>NW_006921620.1:6723068-6739033 GCF_000298275.1 Orycteropus afer afer | reverse complement strand
AAAGATTTGGAGATTCCTGAGTCCCTTAAACAATACCACTTAAAACCATCAAAACGTTGTTCTAATTTCAAACACAGAGTTGCAATTCCACATGATAGGTGGTACAGTAGGTGCATACACCAGGTATGGTGGGGTTACAAAGAAACTCACATCAAATGTGCCTGGGGAGGTCAGGCAAATGGAGTCTTGAAAGATAAGGCAGAATGGGCAAGGTGAGACAGGACAATGGAGAGGTAAGCAGGGGCAGAGGTGGTCCAGACATTGAAACATTCTGTTCTACGTATTTTATGTACATAAACAAAGTGCACTTTCTATTTGCAAGACACTGTCCCTATTTGCAGGAGCTCTGGTGGTATAGTGGTTAAAGCATTTGGCTGCTAACCAAAAGGTTACTGGTTCAAACCCACCAGCCACTCTGTCGGAGAAAGATGAGGCTATCTGCTTCCATGATTTACCGCCTTGGAAACCTTGTGAGGCAGTTCTATTCTGTTCTATAGGGTCACTGTGAGTTGGAATTGAGTCAATGTCAGTGAGCTTTCTGTTTTGGTTTGTTTGTAGTCCAGGCCCCTCATCTCACATACCCCTTGTCCAGCCCTAATTCAGGGCAATGCCACCGATAATAATCCTCTCCAGCTTCTCAGTTCGGATTGTGTTCCCACCTCATCACTGGTCAGCACATCCCAAGACCCGGGAGCAGCAAGATTCCTTGCTCTGTTTAAGTATCTGTGATTAAAGGATGTTGTAAAAAATACTAAAAACTAGAAGAAGGGCTCTCATTATTCTAATTTAATGTGGCAAAAAGGACATGGGCATACTGAAACCTGCAGATTGATTTTGCAAGTGAAATGTAATTTTAAATCAGTTTTCAGCTCTGTTCCACCTCTCCACTGTTTCATAATTCTTTAGTGCTGGGATATCTACAAATCCTTTCTCAGCTGTTGGGTTGAGAGTTTGGTAGTGATGTACTAGGTTTGAACCCTAGCGGAGAGGGTGCTAGGGAAGATCATTAAATATAATTAATAGCCCAAGGTCAAAGTGGCCAAGCACAAGGCAGAACAGCTGCCCTCTGAATTTATAAAATAGCACACCCAAATAAAAACACAAAACGTCCTACAAAAGTTAAGCATGGTTAAATGCAGAATTTATCATACAAGTCAGCATTCCATTCCTAAATATATACCCAAAAGACTTGAAAGCAGGGACTCAAATAGATACTTGTACACTGTTCAGAGCAGCATTATTTACAAGAGCCAAAAGGTGGAAACACCCATGTGTCCACCAACAGATAAATGGATAAACAAAACGTGGTATATTCATACAATGGTGTCTTATTCAGCTGTAAAGGGAAATGAAGTTCTGATACATGCTACATCATGGATGGATGAACCTTGAAAACCTTATGCTGAGTGAAGTAAAACAGTTCCTAAGGGGTAAATGTTGTGTGATCCCACTCATATAAAATATATAGGACAGGCAAATGCATGGAGACCAAAGTAGATTAGTTGTTATCAGGGCCTGGGAGTAGGGATGAATAGGGAGTTAAGAGCAAAACAAAAGCACAAGCCACCTGTGGGGAAGTTAAGAGGGAAGGGTGTAGGTATGTCATCTCTCTCAGCTCCAAGAGGAGAGTACCAAGGGTCACAATGCAAGCAATACAGAAAATCTGGTTATGCCTTTAAGGCCCAACCTTCCACTATGCCTACAATGAAGTCTGTGTGAAACCAGTCAGTAAAGTCAACAAATGAACAACTATCCTTTTCATTTTGAAAGAAGAACAAACATAATGGCCTATGGTCTACTCAAATTTAATTTTTTTTTTCAACAAAGGTAATTACTGTCTGGTAGCTATTATCAAGCTGTATAAATTAATCATTTACCATGGTGACAACAGCCTGCCTCAAACTGGCATGAATGAATTCATGAATACGATCTTTGAAAAGGTAAGTGAGGCTTTTCTGCAGTTTCCTACAACATTAAATTAAGATTCAACTTCCAAGAGACTCTCCAGGACTAAAACAACCCAGGCTGATAAGGTCTACCAGCAACCACACACACCTGGAAACCAGAGTAGAAAACTATTATCACCTGTCTAACCAAACCCAAGGGAGTTCTCTGGTAGCATAGTGGCTAAGGCACTTGACTGCTAATCAGAAGGCTGGCGGTTCAAACCCACCAGCCACTCCTCAGAAGGACAACGAGGCAATCTACTTCTATAGTGATACTGCCTCAGAAACCCAAGGAGGGGTCGCTGAGTCGGGTCCGACTCGATGGCACATAAGAACAACAACAACCAAACCCAAAATCCACTGCTGTCTAGTCAATTCCAACTCATACTGATCCTATAGAACAGAGTAAAATTGCCCCATCGGGTTTCTAAGGCTATAAATCTTTATGGAAGCAGACTGCTTCATCTTTCTCCCTTGGAGTAGCTGATGGGTTCAAACCACTGACCTTTCCGTTAGCAGCCGCATGCTTAACTAATGCACCACCAGGGCTTTTTCCTATTGAACCAGAGGGTTTATATCAAGCCCTGCTTACCTATTAGCTGCTGCACACAGCATACAATGACCTTGCATGTAATATACGAAGCTATAGTAATTCATTTTTAGGCTCACTCTGGTATTTCCTTTGTTAGAAGCTCACCAAAAACTTGAGGAATATTTGATTTTGAGTGAGAGGAGGGATGGTAAAGAATTTCCACTCAGTGAGCTCAGACAATAACGGAAAACACATTCACACCACTAAGTAGTAATCCCATTGCAAACCTTGATTCTAGATTCCCAGCACAATCATCCATTAGAATGCAGCCTGTAAAAATGAGACAGCCTCTCCAACTCAGCAACTCTAGAACGTTAAGAGATACCTGACAAGAACTCTCGGGGACTAACTGATGTTTATTCCAAGGCAATGACAGAAGTCTCTCATTGCAGCACAAACTTTAGCTTGGTACCACCTCAGATCTTCCATAGGGAAGGCAGTAGACATGCGATGTAGATTTGGGGCACAGCTATTTTGGAACATATACACATTGGCTTCTTCCCTGACAAACACCCACACTTACCAGACCAGTCCAAAAGGCAAAGAATAGGTATAACCATGTCTTATCTGTGCATTTCCTATAAATCTGGGGTCGCCATGCTCTTTGTCTGGGAGTCCTTTCTGCAGAAACCTTCCAGAAAAAGGAAGAGGGGTTGAGGAGAAAAAGATCAATAACCACATGGGCCCCAACCTGGAAAAGGAATCCAAACTTACTCCAAGACAGCTTAATGAAACCAATCCCCGCCCCGCCACCCCTTTAAAAAATTTCTTGGCCGCCTGAAACTGGCATGGAGCCTTTGAAACATCTGCTCTGTGAGGAGCGAACTGAAGTCCCCCGTCGCCAAGTCTTTACCTGGAAGTGTACCTGGAAGCGGCCGCAACTTCACGGCCGCAGCAAGCATCTCCCTCTCCTCGGCCCCAGCATCTGAGTGGGATCTGGGGTCCTCTCCCGCACCAGATACTGAGCGCTCCCCCACCCCGTCCCACCCAGTCCCGCGAGTTAAAGAAGACGGAAGCATTCAAGACAAGCAGGTGCCTGCGGAAAGAAGCCAGACCCTTTACCCGAGTTTCGCTCCGGAGGTTGCGAGATCTTACCTGGTACTCCGCGCCGAAGCACTGCATCCTGTGCCCGGTCGCTGGGGCCGCGCACTGGGAGCGCCGCCGCCAGGACCGTCCCGAGACGCAGCGCCCGTGACCCGGCGGGTAGGTCGTGGTCCCGGCGGCCGAGGGGCGGAAAGGGGCGCAGCGCCGCCTCGCGGCCGCTTCGCCGTAACACCGCGCCCCGACCCCGACTGCTGTGGCCGTCTCCCGAGCGGCCTCGGGCGTTTCCGTTCACTGGTTTTGCCTTTTCTGGTTTTCTGCAGGTCGTTGAACTTTTATCAGAGAGCCCTGCCATGCTAGAAAGTAGAGGCCCAGGACATTTCCTTGCTCGCTATTCTCAACCACCCTCAGTGCTAGCGGCTCCCATGAAGCTCAGAGGGCGGGCTGGACCCGAGCTGACCTGGGATCCTCCACGATGTTGGACGGTCCTCGCTAGGGGCCTCATAAGGTGGTCGGCCTGTGAACAGGACATAGAAAGCCTCAAGCTTATCTTTCTGAGGGCTGGGGAGCAATGTAGTGGAGTATTACACATGACTAACACCTGCGGTTAGCTTCCATCCGGCGGCTGGGTCTCATGGCGACCCCATGCACGTCAGAAGCAAACTGCTGCCCGGTCTTGCACCATCTCCATGATCTGAGCCATCACCATGATCAGTTGTGGATCAGATCGTTGTGATTCCTAGGATTTTTATCGGCTGATTTTTGGACCGCCAGGCCTTTGTACCTAGTCTTAGTCTGGAAGCTCTGCAGAAACCAGCACTTCATCAGCATCATAACAAGGTCCAAGCCTCCAGTGACAGATAGGTGGTGGCTGCGCTTGAGGTGCCTTGGCCACGAACTGAACCTGGTTCTCAAGCGTGGAGCAGGAGAACTCTACCACTGAACCACGAGTGCCCCGCTTAACAGTTAAACAGCACTTATTAGGTGCCAGACCCTGCTCTGTTTTGCAAGCATCATTAACTTACAAGGACAAAACTATCTTTATTCCCCTTTACAGAGCTCTGGTGGTGTAGTGGATAAGGCATTTGGATGCTAACCAGAAAGTTGTTGGTTCAAACCCACCAGCTGCTTTGTGGAAGGAAGATGAGGCAATCTACTTCCCTAAAGATTAACAGCCTTGTAAGGATGGTCGCTATGAGTTAGAATCAAATCGATGGCAGTTTTTTTTTTTTTAAACAAATGAGGGAAACTGAAGCACAGGAGAGTAAAGATGTAAGTTGCTAGTGAAGACAGAGCTAGTAAGCTGTAGACAGGCATTGGACTAGATACTTTGGATCCAACGTCCTGTGTTTTAACCCAATAGACACTATTTTTACTCTCAGTCTCATGGTAAATGAGAGTGGTAACTAACATTGACTTCTCATTTTGTACACAGAACACTATTTATGTCTGTATTAACTGATTTAATTCTACAACAACCCTATGAAAGGGGTGCTGTTAATGGTCTCAATTTTCAAGAAACAAGGAAGGTAAAGCACAGAGAGGTGAAGTAACTAGCTAAAGTGTCACAGCTAGTAGGTGGCAGAGCTGGAATTCTGCTTTGGTGTGTGGCTTCAGGACGTGCCATACTGAGCAAGGGCTTTGGGTGGACAGATATTGGTTTGAATTCCAGCTGAGCCACTTACTGTGTGAAGGTGGGCAAATTAGTAAACCAGCAAATGGCAGTTTCCTCACCGGCAAAATGGTGAGAATGCCAACTTCATAAGGTTGTTATGAAGGGTAAAGAAAGTACCTTAGGCAGTGCCAGACAGAGTAGGCACTCCTGGTGATAGTAATAAAATGCAGTCATTATGAAAGTAATTAATAATAACATTTGAGAGTTAAGCCATCAGGGTGAATTGGATGTTGGCTGGAATGATGCAGTTTCACAGAGGGCTCTGGGCAAATCCACCATCCTAATTATGATTTGGAGTCCCTGGGTGGTACAAACAGTTAATGTGCTTCATTGTTAACTGGAAGGTTGAAGGTTGGAGTCTGCCCAGAGACACATCAGAGAAAAGGTCTGGCAATTGACTTCCAAAAACTCTGCCATTGAAAACTCTGTGGAACACAGTTCCATTCTGAAACACATGGATCCACCATGAATTGGGGTGATCTCAATGGCAACTGGTCCACAGATATTTTAGTTATGATTCAGTTGCTGAATTCTGGTAGTGCAAAAAGGTGGAGAAGGATAAGGATCTCTTCAAACTACCCTGGGATACAGTAGGAGTTCAGTCACAGTTGTAGCCGTGGTGTCACTGGGGGGAGGGCAGTGGAGACCACACTAGGTGACATTGTCAGAGGGAATGACATCAAAATGGCAGTCTATAAAACTTTTGTGCACTGTTTCAGCAGAAATTTATTATTTTTTAAATAAAATTATCCCTGTAGTTAGCTACAACATCAAAAACTTTTTTTTTTTTTTGGAAGCCTAGCTTACATGTATCAGTATACCTTCAAGGCTAAACCTGTATGCCACTTTACTTTTTGAATTTTCTAATGCGCTCAGGTCAGAGCTGTCATTATTGCCCAATTACAAAGATGCTTCGAATCGTGGTTTCATCTGCATGTGCTGCAAACATGAATTGCTGTTTTCATTGCTGCTGGTGTTTTTACAGTTATTGGTTTTGACAATTTTTTCTAGGGTTTAGCTATAATATTGCCCTATGCTGTAAATCTTTATGGAAGCAGGCTGCCTCAGCTTTCTCCCATGGAGCAGCTGGTGGGTTCAAACCACCAACTTTTCAGGTAGCAGCCAACGGCTTAACCCCTGTGCTGCCAGGGCACCTTTTACACTCATTTCTAGGACTCCTCTTTCTGAAGCCCTTTATGATCCATGGCAGTTTTGAGAAACCATTTTCTTCTTTCTATGTCTTTTAAGAACTAGTAAAAGTTCTAACAGCAAAGTCATAGGAAAGCCTTTAGAATGATTCTTTGATGTGGCTGGAGTCTGAACAGAAGGAAGGTTATGGCCTGATTGCTCTTCTATGTTCTGAGGAACATTAGACTTGTAGATCCTCCTCAAAGGAAGTGTCCTATGCTTAGATCCCAGTTGCTGCGCTTTGATTCCAACTCATGGTGACCCCATGTGTACTACTGCCCCCCATAGGGTTTTCATGGCTTGGACGTCAGAAACAGAATTGACAGGCTTTCCTCTTAGGGAGCCTCTGTTGTTGTTGTTAAGTGCACAGTGACCCCATGTACAGCGAACAAAACACTGCCTGGTCCTGTGCCAGCCTCACGATCCTTGTTGAGCCCATTGTGTAGCCACTGTGTCAATCCATCTTATTGAGGGCCTTCCCCTCTTTCGTTGACCCTCCACTTTACCAAGCATGATATCCTTCTCCAGGGAATGGTTCCTTCTTACAACATGACCAAAGCAGGTGAGACAAAGTCTGGCCATTCTCACTTCCAAGGAACATTCTGGCTGCACTTCCTCCAAGACAGATTTGTTAGTCCTTTTAGCAGTCTGTGGTACTTTCAGCATTCTTCGTCAGCACCACAACTCAAAAGCATCAACTCTTTTTTGGTCTTCCTTATTTATTGTCCAGCTCTCACGTGCATATGAGGCAACTGAAAATACCATGGCTTGTGTCAGGTGCACCTTAGTCCTCAAGGAGACGTCTTTCCTCTTTAGCTCTTGAAAGAGGCCTTTTGCAGCTGATTTGCCCAGTGCTATACATTGCCTCCGAAGGAAGGTTGGGCAATCTACTTCCATAGTGATATTGCCTCGGAAACCCAAGGAGGGGTCGCTATGAGTCAGGTCTGACTCGATGGCAAATAACAACAAGACAATATACGTTGTCTGATATCTTGACTGCTGCTTCCATTGGTGTTGATTGTGGAACCAAGTAGTATGAAGTCTTTGACAATTTCAATCTTTTCTCCATTTATCATGATGTCTCTGGGTGGGTTCAAACCACCAATCTTTTGGTTAATATCTCGTCACCTAACCATTTGTGCCACTCTTTGGAAATACTGCTTCCTATTCCCCTTTTGGGAGCTCTGGTAGCATAGTGCCTAAGGCAATTGACTGCTAACCAGAAGGCTGGCGGTTCAAACCCACCAGCCACTCCTTGGAAGGAAGATGGGGCAATCTACTTCTGTAGTGATATTGCCTCGGAAACCCAAGGAGGGGTCGCTATGAGTTGGGTCTGATTCGATGGCACAGAACAACAATTCCCCTTTTAGAGCATCACAGTATCCATCAATATATTAAAGATTTCATCACAGTATATGTGCGCACGTGCATGCATGCATGCAGTATGTGTGACAACCATTTACACTGTAGAAAACATTTTGGGAACTCATGTTAGAGACTATTGTTGGAGGACATGTTCAACTGAATTTGCTTTGAGATAGCAGGGTCTTAGAGTGGGTGGAATGATTTCCAAGGTGCTTAAAAAGAATTCCTCTGGCCCAATGCCTATCCTAGCTGATCTAGAGCACCTAAAATTTCTTTAATAGAAAAGAAAACCTTCTAACCCACATTGAAGGACAACTTAAAATACAAATGGCCCTGGGAGAGTGCATTTGATTCCATACTAAGATATTAATGGAGCCCTGGTGGTACAGTGGTTAAGCACTCAGCTGCTAACTGAAAGGTCAGTGGTTTGAATCCACCAGCCACTCCACGGGAGAAAAAGATGAGGCAGTCTGCTTCTGTAAAGATTGACAGCCTTGGAAACCTTATGGGGTAGTTCTACTCTATCCTAGAGTCACTATGAGTTGGAATTGACTCAATGGCAGAGGGAGTCATTTGTTTTTTGGTTTAAGATATTAATGACCAATACCAGATTCCTCCCTCTCTCTCTAGGGACAAGGAAATAGACTCCTCTTCCCACTCTTTTTTAAAAATATTTTTTATTGTGGTAAATATGTAACAAAGCATTTGCTGTTTCAACATTTTCACATTTGCAATTCAGTGACATTAATTATATTTATCATGTTTTGCATCTATCACAACTGTCTATTTCTGAATTTTTCCATCACTCTTAACAAAAACTCAGTGCCCCTAAACAATGACTCCCTATTTTCCACTCTTCGTAACCATTAATGAACTTTGGTCTATATAAAACCAACAACCAAACTCATTGCCGTCGAGTTGGTCCTGACTCATAGCAACACCCCTTTGGGTTTCTGAGGTGATATCACTATGGAAGTAGATTGCCCAATATTCCTTCTGAGGAGTGGCTGATGGGTTTGAACTGCCAGCCTTCTGGTTGGCAGTCAGATATCTTAGGTACTACGCCACCAGAGCTCCCTTGGTCTCTATACTTTTGCTTATTGTAGATATTTAATAAAAGTGAGATCATACAACATTTGGCCTTTTGTTATCGATGTACTTCACTCAGCATAATGTTTTCAAGGAACATCTATGTCATAGCATGTGTTAGAGCTTCATTTCTCTTCGTGGCTGAGTAATATTCCATTGCAGGCGTATGCCACATTTTGTTTAGCCATTCATCTGCTGATAGACATTAGATTGTTTCTGCTTTTGGCTACTGTGAACAGTGTTGCAGTGAACATCGTATTGCACTTATCTGTTTGTGTTACTGCTTTCAATTTAATGCCAGATTCTTTTCTTATCATAGGGTTTGATAGAGGGAGGATGAGGCCTGTACTTCAAAGCAACAAGGCTTCTGAAGACCAAGTGGTGGCATGAAGAGCAGGATATGGGCCCAGAAATCTAACTCTAGCTTCATTTGGAAGCTTGCTCAGGGCCAGAGCTTTTACTGCATCATTCAATACATTTTATGACTGGCCCTGATCATTTGTTTAACCTGAGATGTAAGACTACATTTGCATTTTGACCCTGATAATTTACAAATGAAGATACCATCTGTTATGGAATGAATTGAGTCCTCCCTAAAAGATATGTTAAAGTCCTAGCCCCTATACCTATGAATGTGACCTTGTTTGGAAGGTTCTTCTTTTGTTACTCCCACAACTGCCATTGAGACAATTCTGACTCATAGCAACCCTGCAGGACAGAGTAGAACTACCCTATAGGGTTTCCAAGGCTTAAATCTTTACAGAAGTAGATTGCCACATCTTTCTCCCATAGAGTGGCTGGTGAGTTTGGCTGCTGACCTTTGAGTTAGCAACCCAATGCTCTAACTACTATGCTACCAGAACTCCTTCTTTTGTTATCAGTTAAATTGTATGAGGTCCTATTGTAGTAGGCTGGGTCCTTATCCTAATCTCTCTGAGTGGTGTCTTATAAAAAGGAAGGACGGACATGGAAACAGAGTCATATACGGAAGGCAGATGCCATGTGACAAGTGCATCTAAAAGCAGCAAAGGAAACCAGGAAATGCTCAGAACCACCAGAAGCTGAAAGAGACAGGGAAGGACCATCCTCTGGAACTGACAAAGAGGGAACATGGGCCCTCCAGTGTTCTGAATTTGGATTTCTAGCCTCCAGAACTGTGAGAAAATAACTTTCTGTTCTTGTTATGGCAGTCCTAAGATACTGTTACAGATTGAATTTTGTCCCCCTGAAATATGTGTCAATTTGGCTAGACCATAATACTCAGTATTATCCTCCATTTTGTGATCTGATGTAATTATCCTATGGACTGTGAATCTACACCTCATTAATGAGGCAGGATTAGAGGAAGTTATGTTAATGAGTCAGGATACAATCTATAGGATTAGGTTGTGTCTTGAGTCAATGTCTATGGTTTATAAAAGAGATGAATCAGGCAAGGAGAGATTGAGGGACCTCATTACCACCAACAAAGAAGAGCTAGGAGCAATATATGTCCTTTGGACCCAAGGTCCCTCTGCTAAGAAGCTCCTAGACCCAGGGAAAAATCAAAACACATGGAGCTTTCCAAGGAACACTGGGCTCACAGATGTTAAAAAGAAACAAGGACCTTCCCCAAAGCCAACAGAAGAGAAAGCCTGCCCCTAGAGCTGGTACTCTGAATTTGGACTTCCAGCCCCTTAAACTGTAAGAGAATGAATTTCTGTCTATCAAAGCCATCCACTTGTGGCATTTCTGTTATAGCAGCACTAGAGAACTAAGACAGATACCATCCATTTTTGTTTTTTTGCCAGACATCTAATTTAAGTGTCTGAATTTTTAGTATGTACAAATATGCTGAGTTTTGTTTTCTAAAATTTTGTTCTGTTTAATTATTTTTGACTGTTTTCCCTACTCATCCAACAGGTAACCTGTCTGTTTGGAGTAAACATAAAGTGTTGCTTTAAAAACAGGAGAACCACTTACCATCAACACAAATGTGCTCTGATTTTTAAATTCTTATCTGTAAATCCTGTGAGTGGGGATTTGGCCTGTCTCTCCTGAATTTTATTAATCCAACAGTCTTATATTTTTCTCTTTTGAGTGGAGGAAAGAGGAAAAGGAATAAGAGAGAGTGAGAAAAGAAGGGAGGAGACCTGGTAGTGTGAATGGAGAAAGAGCAAGGAATCCAGAAACCTGGGTTCCAGCTGTAGGACATGATGCAAGTCTCCTGACAACGGAGAGCCAGGTGCTTCTACAGCCCCTTCCACCTCCAAAATGGTGATTCCAAATCATAAGTATGGAAATTAAAAACACAAAGTAACTAGCAGGAAGCAAGTAACATAGATGAGCAGAAATAAATAACAAAACTGAAATGGAGATGGTCAATACAACGGGCTCCCTGGCTTTATGTCTATTTTCCCTAGTTCTTTGAAAAGATTTAAAACAACAGCAACCACAAAGCAAAGCTCTAGCAAGACATATCAATAAAATAGGTTGGACATGTGGTATGCAAATACCTGGTACTAACGACACAATGATTGGTGATGTGACACCACTTCTGTACTTGACTTTTCTTTTCCTCTGCCATCTTGTTTATCTTTCCTCCCTTTATATTTATTTTATTCTTATTTTTAAATTTATTCCATATCCATACATTATAGCTAGTACCAACACTTGCTTTGTTAGATCCCTAGGGTAATAGTTTACTAGCCTAGGTAACACTGCTTTAGCAAAGCCCTGGAACTGAGAGCTAATGTAGTTGCCACTTCTGTACAGCAGGTGGCACTGTAAGCCAGAGGGTGTATGGTCAAAAGGCCATAAATTGTGGCATGCTTTTTTCACTGATTCTAAGATACCTTCCCCATCTTTTCTTCTGTTATTAATTAATTCATTCATTTCACTTTAACATTTTTAAAATTGTGAGACATTTTACACTCTATGTATGCATCAAATGCAATGTTTTATGCTCCCCAAATCTGTTATTAAATTGATATTAAGCCTTAACAGTTGTCTTAGAATGGAGAACAGTTATTGAACTTTAGCACCACCTTGAATGAATTGATTGTCAGTATAAAGTATTTTTTAAAAAATCACTGCGTACAAGTTCTTATCGAAGAATTAAAAACGATACATTATTTAGTTGTTAGTGAATCACTGATTCTTAGGGGTTGGACAGACTCGGGGTTATAACCTAGGTTCACGGCCCTTAAGAGTGGTTAGATCTTGGGCAAGATATTTATCCTCACTCAGCCTCAGTTTCTCCATCTTTAAAAAGGTGATAACGATGGTTAATTTGGAAGATTGCTAGTGTATGCTTGCCACAGAATTTAGTCCTAGCTTCAATCATCTATAACCAAACCGAACCCATTGCTGTAGAGTCAATTTTGACTCATAGTGACCCCATAAAACAGACTAGAATTGCTCTAGATCTAGAGGATTTCTGTATGGAAGCAGACTGCTTCATCTTTCTCCTGTGGAACAGCTGGTGGGTTCAAACCGCTGACTTTTCAGTTAGCAGCTGAATGCTTAATCACTGCACCACTGGGCCTCCTGCAATAACCTGTAGCTCAAACTAAAACCAAACGCATTGCCATCAAGTCAATTCCAACTCATAGAAACCCCCATTGGGTTTCCAAGGCTATAAATCTTTATGGAAGCAAACTGCCTCATCTTTCTTCTCTAGAGCAGCTGGTGGGTTCGAATCACTGACCTTTTTGTTTAGCAACCAAATGCCTTAAACACCATGCCACCAGTTCCTTAACCTCTAGCTTGTTATTGTTGTTATGTGCCATCGAGTCAGCCCTGACTCATAGCGACCCCTCCTTGGGTTTCCAAGGCAGTATCACTACGGAAGTAGGATTGCCCAACCTTCCTTCCAAGGGGTGGTTGATGGGTTTGAACCGCCAGCCATCTGGTGAGCAGTCAAGTGCCTTAGCAACCTCTAGCTAGTCTTATGTAATTTAAAGAAGATTAAGTTAACGATGAACTATGAAACAGACTCCTGTTAATTTACAACTAATTAGGGAATGTGCCCCTGTGCTGCTTTGGTAAGCGTTAGTCAGTGAATTAGCTAAGTGGCTTTCAGCCTGTGGATATTGCACCCTTGTTTGACACTCAACCCAAATGGCACTGCTTTATCATCTCAACAGTGTGGTTCCCGGAACACAATCTCCTGGGGTGTCTGTTAAACAGGCACATAGATTCCTGCAACCAACTAGATGTGCTAAAGTAAAATATCTGAAAGTGAGGACATACACAATCTGTCAACACATCCGCATATTGTTTGTAGAGACAAAAAAATGTTATAACTCTGACCTGAGACTTGATTTTTTATATACAACTCTTGGGATCATAATTGTTTAGCTTTATACTTGAATGATATGATTTTTTTATTTTACATATTTATTGTTGTTGTTAGGTGCTGTAGAGCCAATTCTGACTAATAGTGACCCTACATCCAACAGATCCAAACACTGCCCAGTCCTGTGCCAGCCCCACAATCCCCACTATACCTGAGCCCATTGTTGCAGCCACGTGTCAATCCATCTTGTTGAGAGCCTTCCCCTTTTTTGTATTGTGCGGTGAAAAAAAAAAATTGTAAGGCAGTTGAGTTCCTTCCCTTCTTTCTGCTCCCCATGTATTACTCATCCTTCATAAGTCAGTAACATTTGCACTGATACGATGCCAATATCAGTGAAGAAGTATTATCTCCATTGTGTAAAACAGAAAAAAAAAAAAAAAGAGAGAGAGAGAATTTTATAGTGATCAGTGAGGTTTCTGGATAAATGAAATCCAACTTTTTAAATGTCTAAACCAAAAAAACTCACTGCCGTTGAATCCGATCTGACTCATAGTGACCCCTCCTTGGGTTTCTGAGGTGGTATCTCTATAGAAGTAGATTGCCCAGTCTTCTTTCCACGGAGTGGCTGGTGGGTTTAAGCTCCTTTTAAATGTCTACAGTATTGTAATATTTTTGATGACTTCTTAGGTCTTGGGCTCAGGCTCTCTTTCTGAGTACACAGAACATGATGAAGAGAAAATATGGCATTTGGAGCCAGGAGATGAGCTGGTGCAGCTGGACCCAGCCTCTGCCCGTAGCAAGCTTCCTATGAAGAGGACTCTCCAGCACCATCCAGGCCCCTGGACCCATGGCTTATGTCTGCTCCTACTTCCTTCAACTGTCGTTCATGCAATTGTTGGCCAGACTTTCAAGGCTCCAATGATATATATATGAGGATCATCAAAGCATCAAATCATTGCCTGCTGATCTTAACCTTCTTCATCCTCTAACATTTTCCTTGAAGAAAATGATGTGCTAAAAAGTGTGGATTTTAATATACAGACTGCATATATGTGTATGTGTGTGCATGTAATACACATGTATGAGAATGTGTATAACCAAAAATCCTTTACGTCCATTCCAACTCATGGCAACCCATGTGTTGCAGAGTAGAACAGTTCCATAGGTTTTTTTTTTTTCTATAATCTTTTACACAGCAGATTGCTGGGCCTTTCTTCCGAGGCACTGCTGGGTGGGTTTGAACCACCAACATTTGGGTTAGTGGTCAAGCCCAAAGTGTACCACCTAGAGTCCTATCTAGGAGCTCTGGTGGCACAGTGCCTAAGGCATTCAACTGCTAACCAGAAGGCTGGCAGTTCAAACCCACCAGCCACGCCTTGGAAGGAAGACTTGGCAATATACTTCTGCAGAGATACGACCTCAGAAACCCAAGGAGGGGTCACTACGAGTCAGATCCGACTTGACGGCAGTGAGTAGCATCCTATATACATATACATATACATATAATATACATACATATATATATACAGAGATAGATATAGATTTAAGTATAACTACAATAGAGCTTGTTTTGTTTTGGTTGCTGGTCCAGCACTGTGATCGTTGGAGCCATGTGTCAACGTGGCTGGACCACAATTCTGTGTGGTTTAAGCAATTGTGATGTGGGTTGTTCCAATGATGGGGTCAGATATATATGTTTTGAGAAGCCAATCCGTTGAAAGGGAGTTTCCCTAGGGGTGTGGCCTGCTTCCAGTATATTTATGGACATCCTGGGAAAAGAGACACTCCTCTTCTGTGGATCAGGATTCTGTTGTGTTGCCTACAACTCTCCATGAGCGAACAATCCACCATTCAGCCTGGATATCTTGGATCTGTCATTCGTTGGCGTCAATGGCCAGTATACTAACTGCCAGCCTTGAGCTTCTGAGCCCCCATAGCTGCGTGAATCAGGAAAAACCTCCAGCTTGATGTTTGATCAAAGAACTTTGAACTTGCCAGCTTCTATAAGTGTGTGAGCCATTTTCCTAAGATAAACTTCTCTTTCTCTCTCTATATAAGCTTTTCTGGGTTTGTTTCTCTAGAGAACCCAGTCTAACACAAGCCCTATCACTTCTATACTCTTCAACAAATTTTTTTTTTTTTTTGTGATTTGGGTGAAGATTTATAGAGCAAATTCACTTTCCATACAGTAGTTCACATATACTTCGTCTCATGTCATTGACCACAGTTTACCATAATGCAACAGCTCCCCATAGTTACCTCTTCCTCCCCATACAGTTACCTCTTCCCAGAGTCCATCCCTCCATACACTCCTGCCCCTTGAGCTGTCTCCCTGTACAAAAGCAGCCCTTCCTTCTCCCATAATTGTTGTCTCCAAGGAGTGTATCTACGCCCGAAGTAGCAACACTAACACTAACTTCAGGATATATCTTGATACATTCTTTGTGATGATGAATGCCACACCATTCCTCTTCAACTTGTCATTCCCGGGATAGTAGATCATATGGTTGTCCGGTTCAAAATGGCCCAAACTGGTCCATTTCAGCTTACAAATGCCTAGGATATTAATCTTTATACGTCTCTTTTCATTTTTGACAGCTTCCAATTTTCCTAGATTCATACTTTGTACAATTCCATGTTCTGATTATTAATGGATGTTTGCAGCTGTTTCTTCTCATTTTGAGTCATGCCACATTAGGAAATGGAGGCACCAAAAGCTTTACTTTATCCATATCCTTAAGGTAGGCTCTACTCTGATGAGGCAGCTCTTTTCCAATTGTATCTTGAGTG
>NW_006921620.1:6704880-6719783 GCF_000298275.1 Orycteropus afer afer | reverse complement strand
AATGCCGAGGATATCTATCTTTATGTGTTCCATTTCCTTTTTGACAACTTCCAATTTTCCTAGATTCATACTTCGTACATTCCATGTTCTGATGATTAATGGATGTCTGTGGCTGTTTCTCTTCAATTTGAGTGGTGCCACATCAGCAAATGAAGGTCTCGAAAGCTTTCGAGAAAGACTAAAATAATGCACACAAATTGAAGATATTGAAATATCTATTAAATATAAATAGCCCCAAACCAAAGTCATTTTGCTATATGTATTTGAATAGCATCCAAAAATTATAGAATCAAGCCCCTCATATTTCTATATGTAGGTATATATATTTATGTATATGTAGGTTTTATAACGTGTTTTATTACATCTGCTCATCTTCAGCTTTTTCTGGATTGATTAATTTTAAACTACCTCTTGACCTCAAGGGTTTTCTAGGCAATTTTAAGTTAGTGGTTATTCTGGAGAGTTAAGGGTAGCAGAGGCCAGAGTATTGGTCATGACCCCCATGACCAATAAAATAGTTCAAGCAAAGTGTTTCTCAAATTGAAATCAGTTTTAGGGAGCCTGCTTGAGTGTCAGGCTCTTAAAGTGTTTTAGCTTTCAGATGCCTTTTGTTACCAAGATATAAAATGACTTAGGCAAGGCCAAGTGCTTCTCACAGATGGTACCCAGCCAACTGCCAACCCTCAGATCCTGAGATGGAGCCATGGGAGCCATGGCCTTCCTTTTCCCACTGCTTGCCTCAGACAAGCTGGCACACAGCACAGTGAGGCTGGTGAGGCTTCAGAGTGCCTGGGAGTGAGGGCTTCCTTAATTTTGTACCCCAGGCCTCTCACTTGCCTCAGCCTTTTCCTGGCGCTGCCCTAAGGACTTTGAATTGTCCTTACTCCAAATACTTGGAATTTGACCCAGAAGATGGAGCCAAGTAACTTTAAAGAGAGCACATGTCTCTAATATTCTAAATGGCTTTTAATCAGATAAAACAAATAGCTAAGAGGGCTCTAACCTTCTAGTTATAGCATGGGTCTCCTAGGCAATGCTTTCATGAACTATGTGTTAATTAAATGAAAACTTATCCAGGAATTCTTATCTGGGGATAAGAAATGTTATATAAGTGTCCTGTTGTATTATGTTTGGATGTTCGTTCTCTAAAAATACAAAAGGATACAAGGTGAAGCTAATGTGGGAGAAGGAGAAGGGACAACCAAAATGTGACTGGTGGAAATGAAACCACAAACTTGTTGAGTGATGTCAAAGAAAGCTGGAATAAACAGAAGGCCCGCTAGTTGAGAAAACAAAACATTGTGAAGACATGACTTCTTCCAAAATTAATCCATAGGCTTAAGGCAATTTCAAACTAAATCCAATAGCATATATATACATATATTTTTTAGAGGGGGATTCTTGGGAATCTATCTAAAAGCATATCCAGGAAAGAACATGTCAAATTCTAAAGAAGAGGAGGAAGAGATCGTGCTGGAAGGGGGTACTGGTGTTACCAGCTATTATCACCAATTATGGAGCTGCAGTGATGCAAGGATACAATTGTGTAGAATACAATTAATAGAGATTCTAAAGATAGTGACTATCACACATGCAAGAACTCAACATATGTTCTAAATGGAAAGAATAAATAAATAATAATGAGTAAAATTTATCCTTTTTGAACAAGGTTGTACATAAATAAACAAGTAAAATAAATAAATAAAAATAAGAAAATTATAGGGAATCAATATAAATTCTCATCTTACATTATGACTCCCAATATACTCCTGATGAATTCAACAGATGTTCTGTCATAGGAAAACTATGAAGATATAAATTTTAATATTTGTTCAGTTTCTAAAAATGCAAAAGACTAAGTTTTTAAGTGGTAGAAAGAAAAGCATGAAAATCTGTGGAAAAGGTTTGGCTACAGAACATAAATAAATAGAAAATTATCTGAATTCAAAATTCATGAAAGCGTGTCATATTTGCTGACAATAGTTTCTAAAAGGCATAGTATCTTTATTTTAAGGTGTGATCTTACACACTATCAGAGAAAACAACAGAAATTGGGCAAAGGAAAAAAATCAATTGATTTATAAGATAAATAATTCATGAAATAAATACCCAGCTGGAAAAATGCTCAACCCCTAGTATTCAAATGAAAACAATAGTAACATAGTGTTTACTGATATAAAAAGTAAAATACATATATTTAGAGATAAAACCATCCAGTGTTAGAGCTGGTGTGAGAAAATGAGTATGCTCACACTCTCAAGAAATTGGTTTGCCATTATTTTGTGAACATGATGAAATTTTTAATATTTAAACAGATGCAAATATATTCTAGTATATCCTCACATGAAGTACAGTAGAACAGTTAAGGATCAAATTTTGAAGTTTGAAGTTTTTGTGAACTTAGCCAAGTTACTAACTTTCTGGACCTCAATTTTTTAATCAGTAAATGGACATCATAATACCTACCTCTTGCTGTTGGAATTAAATGAAATTATATATAACAGATTAGTCACAGTGCCTGATGTTGTTTGTTGTTGTTGTTATATGCCGCTGAGTCAGACCCGACTCATAGTGACCCCTCCTTGGATTTCCGAGGCAGTATCAACTACGGAAGTAGATTGCCCAACCTTTCTTCAGAGGAGTGGCTGGTGGGTTTGAACCATCAACCTACTGGTTAGCTTTGGCACTATGCTACCAGAGCTCCTACAGTGCTTGATACACATTATCAAATGCCAACTGTTACTTTTCTTATTTTCTTACCATTTTCCTCCTTTACATTAATTTTCCAACTTTTAGAAAAAGAGTTTAATTGGGTTTATTTTGTAAATCCTTTTTGGAACAAGGCTGCACATAAATTAATAATCATATTACCAGTGTTTCTTAAAAAGTTGTATCAATTTATAACTCCAGTATATGGTAGTAATTAGACAACAACAACAAAAAAAAAACCTCACTGCCATGGAGTCAATTTCGACTCATAGCGACCCTCCTTGGGTTTCCAAGGAGGTATCTCTATGGAAGTAAATTGCCCAATCTTCCTTCTGGGGAGTGGCTGGTGGGTTTGAATCACCAGCCTAGTGGTTAGCGGTCAAATGCCTTAGGCACTATGCCACCTGAATGTCCTCTAAAAGAGAAACGGTTAAGAAAATTTTATGTAATCTTTAAAACAATGCTTTTCAATGCTTTTGAAAATTATGTCATAAACAGTAAATGCTTACAATATTAAGTGAGAAAAAGAGTAACTTTATAGTCTACAGCTACCTAACATAACTCTACAAAGAAAAAGACTAGAAGGAAATATACTAGCATGTTAATAATAGACTTTGGAAAAACAATAGGTGATTTTTAAATCCTTTTTTCCATGAATTTCTGTAATTCCCCATTTTCTTTAACCATGAATCCCCCACCCACACACAATGCCATTTAAGGTCCCTGGTGGTAATTCATGGATAAACACAAAGGAAAGATCAGTTTGAACTGTATTTTTTATTTTTGGACAGGATGTCATCATTATTTCACAAGAAATGCAATTGCCTAAAACACAATATTCAGAGAAAGAGTAGCTTTGGGGCTTGTACTATGGAGCAATTTTCTATGGATTTCTGTCAGTGGTTAAGGCATTTAGCTGCTATCCAAAGGGTCGGTGATTTGAACCCACCAGCCTTTCCGCGGAGGAAGAATGAGGTAGTCTGCTTCCAGAGGTTTACAGCCTTGGAAACCCAATGAGGTTCCCTCTGAGTTGGAACTCACTCAGCGGCAGAATTTGGTTTTATTGATGGCCAGTAGATTTACTTGGACCTATGAAGTAAGTTTGTTTGTAAGACGAAACAGTTAATCTTTTAGAGAAGGGGGTAGGGAGGCTGGTTGTTTATACAAGTCCAGAAGTTACAAAAATTCCAGAACTGGGGAAATAGAATTCCAGATAAGAATTCATTGCCTGACTAGGCAAACATCCTTTAAACTTTATCCCTTTAAAGAAGTAAGAAAAGTTCCATTAGAATATGCTGTTACTGCCATTCCTGTTTTAGTGTTTTTTTCTTTTTTAAACTAAAGTCATGAAATAAATGACATTTTATATGTAATTATATACTTCAAGAATCATAATTTATTCTATTTTATTTTTGTTGCTTTTATACAGAGCAACACATTCAGCAATTCAACAGTTTCTACGTGTATAATTTAGTGACATTAATTACATCCTTCAAATTGTGCAGCCATTCATACCCTCCTTTTCTGAGTTGTTTCTCCCTCATTGACATAAACTCACTGCCCCCTCAGGTTCCATCTCTTGAGTTGTTGTTGTCACTTTGACTCCATTTGGGTAGATCTTGAAAGAACTCGATGCTCAAGGCTGACACTCTTTACTGGTTAAGCTAATGTCCTGTTTGGTTTTAAGATTTCAGGGGGTATTTTTGGTTTAAGGTTTAAAGATTATCCCAGGACAATAGTTTAGGGGGTTCATCCAGCCTCCATTGTTAAAAAAAAAAAAAAAATCTGGGTTCCAGGAGAGTTTGAAGTTCAGTTCTGCATTTCCTCCTTTTACTTAAGATTCTTCTACAGAATCTTTGATCAAGGTGTTCAGTACTGACAGCTGAACACCACCTCGTTCTTTTGGTCCTAATGGCAAAGAAGGCAATTAGATACACATTCCAAATCCTCCTCCTATTCCTGACATTCCTCCTTTCTCTGTTGTAGAGACCCAATGTTGTGACTTGGATGTCTGAGAATTTTAAGACCTTAGACACTACTCAAGGAAATAGGAGATAGAACAGAAGCATTAAACACATTATTAGGCCTTTAAAAAAAAAAAACACTCCACAGATTATTAAGCCAATTAAGTGACATGTCCCATGAAACCATGACCCTAAACATCCAAACCTAGGAACCAAAACCCATCATGTGTTTGGTTGTACTTCAGCATCCTTAATAGCTACTTTGTTGTTGTAAATATATCTATCATACAACTTTTGCTAATTCAACTTTTTATAGGTACACAACTTATTGACAGCACTTACAACAATCTGCAGTGAACCCTTATCCTTAATCAATGAGAGTTTTAAAAATATGGAGCTATAATTATACACTTTAATATTTAATCAGTTTATTGTATTTTTCTGATTATAATTTTTTATTGTGCTAAAAATATATACAATAAAACATGGACCAATTTAATAGTTTCTACATGTATAATTTGGTGACATTGATCATATTATTTAAATTGTGCAACCATTCTCAGTATCCTTTTCCAAATTATTCCACTACCATTAATGTAAACTCACTGCCCCCCTAAGCTAAGCTCCCCTTTCCCCTCCCTCCCATCCTTGGTGTTGTTGATGTTATGTACTCTTGAGTTGGCCCCAGCTCATAGTGACCCCTCCTTGGGTTTATGAGATAGTATCATTAGGGAAGTAGATTGCCCAACCTTCCTTCTGAGGAGTGGCTGGTGGGTTTGAACTGCCAGCCTTCTGGTTAATAGTCAAGTGCCTTAGGCACTCCACTACCAGAGCTCCCCCATCCTTGGTAACCACTAATAAATTTTGGTTTCTATGTATTTCCTTAGGAGCTCTGGTAGCATAGTGGCTAAAGCACTTGACTGCTAACCAGAGGGCTGGCGGTTCAAACCCACCAGCCACTCCTCAGAAGGAAGGTTGGGCAATCCTAGTTCCGTAGTGATACTGCCTCCGAAACCCAAGGAGGGGTCGCTATGAGTCGGGCCGACTCGACGGCACATAACAACAACAACAACAATGTATTTGCTTATTTCATTTAAGTGAGATCAGATAGTATTTGTCCTTTTGTGCTGATCTATTCCACTCAGAACAATGTTTTCAAGGTTCATCCATATTGTGCCACGCTTCAGGATTTCGTTTCTATTTATGACTAAGTAATATTCCTTTGTATGTATATACTACGTTTTGTTTATACATTCATCTGTTGATAGGCACCTTGACCCACTGTAGAAATGCATTTTATATAATGATTCAGTACACACACACATATATATGCCAGCAAACCATTTATCGGTGAGTTGACTCCAACTCACGGTGACCCCATGTGTGTCAGAGTAGTACTGTGTTCCACAGACTTTTCTATGGCTTATTTTTCAGTAGATTGACAAGCCTTTCTTCTGAGGCACCCTGGGGTTGACTTGAACCTCCAACCTTTCAGTTAGCAGTCAAGTGTGTTAACCATTTGTACCACTCAGAGATTCTCATATACATAATTAAGAGAAAACTTTAATGACTAGGTGTAATGAACTCTTCTTCTCTCCACACCTCTTTTCTGCTTTCAATTTTTTAAAAAAATTCTGAATATGGTCCACTAAGTTAATTTTACAAAACACTAATGGCTAGTATCTCATAATTTAACAAAACATCATGTCAATGCTTGGTTATTAGCATTCTTTTTAGTATCTACCTATCTGATAATCTGCGATAGTGACAGGTTATCATTTCAATTTTAACCTCTATAATTACTACATAGGCTGCACATTTTGGAAAATTATATTTTTGAAGAGAGTAAACTGTAGCTCATTATTTCTTAACCTGCAGTGCACATTAAAATAATAAAAAATTCATTCTTTAATTAATTCCTGGAGCAAATAATCTCTAGAGATTGTGTCCACGTATCAAAATCTGTGAGTCAGAATCAACTCGAGGGCAGCAGGTTCAGTTTGGTTTTGATCTAGGGTGTGAGCAACTGATAGGTGGATATACTAGAATAGAGATTTATGTGATGGTATTGCTCATGGCATACCTAGATTGTTATTTTTTAAAACTGTGTTTGGCTTGATGTCCCTTTGACTTTTTTTCGATAGAAACAAAAGTTGATAAGTGGTTACCAGGGGCTGGGGAAGGGCAAATGGGCAGTCATTGCTTAAGGGGCACTGAGTTTCTGTCTGGGATGATGAAACACTTGTCAACAGCCAAGGTGAAGATTGCACAACACTGTGAATATAATTAGTGCCAATAAATTGCACATACAAAAATGGTTAAAATGGCATATTTTATACTGTGTGTATTTTACCACAATTTAAAAGAAACATTTTTTAGAAAAGAAGAAAGCATCATTTTGAATTTCAACTCCGATAAATTGTTGGATAAATGGGTGATGTTTGTCACGCAATTGGAGGAAGTTGCTTGATACCTATTCTTGCCTCCTGAGCCACTTCCATATCAGCTACAGCAGGGAGTGATTATAGTCTTATGAAGTGCTCAGCTGTGAAAAAAAAAAAAAAATCTGTGGTTGGAACCCACCAACTGCTCTGTGAGAGAAAGATGTGGTAGTCTGCTTTAAAAAGATTACAAGTTTGGGAGCCCTGTGGGGCAGTTCTACCCTGTCTTATAGGGTTGCTACCAGTCAAATCAACCTGACAGTAAAAAAGGGTACAAATGAAGAGACGTGCAGGGAGAGGTGTGGAAGGATTCCCAATATAGCTTCCATGTCCAAAAAGGGAAAAATGACCCTCCCATGTACATTGATGTCTATAACCACCTGGGAAGCTCCCTGTGAATTAGATTAAAAAAAATCCGCTGCAATCAAGTTAAATCTAACTCATAGGGACCCTATAGGACAGATTAGAACTATCCCATAGGGTTTCCAAGGCTGTAAGTCTTTACAGAGTAGAATGCCTCATCTTTTTCCCATAGAGCAGCTGGTAGGTTTGAACTGTCGAATGCTTTAACCAATGTGCCACCAGGGCTCCTTTTGTATTTGATAGTTATCTTAAAAATTTACTTGAAAGATATTTAAACAAATAAATATTAGAAATCTTCCAAAATGTATTGTCCCATTGTAAGAGTTCTGATTATTCAACACATGTCACTTCCAAGGTCATTCTTTGTTTAAATTTAAGCCCCTCTGATATTTTTTATGAACATACTATGTGTAAAGCACAGCACCAGACCTGTGAGGTTAGAACATGAGTCAGCAGTTCATCATCTGACAGGTATCCTAACTTAGGCATGCAAAGAACTATAACACCAAGAAATGAATGGTCATTCCGTAATCTTATGAACTTAGAAATAAGACCATTTAAAAACTATTCTTTGATGTTCTCATATTATAGCTCTGTTATAATTTTTTTCTGTTTTAATACCAAAAAGCAATAACAACATTTGGAAACTATTTTAGTTGGCATTGAATAGATCTTTTAGCACTTTAGAAATTGCATGTTTTTTTCAAAACATCGTGTAGTCATCTGAAGGTTAATTCAGGATTAAGTATGGAGCTAGAGAAAAGTTCTGATTTTGACTCATGAGCTGTTAGCTGCACAAATCATGGCTATTATTATTGAGTCTCATTTGGTGGTGAATTATGGCAAGATAATTCATTTTATGGGAGATGGGTTACATTTTCATGAATTAAATTATATTGCGGGAAGACCAAGGTGCTGCTTAGTTTTCAGGATTCCATCAGATAGTTCCAATTGCCTACAGAACATTTCACCTAGATGCTCCTCTGGAACGCCAAATTTAGTGTCTCTCCAAAATAGAGTTCCTTAGCTCCCTTTTGTCTCTTTCCAAACCTGCCTCCCCTCCTTCATTTGTAGCACAATGGAAAATCAGGTGCCTGTCAATAAGACAAAGATTAGCTGTTCCCTCATTTAGAAGACTATACCACTTGCTGCTCCAAATCAGTCTGGGGAGATGTCAGCAGAGGTGGGGCAGTGTTCCAAGGCTGAGCACTGGCTGGAGGTGCCGGCCACTGAAATTCCAGCTCTGAAAAGCTCAAGACCAACCTGGGACAGCCTGATTCTTCCCTCCTTTACAGTTTTGCTTTTGTGCTGTGCATGGAGAAGACTTCAAGAGAGAAGGGGCTGTAAAAATGATGTGGGTACATCAAACCTCCTCATCTAACTTCACAAGGGGGTAGAATCACCATCAGCATCAGTCCAAAGCTAATCCCTATGAAGTGGAGGTCAGACATACCTCACCTCCAACCTTTTTGCCGATTCCGATGCCAGTCATCTCTCCCGTGGCACTTTCAGTTTCTCTGCTGGGTTCAATAATTCATTGCAATAGCCACATATAACTCATGGACCACATTCACAATTATGGGGTTTATTAGGTAAGTAATAGGTTACAGTTCAGGATCAGAATGACTCAGGATACAATTGTTCAGTGAGAAAAGCTTCTCAGCTGTGCCCACAGGTAGAACTCTCTTGGTCCCTTGGTTGGTCTGCCCTTCTTGGGAAAGTGTTACAAAGCTCTTTAGCTCTGCCAATAAATACTTGGAGGAACCCTTCTTTGCCAAGAAGCCTCCTGCTCCAAAGCACTCAGCTTTCTTGCTCTGTGGGTTGACATATCCTCTGTGGCCACCTCACTCGGTGGGCTAGGAATTCCACCATGCCATCTCATGCCGGTCTACTGGTTCTGCTGCTACTGTTTCTCTATTGCAGTACCATCTCTGGTATTACACCTCCCTCTCTCTGTCTCCTGGGCCTAGGAGGTTCTTAGTGCAGGAACACCTGATCCAAAGGACACACTCCCCTCCCATCTCTTCTTCTTGGTGGTAGTGAGGCCCCCTCTGCTCTGGGTTTGGCTCTCTATTTTTTAAGCTTAGCAAGATGGCAAAACTGACCAGTCCCTTCGTTAGGGTTCCATACAATTCATTTGCATGGTCCCACCCTCACAGGGATTCCATGCAACTTATTTGCATTATCAGCAGGCTGTCCAATCTACTTGGTAGGCCACAAACACCTTATTTGCATAGTCCCACCCACTCATTTTATAGGTGTCACAAGGCCATGCGTGCCATAGAGAGTAATTCACTGCACCGTAGGTACTCACAGGAGGCTCTCAGAAATGTCACGAGGACCAGCCTCTGGTACAAAAGACTCTCCTGGAGGAGCAAAAGAGAGTCTTGAGTTGACAACAGATGTTTCCAGAGGCCTGACACACACAAAATATATGAAATGATTCTAAAAAGGTTTAGACACATTGATGGATGACAGGTGACTAATAGGAGCTCGGGTGGAAGGTGAGGGGCTATTCATAGCCTACTATGGACACGAATCTGTCTTCAGTCTGCTGTTGACCTTACCTTGTTGTTGTTGTTATGTGCCGTCAAGTTGGACCCGACTCATAGTGAACCCTCCTTGGGTTTCCGAGGCAGTATTACTAGGGAAGTAGATTGCCTCATCTTCCTTACGAGGAGTGGCTCGTGAGTTTGAACCGCCAGCCTTCTGGTTAGCATTAGGCAATATGCTACCAGAGCTCCTGTTAACCATACCTAGCGATTTCCAAGTCCTCAAGTTTTTCTGCTGCTACTGCCTTAAAAGCATACTGGAATTGAAAAAGCTATTCAGTATTCTTTGCCAACACCATCATTCAAAGACATCAATTCTTCTTTAATCATTGTATAGCTTTCACATGCATATGAGGTAATTGAAAGTAACATGGATTGGACCAGGTATGCCTTAGTCTTCAAAGTGACAAGTTGGCTTTTTAACTTTTAAAGAAGTCATTTGCAGCAAATTTGCCCAATGCTACATGTCAATTGATTTCTTGACTGCTATTTCCATGGATGTTGATTGTGGATCTAAGTACAATGAAATTCTTGACAACTTCAACATTTTTCTTACCATGAGCAAGTTACATAACCTTTCTATGCCTCAGTTAAATCATCTATAAAATGAGATAATAATACCTACCTTAGAGAGTCTATGAAGTGTTTAGCACAGGGTGGGGCCCTTAGCAAGCATTTGATAAAGGGCAGCCCTTTAGAAGGAGCCTGTTCTGATGGCCAATATCAGATCAATTCCACACATCCAACTGATGTTTAAGAAGTGCCTAAGATCTCAGAAATCAGGAGCTCTGGTGGTGTAGTGCGTAAGGCATTTGACTGCTAAACAGAAGGCTGGCAGTTCACACACCAGCCACTCCTTGGAAGGAAAGTTGGGCAATCTATTTCCGTAGAGATACTGCCTCAGAAACCCGAGGAAGGGTCACTATGAGTCGGATTTGACTCATGGCAGTGAGGTTTTTTTTTTTTTTTTTTTTTTTTTTTGATTTAAGATCTCAGATCATCATGCAGAAGATCTAGTAAGTGGTCTGAGGTGTGAGGAGTGGGCTGTGAGTTAGCTCATGGTCACTGTTATCTTCTCCCACAGTGCAAAGTACTCACCCACTGAGGCAGTACAACCTCGACAGAGATACAGCAGAGCTGTGACCCACTCAGGAGCTCTGGTAGCATAGTGCCTAAGGCACTTGACTGCCACTTCTAGGAAGGAAGATGGGGCAATCTACTTCCATAGTGATACCACCTCGGAAACCCAAAGAGGGGTTGCTATGAGTCGCATACGACTCTATGGCAGTGGGTTTTTGTTTTGTTTTTTTTTATAACCCACTCATATGATGGATCAGCTCTTCTCTTCCCACCTGCTCTTCACCCAAGTTTATCTACTTTGAGAGAGGTGATTACTAGTCATCTAGGGAAAATACAGAACATCCAGTAGTCTTCAAGGTTCAGATTATTACAATGTGGATTTTCCTCTTGTTGTCCATGGCCACCAAAGGTCAATTATCAAGTCATCAAAGCCAGACGTAAATTTTTTAGAGCTGGAAAATGGAAAACAAGGGAGAGCTATATCCTGTTGGGTCACATCCTGTTCACTATGGCAGGAAGTGAGGCAGCCAACCAAGACAGTTGGAAAAACATGATGATTATGAGGCATTTGCACGCCATGCATGTATATGCTTTGATATACATATTTTTAAAGACACTGTAATTCAAAGCCCATATATTATGCTTTTTGGAAGTCCTCAAGTTTCTTGTCAAATAAAACTGGGTGAAAGCTGAGTCTTTATTATCTGACTGTGCTGGACCTACAATCCATGCCAATCTGAGAAGTAGAAAAATATCCTATTTGCCACCTGAAAACTGGTCACAAAGGCACTGAGTGTTTCAGCCCAGAATAGAAATGCAATGTTGGGAATTTCTAAATGACAGTCAAGTGAGTATGAGATTGTGGATTTTCCAGAAATGGGAATGTTGTTGTCTCTCTCAAAGGAAAGGAATTGGATGTCCCAGTTGTGCATTGCCTGAGAGGTGTCTGGCTTGTGTAGAGTTGTGAGCACACACCACTCCCTGCTAAAAGCATAACTTGTGTTATTCCATTCAGCTGTCTCATCTGACAAAAGAACTTCTTGGTCTCAGGGATGGCCAAGGCCTCTGTTCACCTTCATTGCTCTCATTCACTTTCTTTCTCTTCTTTTCTGCCCTTCTCTTGCACTTGTTTTATGCAGGCAATAGTCACATGATGGCTCCAGGTTGCTTTCTTTCCTTTTTCTTCTTTTTTTAAACTGCTTTATTGAGATATAATTTACATACTATGTAATCACATAGGAGCTCTGGTAGCATAGTACCTAAGGCATTTGACTGCTAACCAGAAGGCTGGTGGTGCAAACCCACCAGCCACTCCTTTGAAGGAAGATTGGGCAATCTGTTTCCGTAGAGATACCACCTCAGAAACCCAAGGAGGGGTCGCTATGAGTCGAATCGACTCAAAGGTGGTGAATTTTTTTTCCATATATAATTACATACAATGCAACCCATTTAAAGTATACAATTCAATGTCTTCTAGTATATTTATGAATTTGTGCAACTATTACCAAAGGAAATTTTAGAACATTTTCATTACCCTCTCCCAAACCCAACACCCCTTAGGCATTACCTCCCAAATTCCATTCCTTTTTCTTAAGCCCTAGGCAAGCACTGATCTACTTACTGTTTGTAGATTTGTCCATTCTGGACATTCCATATAAGTGGAATCATATAACGTGTGGTCCTTTGTGACTGGCTTCTTTCACTTAGCATAATGTTTTCAAGATTCATCCATGTTTTAGCGTGCTTCAGTATTTAATTTCTTTTTATTGATAAATAAAATTCCATTGTTCAGATATTTAAAAAAAAAAAAAAAAAACTCACTGCCCTCAGGTCAGTCCTGACTCATAGCAATCCGTCCTTCTGTTTCCAAGACGATATCTCTATGGAAGTAGATTGCCCAGTCCTCCTTCCGAGGAGTGGCTGGTGGGTTTGAACTGCCAGCTTTGTGGTTAGCAGTCAAATGCCTTAGGCACTACTCCACCAGAGCTCCTATATACTATGTTTTATTTATTCATTTATCAGATAACCTTCATGCTGCTTTGCATGAGGGTAGGATTAAGGAAGAAAAAGATGGTTATCTTTTGGATTTTATGTTGATAATTTGCCATATCCAGGGAGTAAGTTGAGTGACTCTCTCCAGCTCTGGACTTATCTGGTAACTCAGGGCTGCAGGGCTTCTAAAATAAGTCAAGCGTTCAGGATTGTGGTTCTTAAATTTTTGGACTATTGTTTCCCAGAATCCATCTTTAATGTTTAAAAATGACATGGTTTTTGTACTGAGTACAATTTGTGCTTAGAAGTTTGATAACATCCTTCTTGGATTTCTTTTAGCAACTGTGCTAGCAATGGAGTACAGTTATTATTAGATTATCTTTTAGGGATCATCCATACATCATGGGACTGGATGGGAATAACCTTTGCAGGTAGGAAGGCCTGCTAAAACTTCACCTACCACTTAGTAATTTAATTTTAGTATTTAGGGAAAGAGACAGAAAGAAAGAAAAAGAAAAGACTCACATTAATTATACTAAGATCTATGGATAGGTAGTGGAGTTTTTAATTTTAAAATTTTAAAAGAATTGAAATCTAACACATATATTGCATATCCCAACATAAGATTATATTTTAATTCATCCATGCCATCTTCTAGCCCTTAGCTCTTTTGATATGCAATTTATTACCTATTTACAATATTATCACAAATATTTAAATTTCAATTTATTTTTACTTACATTCATGATTAAGAGCCCCCCACCCCCCAAAAAAAGAAATGCAGTTAAATCCATTTTTGGTGCAGAGGGATACAGCAGCAGAATGACGAAAGTCAGTTGTGGGTTTCCTTTCTGGCTTTGCCTTTGGGGACTTCAACATTTCAACATTTCAGCTTGGCTTGTGGAAAACGGGAGCTGATGATGAGTCACCTTACAAGTATATTGGGTCAATAAATACATGATGCATGACTTCAGAATCACCAACATGGAAAGACGTGGTACCAAATACTGCATTACTTATAAAATATACCAATACCTGGGAAATTCACCAGGCAAAATTCCCCATTCTGTTGTTCTAGTTTTTTCATTTCTTTCTATTTCCTTGTCACTGTTCATGACAAAATCCAGTGTCAGTTTAAAAGCAAGGATCCTCCTTGCTGCAGTACTTGCTGAGTGACAGGCAGTGTGCTAAGCCCTTGGCATATTTTATTCATCTTCTTTACCTGATGTGGCGATACTATAATATCCACTTTACAAATGAGCAAACTATGCTGCTAGTAATTAAGTATCTTGCTTAAAGTCTTAGTATATGATGGAACCAGTGCTTCCACACTGATTTTTTTTTAATTTTAATTTTTATTGTGATTTGGGTTTATAGAGCAAATTCATTTTCCACACAACAGTTCATACACATTTTGTTTCATGACATTTTTTGCATCCTCATAATGTAATAGCTCTCTTCCCACTTCCTCCCTGTGGATGCCCTGTCCCTGTGTCCTTCTTGCCTATGCATCCCTGCCCCCTAGCTTTCTCCCTGTGCAAAAGTTGCCCTTCTGCTCTCCCATGGTTGCTTGTTTTAAGGAATGTTCACCTTATCCCATCCAGATTTTTGCAATGAGATCTTTCTAACTCCAGATCAAGCTCTTAATTGCAACACGATACTGCCTTTCAATGAGGAGCCTGGGACAGAAACGATAGAAAAAGAAGATATACTTTAGAGCTGACTGATTAGTTTTTAAATTATATGACTTTTCTATTTATTTTCATTTTTTTTTTTTACTTTGAATTTTTTATTTCTTTCTA
>NW_006921620.1:6681527-6704751 GCF_000298275.1 Orycteropus afer afer | reverse complement strand
TTATATGACTTTTCTATTTATTTTCATTTTTTTTTTACTTTGAATTTTTTATTTCTTTCTATTTCCTTGTCATTGTTCATGACAAAATCCAGTGTCAGTTTAAAAGCAAGGATCCTACTTTCTGAGTGACAGGCAGTGTGCTAAGCCCTTGGCATATTTTATTCATCCTTCAACAAGCACATCCTTCAACAAGCTGGGGAATGATTGGTTAGAAAATATGCTATTATGTAATAGGAAATGGTTATTTCGGAAATGTAAACTGGAGGATTTCCCGACCTCCAGGTTCCTTTTTTATTTTTCTTTTAAAACTGTTTGAGTGGTTCTATTCAGAATATAAAGTTCACTGGCGGGGAGATAAAAATAACCTCTTTTGTAGTTTTCCCTCATATAGCAACTACCTTCTGTGCTTTCTTATGGAAAGATCTATTTTTAGAAAAAATGCAAGATACTCTCAGCCCCATGAGTAATAACTGTTTGGCAAGATGATGATGACGATGCTTACAACACGTAATCACTCCAAGCTCTTCCTTGAAAGGCTTGAAGATTTTTTTCTTCTTTTACACACATCATTTATACATCTTATCTTGTGATACATGAAAGCTCATTTAACAAAATACTCCAAAGATGTATGTATAGAGTTTTGGGAATTTCTTTTATTTCTTATATAATGATTCACAATTTAAGTGTACCAAGTTGGGTGGAATCTCTGAGTTAAGAGAAGTGTCTAGTTCCAGTGGGCTGGGAGCAAGAGGCAGAGCTGAAGCCCAAGGTTGAGCGACTTTCACTGCATTTTCAACTTGGATTTCTAGCCTCCTACACTGTAAGAGAATAAATCCCTGTTTGTTTAAAACCACTCACCTGTGGTATTTCTGTTAGAGCAGCATGAAGTAACCAAAACACCATACAATTCATCTATTGTAAGTATGTATAGTTCAATGATTTTTAGTAAATTTATACAGATTTGCCACCACCACTATAATCCAATTTTAGAACACTTCCATCACCCTGTAAAGGTCCTTTGTGCCTGTTTGCAGTCTGTTCCCACTCTACCACCAGTCCCAGACAACCTATCTTCACAGTTTTGCTTTTTTCAGAAATGTCATTAAATGGAATCAAGCAATATGTTGTCTTTTATGTCTAGCATCTTTCATTCACATAATATTTTTGAGATTCATTCATGTTGTTGCATATATCAGTGATTTATTCCTTTTCATTGCTAAGTAGTATTCTACTGTATGAATATACCACAATATCTGGCATCCATTTACTAGTTGATAGATATTTCAATTAGTTCCAGTTTTGGGTTATCATGAGTAATGCTGCTGTGAACATTTGAACACAAGTTTTTGTGTAGATATATGTTTCGTCTCCTAGTTACCTAGGAGTGGGATTGCTGGGTCATGTGTTAAGTATATGTTTAATATTTTGAGAAGTTGCAAAAATTTACTATGTTATTTTACATTCTTAACAACAATATATGACTTGGTTTGGTTAATCTTATTGACCAAATCATTTTAGTGGGTAGGTTGTTGTTGTTGTTGTTGTTTGCCGTCGAGTCAGCCCCGACTCATAGCGACCCCTCCTTGGGTTTCCGAGGCAGTATCACTACGGAAGTAGGATTGCCCAAACTTCCTTCCGAGGAGTGGCTGGTGGGTTTGAACCGCCTGCCTTCTGGTTAGCAGTCAAGTGCCTTAGCCACTGTATCTTATTGTAGTTTTAATTAGCATTTCACCAATATTATGTTATGTAAAGTGGAAGATCAGTGAAAAAGGGGAAAGCCCTCGAGACGGATTGACACAGTGGCCACAACAATGGTCTTAGGTATAGCAAGGATTGTGAGGCTGGAACAGGACTGGGCAATGTTTCATTTTGTTGTACAGAGGGTTGCTATGAGTCACAGCTGACTAGACGGCACCTAACAGTAACAACAACACTTTGCATTGCCCTAAAGGAAAATTTTTTATTCTGCTCATTGATTGAATGTATTTGTCTTTCAGGTCCCTAGGTGGCACAAATGATTTGTGCTTGGCTGCTAACATAAAGGTTGTAGTTTAAACCCGCTCAGCAGTCCCTTAGGAGCTCTGGTGGCCTAGTGCCTAAGACATTGGACTGCTAGCTGAACCACCAGCCATTCCTTGGCAATCTACCTCTGTAGTGAAACCGCCTCAGAAACCCAAGGAGGGGTCACTAAGAGTCTGATCTGATTCAACGGCAGTGAGTTTGGTTTGGTTTTTGTTAGTGGTACCTTAGAAGAAAATGCCTGGCGATTGTCTCCGGTTAAATTTATAGGCAAGAAAACCCTAGCAAACTATTTCTAAAAAAAAAAAAAAAAGCCAGTAAAATCCTTATGAATAATAGCGGAACATTAATATAGTACCAGAAGATGAGCCCCTCAGGATGGAAGGCATTCAAAATACAACATGACCAATGTAGATGAGACAAAATCTAGCCATTTTTGCTTCCAAGGAGCATTCTGGCTGCACTTCCTCCAGGACAGATTTGTTCCTTCTGACAGTCCATGGTACTTTCAGTATTCTTCACCAACACCACAACTCAAAAGCATCAATGTTTCTTTGGTCTTCCTTATTCATCCTTCAGATTTCAAATGCATTTGAGGTGATTGAAAACACCATGGCTTGGGTTAGGTGCACCTTACTCTTCAGCACTTTAAATAAGTCTTTTGCAGCAGATTTGCCCAGAGCAATATGTCATCTGATTTCTTGACTGCTGCTTTGATTGATGTTGATGGTGGAACTAAGTAATATGAAACCTTTGACAACTTAAATCTCTCCATTTATCGTGATGCTGCTTATTGGTCCAGTTGTGAGGATTTTTGTTTTCTTTATATTGAGGTGTAATCCATACTGCATGCAGGCTGTAGTCTTTAACCTTCATCAGTTAAGTGCTCCAAGTCACCCTCACTTTCAGCAAGCAAGGTTGTGTCGTCTGCATATCACAGTTTGTTAATGAGTCTTCCTCCAATCCTGATGTCATGTTCTTCTTCATATAGCCCGCTTCTTGGATTATTTTCTCAGTATATGGATTGTATAAGTATGGTGAAAAGATACAACCCTGACACACTTCCTTCTTGATTTTAGACCATGCAGTATCCCTTAGTTCTAATGACAGTCTCCTGGTCTATGTACAGGTTCCTCATGAACACAATTCAGTGTTCTGGAATTCCCATTCTTCTCAATGTTATCCATAATTTGTTATGATCCATACAATCGAATGCTTTTGCATAGTCAATAAAACACAAGTAAAGATCTTTCTGGTATTCTTTGCTCTCAGCCAAGATCCATCTGACATCAGCAATGATATCTGTTTTTCCCCATCCTCTTCTGAATCCAGCTTGCATTTCTAGATGTTCCCTGTCAATATTATTGCTGCAACCATTTTTGAATTATCTTCAGCAAGATTTTACTTGAGTGCTGATATTAATGATACTGTTCGATAATTTCCACATTCTGTTGGATCACCTTTCTTTGGAATGGGTACAAATATGGATCTCTTCTAATCAGTTGTTCAGATAGCTGTCTTCCAAATTTCTGGGCATAGACGAGTAAGTGCCTTCAAGTGGCATCCGTTTGTTGAAACATCTCAATGAGTATTCCATCAATCTTGGAGCCTTGTTTTTTTGTCAATTACTTTAGTGTAGCTTTGACTTCTTCCTTCAGTACCATTTGTTCTTGGTCATATGCCACCTCCTGAAATGGATGAACATAAACCCATTGTTTTTGGTACAATGACTCTGTATTCCTTCCATCTTCTTCTGATGTTTCTTACATCATTCAATATTTTGCCCATAGACTCTTTCAATATTGCAACTTGAGGCTTGAATTTTTTTCTTCAATTCTTTCAGCTTGAGAAATGCCAAGTGTGTTCTTCCCTGTTGGTTTTCTAACTCCAGGTCTTCACACATTTCACTATAATAATTGACTGTCTTCTCAAGCTGCTCTCTGAAATCTTCTGTTCAACTCTTTTATCTTGTCATTTCTTCCATTTGCTTAAACTACTCTCCATTCAAGAGCACATTTCAGAGTCTGTTCTGACATCCATTTTTGTCTTTTCTTCCTTACCTGACTTTTTAATGACCTTTTGCATTCTTCATGGATCATGTTCTTGATGTCATCCCACAATTCCTCTGGTTTTTGGTCATTGGTGTTCAATGCATCAAATCTTTTCTTCAGATGGTCTCTAAATTCAGGAGGGATATAATCAAAGTCATATTTTGGCTCTCGTGGATTTCTTTTAATTGTCTTCAGCTTCAACTTGAACTTGCATATGAGCAGTTGATGGTTTGTTCCACAGTCAGCTCCTGGCTTGTTTTGGCTGAAGATATGGAGCTTCTCCATCCCCCTTGCCACAGATGTAGTCAGTCTGATTCCTGTGTGCTCCATCTGGTGAAGACCACATGTATAGCCACTATTTGTGTTGTTGAAAAAAGGTATTTGCCATGAATAAGTCGTTGGTCTTACAAAATTCCATCATGAGATCTCCAGCATCATTTCTATCACCACAGCCATATTTCCCAACTACTGATGATTCTTGTTTCCAGCTTTTGCATTCCAATCACCAGTGATAATCAGCACATCTTGAGTGCACATTGCAATTTCAGACTGCAGAAGCTGGTAAAAATCTTCAATTTCCTCATCTTTGGGTTTGGTGGTTGGTGCATAAATTTGAATAATAGTAGTATTAACTGGTCTTCCTTGTAGGCATATGGATATTATCCTATCACTGACAGCATTGTACTTTAGGACAGATCTTGAAACATTCTTTGTGATGGTGAATGTCACACCATTACTCTTCAATTTTTCATTCCCAGCATAGTAGATCATATGGTTGTCTGATTCAATATGGCCAAAACCAGTCCATTTCAGCTCACTAATGCCTAGGATATTGATTTTTTGTGTTCTATTCCATTTTTGACAACTTCTAATTTTTTCTAGATTCATACTTCATACATTCCACATTCCAATTATGAATGGATATTTGCAACTGTTTCTTCCCATTTTGAATCATGCTCCATCAGCAAATGGAGATCCTGAAAGCTTTACTCCATCCATGTCATTAAGATTCACTCTACTCTGAGGAGGCAGCTCTTCCCCAGTTGTATTTTGAGTGTCTTCTGACATGAGGGGCTCATTCTCAGGCACTATATTGACAATGTTTCAGGGCTATTTGTAACATTTCCAGTAATATAGCAGACAGTGTTTCACTGCTATTCATAAGGTATTCCCTGGTCAATTCTTTGAGAAGTGAATGGCCCCTTCCTTCTTCCAAGTCTGTCTTAGTTTGAAACCTGTCCACCATGGGTGATCCTGCTGGTATTTGAAACACAGTTGGCATAGCCTTCAGCTTCACAGCACTATGCAAACCACCATAGTATGACAAACTGACAGACAAGTGGTGGAGCTGTGCTGAAGGAATTAGCAAAAAATAAGGGTCCAGGATTGAGAGAATTGAGATGTTTCAACAAATGGATACAATGCTGAAAATGCTCAATTGTCTATGCCAGAAATTTGGAAGTTGGTCAACTAACTGGAAGAGATGCATATTTGTGCCCATTTCAAAGAAGGTCATCCAACAGAATGCAGATATTATCACACAATATCATTGATATCACACACAAGTATAATTTTGCTCAAGATATTTCAAAAATAGATGCAACAATTCAACAACAGGGAACTGCCAGAAATTCAAGGCAGATTCAGAAGAGGATGGGTAATAAGGAATATTATTGCTGATGTCAGATGGATCTTGACTGAAAGAAGAGAATACCAGAAAGATATTTACCTGTGTTTTATTGACTACATAAAAGCTTTCTACTGTGTGAATCATGACAAATTATGGGTAACATTACAAAGAATGAGAATTTCAGAATCTTAATTGTGCTCATGTAGAATCTGTATATAGACCAAGAAGTAGTCATTTGAACTGAACAAGGGGATACTGCATGGCTTAAAATCAAAACTGTGTGTGTCATGTTGTATCCTTCCATCATACTTATTCTATCTGTATGCTGAGCAAATAAGTCAAGAGCCTGGACTATATGAAGAAGAACATGGCATCAGCATTAGAGGAAGACTCCTTAACAACCTATGATATACAGATGACACAGCCTTGCTTGCTGAAATTGAAGAAGACTTGAAGCACTTGTTGATGAAGATCAAAGACTGCAGACTGCAGCATGGATTACACCTTATAAAGAAAACGAAAATCCTCACAACTAAACCAATAAGCAGTATTATGATAATTGGAGGAAAAATTGAAGTTGTCAAGGATTTCATTTTACTTGGATCCACAACAAACACCCATGGAAGTAGCAGTCAAGAAATCAAGCAATGTATTATTGCACTGGGCAAATCTTCTGCAAAAGACCTCTTTAAAGTGCTCAAAAGGAAAGATGTTATTTTGAGGACTAGCATGAGCCTGACCCAAACCATAGTATTTCAATTGTGTCATATGCATATGAAAGCTGGATAATGAATAAGGAAGACGGAAAATGAATCTATGACTTTGAATTATGGTGTTTGTGAGGAATATTGACCATGGGCTGCCAGAAGAACAAACAAGTCTGTCTTGGAAGAAGCACAGTGAGAATGTTCCTTAGAAGTGAGGATGGTGAGACTGTGTCTCACATACTTTGGACATATTGTCAGGAGGGACCAGTGCCTGGAGAAAGACATCATGCTTGGCAAATTATAGGGTCATTGAAAAAGAAGACTGTCAACAAGAAGGATTGACAGTGGCTTCAATAATGGGCTCAAACATAGCAACAACTTGAGGATGGTGTAGGATTGGGCAAGCTTTCGTTCTGTGTTATATAGGGTCTCTGTGAGTTAGAATCAACGTGATGGCACCTAACAATAACAAGAAGAAGCACCTAGCTACCGACTGTCCCATTTTTTGTAGTCCCTTCAGAACCAAGCTTGGGCTGTAGGAATCTTTGGTGAGACAGAAGCCATTTAGCTATTCTTCTCTGAAATCTTGCCATTTTCTTCCAAATTTCTAAGAATATCTATTTTCCACCTTGCTGCTCCTTTAAAGACTCTTCCAGCTTCTGGCCTCTGACCTCAATTGCACTAGAATTGACTACTCCTTTCTATTTGCCAAAATCCCTTCTCAAGAAATTACAAAGCTTGGTTTCCTGGTTGAAGTGAGGAGTAGGGAAAAATACTGGGAGCATTAACACAGTTTCAAATTTCAATATATTATCCTGTTGTGGTGATAAGATACCAAAGTTGCTAAAGATAGAAAGACTTTCTAACATTTGTAGAGCACTTGCTTTATCTAAATACATAAGGAATGCTAACTTTTCCTCAGTAATGGATAATAGTCTTCCATTCCCATTTTCCACTCTAGCCTTGGGAGTGAAGGCCCGTGTTTGGTAAGTTTGTTAGTGTTACAGTCTCTGTGACTTAGGTTCTTGTGATATAATCTTGTGTGTGAGTTGTGGGGATGGCTGGCATCCAAAATAAATAGCAATTGTTGTGGTGAAGCCTGAATAATGGGTTTTCCCACTGGCCTGGCTGCACTTCAGCTTTTGGCTACCTCCTCTCAATTATTTGCTGGAGCTGATTGTGGATTCCCCAAGGCTCTGTTGCAAGCTGGCCCAGGTCTCTGGCCAATGCTCTGTCCCTTTATGTCCCTTACCTCTCCTGTTTTCCCATCCCACTGGGAATCAGACATCTTAGGAGCTGAGGCTGAGAATTCTAGCTTCCTCTCCCCATGTCTGGGAGTTCTGGTGGCGTAGTGCCTAAGGCATTTGATTGCTAACTAGAAGCCTGGCAGTTCAAACCCACCAGCCACTCTTCGGAAGAAAGGTTGGGCAATCTACTTCCATAGTGATACCACCTCGGAAACCCAAGGAAAGGTCACTATGAGTCAGATCCGACTCCACGGCAGTGGGTTTGATTTTTGGTTTTCTCCCCGCGTCTGTGCTGGCAAAAAGGGGGGTAGTGTCCCAGGCCTCCCTCCTCTGGAATTCTATCAGTCCAGCATCTTAGATTGTATTCTCTGGCAGAAGAAAGCAAAAGCATACTTCTGACACACATGGGGCTGCTATTAGTCAGAGTTGACTCCATGACTTTATTTTTTTGGTCAAGGATCTACAGTGAGGTCCTCAAATTCCTCTTCTGAAGGTCTCTTGCCTGCTGTTCTACTGTAAGGACCATTCTTTTGTAAGAAAGCTCTGTTCCTTTAAATCATAAATATGTTAGGGAGGAGTGGGCTTGTCAATCATTAATGACCTTGGGTCAACTAGTTTCTCAGGTTTTGTGGGGGATGGATGAGCAGATCATATTGCTGTGGGCAGGACATTTTCAGGCAATAATTTTCTCCTTTCTTTATAGCAGGAGGCCCAGGGCTGTGGGAAGCAGCAATGTAACAAATGGGCTGAACTGGCTAAGTTGTCACCACTGAGCTGAGCTGTGTGACAAAAGGCAGCCCACCCAATCCTCTGAGCCTCAGGTTCCTTCCCTGTCCCTCATGTAGGTGATACAGATCAAATTAGGCTACAGGCATGAAAGCGCCTCATGCTACATGCTCTCACCCTTGTCAGTGAAGAGGCAGCTTTTCAGACCTGGACGCCGTGCACAGACCTCACTCTGCAGGCAGCCTATCTTGTGCACCTTCTACTTAGGGGTTGCCCTTCATGCCTCTTGTGCTGGTGACACAATGACTTTAGCGCATCTCCTTTTCCTTCAAGCAGAGGCTGGTACTGAGTGTCCCACAGCCTTTGGCAAGAGGGCAGATGTGCTGGAGAAAAGTCAGACCTAGGGGACAGGGCTTGAACCAAATTTTTCTTCATTGCCATAGAGCTCCCTTGGGCCAGCCCTCCTGGTGCTTTGCAGCTCATTACCATAGGTGGCACCCAATGTCAGCCAGATTGGGTCCCAAGGCATTGAGTCTCCTGGGAGGTGACCCACAGAGGCCTGCTGTGCTCTGTCCTGTCCATCAGGACCTCATCTAGGCCACATCTTTGCCACATAGGCATGAGGACAAGGAAACTCCTCTCTACCTCCATGCCTCACCTAGATGAGCAAGTGTCAAAGCCAAGGCTATCATTAAAAGCCTGTGGCGACCACACATGCAGGGTAAGGAGTAGAGAATGGGCTCTAGTGGTGGTCTCTCTCTGTATCTCCCACAGCTCCAGAGAATTCAGTTTCCATCTCATACACTTTGTAGATCTTACACAGTCTCCTGAAGAAGTTGCTTGGGATGGAAAAGAAACACACAAATAAACACAAGGCAAATAGCTCCCTCAACTGGTCCCAGAAAGGAATGCTCTGTCTTCCTCAGGGAAGGTACAAGGAGGGCAGGAAAAGTCACCTTCTTATGCTGCCTTCCTTGTGGAAAGCAAGCATCTTAGGCCACATGGGTTTAACTCTTAATGGTGCTATTATCATTTTAAAAATGGTGAAAAAATTATAATATGAAAAATCAGAGTTGGGATGGAGAAATGCATTGTTTGTTGAATATAAATCTGAATTCAAAGTGTTAATACTTTACTTCTGTGAAAGATTTTATTCAATACTGATCTCACCCAGTACTTTGAAAAGACAAAGTGTTTGAACATTTGTCTTACATTAACATGTGAAGCAAGTAGGGATATTGTTATCTCCCCTTTTAAAAAATTGTAATAAAATATATATGACATAAACATTGATCTTTTAACTATTTTGAGTTACAATTCAGTGATACTAATTATTTTCAAAATGTGCAACCATTACCATTTATTTCAAACTTTTTTCATCATGTCAAAAAGAAAGCCTCTATCCAGTAGCTAGTAACTCCCTATCCCTTTCCTCATCCCCTAGCTCCTGGTAACTGTTACTCTATGTTCTGTCTATATGCATTTGCCAATATAGATGTTTCATGTAAGTTGGATCATAAAATATTTGTCCTTTTGTGACTGACATATTTCACTTAGCATATTGTTTTTAAGGTTCATCCATGTTGTAGCATGTTTATCAGAACTTTATTTCTTTATTTCCCTTTATGACTGAATAATATTGCAATGTATGGATATAGTACATCTTGTTTCTCTAATAAGGAGCTCTGGTGGCACACTGGTTTAAGCATTTGGCTGCTAATCAAAAGGTTCAAACCCATCAGCCGTTCCATGGAAGAAAGATGAGGCATTCTGTTTCTATATAGATTTACTGCCTTGGAAACCCTGTGGGGCAGTTCTATTCTGTCTTATAGGGTTGCTATGAGTCAGAATCAACTCAATGGCAGTGGATTTTGGGTTTATTCATCTGTTGACTGACACTTAGATTGTTTCCACCATTTGGCTATTTTGAGCTACTTCATTTGGCTGTTGTGAGCTACTTCTGTCAGATGAAGCTACACAAAGACCATAGGACCTCCCAGTGGGAGAATCTTGGTTTTTTTGCCCTGAGTTCACTCTTGAAGGCTGTGGTAAAATGAGCAGGTTTAAGCATAGCAGAGTCCTCAACACACAATAAGTTCTTTCCAAATGCCAGCAGAGGAGACCCTCCCCTTTATATACTCTCTTGTGGCATCCTATACTTTATAAAAGTATATTAAAAAAAAAAAAAAAAAACTCAATGCCATCGAGTTGATTGTGACTCATAGTGACCCCTCCTTGGGTTTCTGAGGCAGTATCTCTACAGAAATAGATTGCCTAAACTTCTTTCTGTGGAGTGGCTGGTGGGTTTGAACTGCCAGCCTTCTGGTTAGCAGTCAAATGCCTTAGGCACTATGCCACCAGAGCTCCCGTTAAAAGTATACACGCATAAAAATATACATCATATACTTTTCTTTTATACCATTAATTATAACCTCTAATTATATATTTATTTGTCTGTTGTCAGTTCCTCTTGCACCCACTTCATGATGATAGAGACCAAGTCTGTTTTGTTCACCACGTTGTGTGCCTAGCAATATGTCTGGCACAGTGGAAGCATTCAACAAATAAAGTGCTGAGTTAATAAATTAAAACTTGGCCTTAATGTAGCAATTCTACACAGTCAGAGCACTAGACATGTAACTTTTCTACATCAGTTGCTTAATCTATCACATGGCAATAATAATACATCCCATGCCATACATCAGTTCTCTCTCTATAAGCTGGGAAATTCCATTCCAAGAACGTTGTTCTTCCCATAGATCTCAAGCTGCTGTGGTCTTCGGGCCACTCTCCGAGGTGTTCTATCATGCCATTGCCAATTTATTCCCTTTCTCCACCCATGAATTAATTCGGAGGAGGGTGTTAGCTTTGACATGACCCAAAAAGAAATAGAATTAATTCATCTCCCAAACAAAAAAATGATAGGCATTGATTGCCATATTATGAAGGGCAATTAGATAAGAAACTATCTCAAGGAACCTCCAGAGGCCTTTTGAAGACCACCATTTGGTCATTAAACATTTATCTGAAAACTTTTGTTGAACTATTTATTTGTCACTTACCAAGCTGGATTCTGGGAATACATGCAGAGGCTACTCTGAGGGAGAGGTTGGCACTTGATGGTATGAGGCCCATGGGAAGCCAAATAGACCATGAGGGAGAGGCTTTCTGATATCCACTGAGTCCAAAGATAAACACAAATTAACAAAAGGAGATGTGTTCCAGGTGGAGAGGACAGGATGATGAAAGCCACAAAGGCATGAGAACTCTTGGAAAGTTTAGAATCCACCTCTGAATGGATGTTTTCTTAGGGTGTGTGCATGCTTCAGTAGTTATTATTTGTTCCTAACAATGGCAGCAGTGCTTGGCAACATCTGTTCCAGGTAGGAATGGGCTTTCTTTGCCCACCCAGGGAACTCTCTTATCTTGGAGTGTCTGTAAGAGTGACCACCCTGTATGTTTCTGAGAAACCAAATTCCTGGCCATCTGACACCAGTGGGGCATGAGAAAGCATCTTTTCCAGCTACTTCCTATAACAGGAATCCTAAGGGAGCTCTGTGATTTTAGATTCATGATTCATTTTAGGGTCTTTCCAAAGAATGGCAAGACTTATTGCTGAGGCCTTACTAACAGAGGTGGGAGATGGGGTAGAGTGCCTAGGACCTGGGAGGGGTGGATGGGATGAACTTTTTTGGGGTCTCCAAGAATCTCAGAATTAGAAGGACCTGAAATGGGCAGCTGACAGACATCCCACAGGCACTGATGTCTGGAACCTCAGTGGAAAAGTCATGGGCAGCACCCTTGCCTCCCAGTGGCTTGTGGAGGAAGGAGGCCTTAGCCAGTTTGGGCTGGTTTGTCTTGAGGTTGGACTGCTGGGCAGCAAGTCTGGGAAAGACACACCCTCAGGTCAGCGTGTTCTCAGCACAGTAGGCTGTCTTGTTTTGCCTGCAAGGGTGGTCTGCTTATGTTAACATTAATACTTGTAAAATGATACATGGGTGGAGTTTTATTCACAGGTGAAGAACAATAAGACATGAATTTCCAGTAAGATCATTTTGTTCCCACTTGAGAGGTAAACCCACTTTTTCAACTCCAGTGAACTCAGGGTTCTGTGGCTTCTTTTGCACAATGAAACCATCAACAGCTCATTTTCTTATTAAGGATCTTAATAGGTTCCACATAGGCACTCTGGTGGCGTAGTGCCTAAGGCATTTGACTGCTAACCAGAAGGCTGGCAGTTCAAACCCACCAGCCACTCTTTGGGAGGAAGCTTGGGCAATCTACTTCTGTAGTGATACCACCTCAGAAACCAGCAAATTATTCAAGGATGTAAAATATTTAAATAAATCCAACAGGCAAAAGTGGGCATGCAACCCTTCTACCTGAAGATCCTTTTGCTCTAGTCCAGACTTCTCAGGATTTAGGCTCAGACTTTGAATGGTGTGCCTGAGGTAATACAGATAGTGAGTGGAGGGGACAGGCCAGGACCTGGCTGCCTGATGTCTAGATCTGTGCTTGGTCTACTGCTCCAAGCTGCCTCCATCCTGATGTCCAGCCCTGGTTATTTTATTGCATTCCTTTTCCCAACCCTTCGTGGCTTAGTAACCAGAGCACGGTGTTCTTTACGTAGATGGTACTTAAGAAAAATATTGCTTAACTTTTTATTTGCTTAGGTTGTGATATCAGCTTGCAGGAAATGCACTAGAAATTTGTGAGCAACTCCACAAGGCCCTTCCACAATTTTTGCATTTGAATTTAAAGGAATGGGATTGTGATGTCATTCATTCTTAAAGAGAAAGAACAAACTTCTTTTCAGGATCTAGCACAGCACTTGAAACAGACGCTTGAATTCTCCTACTGACCATCACTCTAAGTACAGGGCACCATCAGTAAACTGCCTAAATCTTGGTATCCCAGGGGCCTAAAAGGAAAAGTATTTGCTCTAACAGGGAAAGAAGTATAGGCTTTGTAATTTCACTTAAGTAAGTACCTTGGTGGGAACTTACTTACAGTGAGGGGCAGACTGGACTCTGGTGGAATGGGCTGGTGCATGGTCTCAAGTTTCTGGCACTGCATTTGGAACACAGCTGTACTTACTCCAGGGAGAACAGAGGGATACTGTTTACCAACATTGAATTTCTGAACTCACTTTAGTGACCTTTAGGAAGTTACTCTCCAAGGACATAAAAGTTAAGGAGAAGGAATTATTTTTTACCCTTTACATGTCTAGGTCAAGTTTATTATTGCCAAATGTAACAAATAGAATTTTCTCCTCCCCTGACCTAAATAGACATAATCCAGGAACATTTTATCAGTATCTTTATAAGATCTCATTGCTCGTTTTGGTGCCAGGTCAATAGAAAAATGTGCCACTCTGATAGTCTAGGCCAGTTTCTAAGCAGTATTTCTAAGCAGGACTTTGTTGTATTATTAATTTTATCTGCTTTCATCAGATACTCTCAACAGAACTGAAGACACTCTGTCCTAAGGAAGCTCGTGATCTAATGGTGCCTTTTTGGGAAGTCATTGGTTGTTATTGTGGACATTTTGGAAATCACAAAACAGAAAGATTAATGAAGTCTTTAGTTTTTTTTTTTTTTTTTTTAAAAACACTATTCAGAAGAATAAGGAGGAGATGTATCCTGTTGTGGAGATTTATATTTTGGGAGTTTGTTGTTTTCCTTCCTGTAGGGAAAAGTTTTTTTGTTTTTTTTTTTTTAAGTCATAGAACCCTTAAACATGGTCCAAGAGGGGAAAAAAATAACTTATGGGACCACTTTATAAGGAAAAATGAGTGCTTGAAAATTGGTAAATATCTCTTTAAATGTAGGAACACACTGAGTACTCTGGTTGCATAAATGTGGAAGAGTAAAGTGCTGGGTAAATAAGGGAACTCCGTTCCATTGTTAGTCTTGCAGAAGGATGCTCAGTCACTTAAGGAAGTAAGCAAATGTTAGAGAGGTCAACAAAGTCCAGGTGAATGCAAGTTTCTTCCAGAATATCAGGAAGCAGAAGCATGTAGCTTTTTTTCTTACCATCTGGATTGGCTGGAAACCCACTGGAGGGTTCCATGTGTGTGGAACATCACCATCACTCCCTCCCTCCCAAGCCTTTTCATAATTCCCTGAAGCCCTCAAACCAGTCAAACTCAATTAAGACTGACTATAAAAGGTAAGGTTTCAAGTGCCTATTAGGATCTTCTCTGCCACTTGGAAGGAAAGGAGATATTTCTTGTCTTGATTATTTGCTTCTAGTCCATTTGAAAGTCCATAGCCAAATGTGAAAACTGGATTGCAAAGTGAATACTAGGTCTAATACAAAACTGATGTTTTGAGAGCCCACATTCCAGGGTGAAAATGGAAAGTTTTTTTTTGGGGGGGGGGGCACACTAGCCATTTGATTTCAGTATAAACAGTTGGGTGGCCCTTTCTCTATTGTATTGGCTGATTTGAAGCAGCTGACCTTGTTCCCCATTTCAGAACATTACAGGGTAATTTTTATTCACTGCTATATCCCCAACAAGGAGCTCTGGTGGTGTAGTGGATAAGGCATCTGGCTGCTAACTAGAAGGTGAGTAGTTTAAATCCACCAGTTGCTCCAAGGAAGGAAGATGAGGTAATCTACTTTCATAAAGATTTACAGCCTCAGAAACCTAACGAGGGTTGCTATGAGTCAGAATCAATTCAATGGCAGTGAGTTTGGTTTTGGTTTTTAGTATATCCCCAGTACCTAGAGAAGTGCCTGGTATAAAACAGATGCTCAATAAATATTTGTGGGAATGAAAGAATACTTCATCAGAAGAGGTTATTCTCTCATGCTGCCAGGATGCATGTGGTGGGCCAGGGAATGTGCTTCTAGATGCCCCCTGCATTGTAGTTTGAAATACACCTACCTCCGAAACCCAAAGGAGGTTACTATGTGTTGGAATTGAATCGATGGCAGTGAGATTTTTTTTTTTTTGATTATAGAAGCAATATCATATATAAGGGTTGAAATCTTATTGAAATCTTACTCTTGGTACCATGGTTACTGTGGGCATTTGTGGCTTGGCCTGGCACCCTTGTTCACTCTATGACTGGTTCCAGGGAAAAATGCATTCTGACTCCCCATTGATGGCTTATAAGTGACCTTGGGAAATGCAAACCAATCTTACTTGAGATCTGTTAAAACTTTGCTTCAACTGTGGCTATTTTGCAGTTTGTCCATAAAATAGGTATTATTAGGAAACCTGAAATGGGCTTTGCTCTTGTACTTCATTCCTAGAAAGAAGGGTGGACTTGGAGTTTATAGATAACACTATGCCAGCTATGACACTTCCTTAAGTGAAGACCAGAGTATTTTAAATGGACCAAAGACTGCTCCTTCCAAGCCTGTTAATACTTCAGATACTCTAGCTGAACCAAATGTGGCCCAGGAACATCACAGTGGGCTAAAAGTAATCAGAATTTTCAGTGAGATGCAGACAGACTAGCACAATCAGAGTCTCATCCCAGGAAACCAGAAGATTATACTTGATGCTGCTTAATCAGTTCTGGGAAATGGCTGGGCCACCTCACATAACAAATAGCATTGTTGCATACTGATCCAAGTTTAAAGGAATATTTTCCAGGTGGACTCATTCAGGCACCTCAATTTGCAGCTCTGGAGACTGGAGTTGGTAGGGCAGGAGACAGTCTCAGATGACAGCTATGTTGAGGCCACAGATATCCAGACAGAAGTCTGGGAACTCAGTCTCCTTCATAAAGACCTCAGGGGCCCAGGAGAAGCTGGTGAGTCTAAGGATCTCATGCCATAAGATGGTATCACCCTGCTTATATGGACTGATACGAGCTCTGAGAGAGACTGGGCTACACAAATGTACCTGCTTGGGATGAAGGGGTGGCTCTGCCACAAGGCTGGCAGGCCTTAGCAGAGAACACAGGCATTGTTGGAAGCAGAAATCTGACACTAAGGCAAAACCTCAGAAGGAAGACTAGGCAATCCACTTTCTTAGAGATACCAACCACCTCAGAAATCCAAGGAAGGGTCTCTGTGAGTTGGGATCAACTCAGGAGCAGTGAGTTTGGTTTTTTTGAGTGGAGTTATGGGATGCCAGTTAGGATGTGAGGAATCAGGATAGGGTTAAGAATCAGCACTGACATCTCGAATAAAGACAGTATTAGTCGTTATTGTGACTCCCATCAGACGGTTTCTTCAGCAGTGTTCGCTGGTAGTAATGCCAGAAACCTCATATGTGGGCAGGGAGAAAGCCATGAAAGGAATCAACATAAACATTGACATTGTGTTAGCTTCATTTTCAGATAAGTTCTCCTCAAGTGGTAGGAAAGATGGGCACCTGTAACTTCATGTGCGTAATCGACCAGCATTGTTACCAAAGTGGGAAATTTTTGCCTCTTTCCTAAGAGGACCAGTGAAAATTCAAAGACTGATGCTCAGTGACCCAATATGAATCATGTAGTATAAATGGACCAACCACTGTGATCTTGACTGACCAAACCTGGATCAGGTAACCATCTCATGCCATAAGAGAGAGGACAGAGAGAGGGGGAAGAAGTGGCTCCCCAAGAAATCCGAGCTCCTATTATGTAAAATCTATTATCTGAGCTTCTGTTATCTAAAATGGAGGGCATGGGTGCTGAACAGCAAAAAAAAAAAAAAAAAAAAAAAAAATCACATTCCCACATTTTCTAACCATGAAATATGTGACTAGGCATAAGTCAAAGTAAAACAGAAGACCTAAGGTCTTCTCATGTTGTTGTTGTTGTTGTTATGTGCCGTCGAGTCAAACCTGACTCATAGCGACCCCTACTTGGGTTTCCGAGGCAGTATCACTACGGAAGTAGGATTGCCCAACCTTCTCATAGCTGCCTATATTCTTCGAAAGTGAAGGGTTTTTCCCTGATCTGCTCTAGATCATTTCTTAAGCAGTAAAGTACACGCAAGCATTTGACTCTGAAAAATAACCATGTGATTAACAAATATATGGACCGGAAACTTAGGGAAGGACGGGCAACCCTTCAACCAATACAGGAAGTTTCACTAAGCATAAAGGAGGAAATGAATCAAGACTTGAAATCAAGAAGTGGTTTTTCTGGACAAAAAAAATTGCATTAATATATATAGCATGATGAAAATCTAAGTTATTTCCTTTACTGTGATAAAATTGGACCACAGTGACGTTTTTCTTCGTCACTTTCTAAGCTATGAGTTTATTAAATCTTGCAATCAGATTCTTTGCATACTTCAATGGTACCTCTTTGAAGAATCTCTCTAGAAGCACATAGGGAGAGATCTTTTCCTTTTTTTTTTTTTTTTTTTAATCATGCTCCTTCTTGTTGCTTACTGCATTTTGTACATATCATTATGATAGCACTTGTCTTGTTGCACTGTGTTGATTGATTTGTTGAAAAAAAAAGCTGTCAGGTAAGAACTGTGGGATTTGAGGTGAGTCACTGGACTTCTCTGAAACTCAAAAATGAATAATAATAGTTCCTTCCACATAAGAGTGCTTAAGAATTAAATTAAATGAGCTCATGCATTTAAAGCACTTAGCATGATACCTGCAACATAGTGAGAACTCAGTAAATATCAGCAGTTAGCATTTTAATATTCATTCTCATTACAATAGTAGTAATTATGGTGATTATTATTGGTAATTCCTTTACTAGATGGTGAACTCTGAGGTTGAGAAAAGTGGCTAGCACATAGTAGGCAGTTAATTACATGGAGAAAAAAAAAGAAGGAAAGAGAAAGAGAGGAGGATAAGGAAGAGAAGAAGAGATAAAGGGGAAAGAGAGAAATAAGGGATAACAAAGAAGGCAGCACTGCTAGATTTGTCCAGAGGTAGCAGCTCCAAGTAGCCTGTCCAGCTAGGAGGAATCTCAATACCTTTCATTTTATTGATGAGGAAATGTAGGAACCAAGAAAGGTTAAGGACCATGTCTAAGATCTCAGAGTTGGCAGCAATGGGACTGGAGTACAGAGATCTCTCCTAAGGTTTCTCCTCACAGCCTCTGCCGCCACCCTGGGTCAGCTCCATTAGTCTCTTTATTTTCCTTAGTAAATGACAGGGTAACCAAATGGCTTGATAAATCCTCAGCAGATTTCGGCCACTGGAAGAATAGGGCAGTCCATTTTCTATCCACCTCCAGATGGAGATTGAGATGAAGAACATAGCATCAGGATTAGAGGAAGACTCGTTAACAACCTGGGATATGCAGAGGACACAACCTGTCTCGCAAAAAGTGAAGAGGACTTGGAGCACTTGCTGGTGAAGATCAAAGGCTATAGCCTTCAGTATGGATTACACTCAACATAAAAAAAAAAAAAAAAAAAAAAAAATCCTCAGAACTGCACCAATAAGCAACATCAAGATCAGTGGAGAAAAGATTGAACTTATCAGGGATTTCATTTTACTTGGATCCATAATAAACACCCAGGGAAGCAGAAATCAAGAAATCAAACATCAAATTGCACTGGGTGCTGCAAAAGATCTCTTTAAAGTGTTAAGGAGCAAAGACATCACTTTGTATACTAAGGTGTGCCTAACCCAAGCTATGGTATTTTCAGTTGCTTCATATGCATGTGAAAGCTGGACAATGAATAAGGAAGACTGAGGAGGAGTTGATACCTTTAGATTGTGATGTTGGGGAAGAATACTGAAAGTACAATGGACTGCCAGAAGAACTAAAAAATCTGTCCTGGAGAAAATGCAGCCAGAATGCTCCTTAGAAGTGAGAATGACCAGACTTAGTCTCACCTACTTGGTCATGTGGGAGCTCTGGTGGTGTAGTGCCTAAGGCATTTGACTGCTAACCAGAAGGCTGGAGTGTCAGAAGGGAACAAACAGTCCCTGGAGAAGGATATCATGTTTGATAAAGTAGAGGGTTAGCAAAAAAGGGAGAAGTCCTTCAGCAAGATGGACTGATACACTGTTTGCAATGATGGTCTCAAGCATAGCAAGGATAGTGAGCATAGCACAGGACCTGGCGGTGTTTCGTTCTGTTGTACAAAGGGTCACTATGAGTCAGAGCTGACTCAAGGGCATCTAACAACAACAATTAGCTAAAAAAGGGGGCATGGATGGTTCAGTGCTAGAATTCTCACCTTCTGTGTGGGAGACTGTGGTATGATTCCTGTCCAAAGTACTTTATGCACAGCCACACCATCTGTCAATGGGGACTTGCATGTTGCTATGATGCTGTAAAGTTTCAGACTGAGATGGACTAGGATAAAAGGCCTGGTGATCTGCTTCCAGAGATCAGCCAATGAAAACCCTGTGGATCACAATGGATCTGCAACAGATTGTGGGGATGGCACAGGATCAGACAGCCTTTCATTCCATTGTGCCTGGGACCCCTATAAACGGGGGGCCAACTTGACAGCAGCTAACGAAACAACAACAACAGCTCAAAAAGGGTCTCTGCAGCTCATACTGGAGGGAGTTTCAGAAAGGAAATTCCATCCCTGTGTCTGGGTAGGTGAGACTCCTCAGCAGTGAATGCAAATTAATAGGGAGACTCAAAGAGAATCTTGGAAGAGGAGGTGGGAACGAACTTGAGGTAAGAAAGCCAGTCATTGTCCTCATCAGAATTCACACCTGTCTTAGTTTCCTTCTGCTTCTGTCACAGAAATACCAAAAGTGGGTGGCTTTAAAGAACAGAAAGTGATTTTCTCACAGTTTCAGAGGCTACAAGTCCAAATGTGGCTCAAGGATGACTATTACAACTTCTGGAAGTGTCAATCCTTGGTTTCTTGGTGATCTTCACTTTGCATTTATCTCCCCATTTGTCCTGCCTTGTGCTATGTCTTTGCTGTTCCTTATAGCTCAGTATAGGACACATCCTATACTGATATGGATGCATTAACATAAAACCAAACAAAAAACAAACTCACTGTTGTCAAGTTGATGCTGACTCATAGCGACCCCTCCTTGGGTTTCCGAGGTGATATCTTTACGGAAGTAGATTGTCCAATCTTCCTTCTGAGGAGTTGCTGGTTGGTTTGAACCACCAGCCTTCTGGTTAGCAGTCAAATGCCTTAGGTAAAGAAAACCCTATTACGAAATGGAATTACATCCATAGAGACAGGAGTTAGAATTCCAACACATATTTTGTGGGCACAAAATTCAATCTGTAACACCACCTTAGGGTAGGGAGTCAGCATTCTGATTAGAAGCTCATACTGAAGCAGCTACTTGAAGAACTACTACAGGAGCTTTTATGATCAGATTTATTTCTGATCAATAGGAGAGGCTTTGCTAATCATCATTATTGTTGTTCGGTGCCATCGAGTCATCTCTGACTCATAGCGACCCTATGCACAGCAGAACAAAACACTGCCTGGTCCAGCACCAGCTCCATGACCCTTGCTACACTTGAGCCCATCGCCACAGCCACCATCTCAATCCATCTTGTTGAGGGCCTACCCCTCTTTCATCGACCCTCCACCTTACCAAGCATGGCATCCAGGGAATTGCCCTTCTGACAACATGACCAAAGTAGGTGAGACGAAGTCTGGCTATTCTCACTTCCAAGGAGCATTCCCACTGCACTTCTTCCAGGAAAGATTTGTTACTTCTTTTAGCAGTCCATGGTACTTTCAGCATTTCTTTTCCAGGACCACAACTCAAAAGCATCAACTTTTCTTTGGTCTTCCTTATTAATTGTCCAGCTCTCACATGCATGTGAGGCAATTGAAAATACCATGGCTTGGGTCAGGCACACCTTAGTCTTCAAGGAGACATCTTTGCTCTTCAGCACTTGAAAGAGGTCCTTTGCACCTGATTTGCCCAGCACTATACTTCATATAACAACAACACTTTGTATAGAGTAGTGCCTAAGGCATTTGACTTGTAACCAGAGGGCTGGTGGTTCAAACCCACCAGCCACTCCTCAGAAGGAAGGGAGGGCAATCTACTTCCGTAGTGATACTGTCTTGGAAACCCAAGGAAGGGTCGTTATGAGTTGGATACCACTCGATGGCAGTGGGGTTCTTTTTTTTTTTAAATACTTCATCTAATGTACTGACTACTGCTTCCATTGGTGTTGATTGTAGAACCAAGCAATATGAAGTCTCTGACAACTTCAGTCTTTTCTCCATTTATCACGATGCTGCTTATAGGTCCAGTGGTGAGGATTTTTATTTTCTTTATAGTGCAATGTAATCCATACTGCAGACTGTAATCTTTAATCTTCATCAGAAAGTGCTTCAAGTCATCCTCACTTTCGGCAAGCAAAGTTGTGTCATCTGCATATTGAAGATTGTTAATGATTCTTCTTCAAATCCTGATGCCACATTCTTCTTCATATAGTCAAGCTTCTTGGATTACTTGCTCAGCATGTAGATTAAATAAGCATGGTGAAAGGATAAAACCCTGACATACTCCCTTCTTGATTTTAAACCATGCAGTGACCCCTTGTTCTGTTCAAAGTAGAGCCTCCTTCTATATACAGGTTCCTCATGAGTACAATGAAGTGTTCTGGAAATCCCATTCTTCTCAATGTTATCCATAATTTGTTATGACCCATACAATCAAATGCTTTTGCATAGTCAATAAAACACAAGTAAACATCTTTTTGGTGTTCTTTGTTCTCAGCAAAGATCCATTTGACATCAGCAATGATATTCCTTTTCCACATCTTCTTATGAATCCAGCTTGCATTTCTGGAAACTCTGTCAATATACTGCTACAACCATTTTTTAATTATCTTCAGTAAAATTTTATTTGTGTGTGATATTAATGATACTGTTTGATAATTTCCACATTCTGTGGGATCTCCTTTCTTTGGAATGGGTACAAATATAGAGCTCTTCCAGTCAGTTGGCCAGGTAGCTGTCTTCCACATCTCTTGGCATAACTGAGTAAGTGTCTTGAGCAGGGCATTTGTTTGTTGAAACATCTCAATGGATATTCCGTCAATTCCTGGAGCCTTGTCCTTCAGAAATTCCTTCAGTGCAGCTTCAACTTCTTCCTTCAATACCATTGGTTCTCGGTCATATACCACCTCCTGAAATGGATGAAGATTGACCACTTCTCTTTGGTACAGTGACTCTGTGTGTTCCTTCTATCTTCTTTTGATGCTTCCTGCCTCATTCAATATTTTGCCCATAGTATCTTTCAATATTGCAACTTGAGGCTTAATTTTTTTCCTCAGTTCTTTCAGCTTGAGGAATGTGGAGCGTGTTCTTCCCTTTTGGTTTTCTAACTCCAGGTCTTTGTACGTTTCATTATAGTAATTGGCTTTGTCTGCTCGAGCTGCTCTTTGAAATCTTCTGTTCAGCTCTTTTATCTTCTCATTTCTTCCATTTGCTTTAGCTACTCTCCACTCAAAGACAAGTTTCAGAGTCTCTTCTGACATTCATTTTGGTCTTTTCTTCCTTTCTTGTCTTTTTAATGACCTCTTGCTTTCTTCATAGATGATATTCTTGATGTCATCCCACAGTTCTTCTGGTTGTCAGTCACTGGTGTTGAATTCATCAAATCTATTCTTTAGATGGTCTCTAAATTCAGGAGGGATATATTCAAGGTCATATTTTGGCTCTCATGGACTTGTTTTAATTGTCTTCCATTTCAAGTTGAACTTGCATATGAGCAGTTGGTGGTCTGTTCCACAATCAGTTCCTGGCCTTGTTTTGGTTAGATATTGAGCTTTTCCATCACCTCTTGCCACAGATATAACCAAAGAAAACCAAACTCACTGCCGTTGAGTCAGATCTGACTCAGAGTGACCCCTTCTTGGGTTTCTGAGGCAGTATCACTATGGAAGTAGATAGCCCAATCTTCCTTCAGAGGAGTGGCTGGTTAGCAGTCAAATGCCTTAGGTACTACACCATCTGATTCCT
>NW_006921620.1:6661027-6677797 GCF_000298275.1 Orycteropus afer afer | reverse complement strand
AGGATGTCATGCTTGGTAGGGTGGAGGGTCGAAGAAAGAGGGGGAGGCCTTCAAGGAGATGGATTGATACGGTGGCTGCGATGATGGGCTCAGGTATAACAGGGATTGTGGGGCTGGAGCGGGATCGGGCAGTGTTTCGTTGTGCTGTGCATGGGGTCGCTATGAGTCGGAAACGACTCCACGGCACTTAACAACAACAACAACAACAATTGTCTTTCGAAATTATTCCAGGGTTTTCTCTGTGTTTTCTTTGATCTGTCTCTCAATCCTTTGAAGATACCTAAATATAATTCTTTTGAATTCCTTATCAGGGAGTTCTAGTGCTGCATCTTCCTCAGGGATGTGTTTTGGGTCTGTATCCTAGTCCCTTGTTTCTCCTGCTTGATCTTGCTTCTTTGTGTGGACAGTGATGCTCTGTTGTCTCCGAGGCATTGTGACATTTTTGTGTTTATATTTAACTGGTGATTGTGTGTTGGAGTGACTTGCCCACGATTTTTGTTTTCTTTGTATTTTATCTATGCAGGCAAGGTACTGTGCTGTGCTCTATTCGATAGTTCACCTGTCTCCTTTCCTGTTGTCAGCTTCTTGGATGTCCTTGCCGACCTTGGCAAACAAAGCCTGTTCTTAGGTCCCTGGAATCTGAATGAGAATACTATCACTTTAAAATCCAAAATGGTTGCCACTTGTAAAAATTCAAAATGGCTGTGCCCTTGGTCACTTTAAATATCCCAAATGGCTGCCATGTGTAAACAATCAAAATGGCTGCACCCTCTGGACAGCAGAAAGTAAATAGCTCAGGTTGTCTCCCTCCTTGCTATTTCCCTTCCTAGTTATAGGCCAGCAGCGTAGTCAGCCTCACAGCCCTTGGTGACTGGGGCTGATCTTTAGGTCAATTCTCAGGTCCCAACACCACTCGGAAGTATTCAGGCTGTTGGGCCCATCAGAGTAGCTGACAGTCCACAGCTCCGACAGTCTCTGTACTCACTGTTTTCGTTCAGGTTTTTCCACTATTGGTGTCTAATCCACTTCCATATAGTTCCGTTCAAAGGTCAGGGCTCCAGAATTATCTTCTGTATCTCTGTTAATTGGTTTTTCTTTTCTTTGTTGAAGAGGGTCTGTGTCGCTTGTCTGCCTATTCCTCCATCTTACTGGAAGTCTCTGTTTCAGAACTACTTTTGCAAAAACAAACAAACAAAAAAAAAAAACACTCCCTAATTTAGTGGAGTAAACGATGGAAGCATTTCTTTTGCTCAGAAATTGCACTTTGGCAGGGCTTTGAGGCAATGGTTTGCTTCTGCTCCATTTGGTATCAGCTAAGGCAGTTCCAAAGCTAGGGGCTGAAATCTGAAAGTTTGCTTGTTCACATATAGAGTAATTGATGTGATTGCTAGTTGGCATTTTAGCTGTGACTTAGGTTGAAACATCTATATGTGGCTTTCCATGTGGCTAGTTGGCGTTTTCAAAGATGGTGGATGGGTTCTAAGATTCTAAGGGTGAGTGGTCCAAAAAAGAGAGAGAGCCAGGTAGAAGCTATATCAACTTTTTTTTTTTTTTTTAATTTTATTGTGATTTGGGTGAAAGTTTACAGGTCAAATTCATTTTCCATACAGGAGTTCACACACATTTTGTCTCATGACATTGACTGTACTTTCCCACAATGTAACAGCTCTCTTCCCACTTCCTCCCTGTAGTTGCTTCTTCCCTGTGTCCTTCTTTCTTATACATTCCTGCCCCCTGAGCTATCTCCTTGTGCAAATGCTGCCCTTCTGTTCTCCCATGATTGATTGTTCTGTGGAGTGTCTCTATCTGGTATAAATGTTCACCCTATATGTCTATTTATTGTTTGCCTGGAAGCCACGAGAGTGAGTTCAATTCCAGACCTGAAGGGTAACTAGGGGCCTTAGTCTCGGGGGTCTCACTAGGCTCTATCAGACCAGTAAACCTTTTTTTTTTTTTTTTTAAGTGATTTTGAATTTTGTCCCACATTGTTCTCCCACTCTGTCTAGGATCTTCTGCACTAATCCTTGGACTAATTGTTCCCATGCATCTTTGGTTTTCTTCATTCTTCTTTGCTCTGGACAAGGAGAGATCCATTGTTGCATCTAGATGGCCACTTGCAAGCTTTTAACACTCCAGTTGCTACTCACCAAAGTAGAATGTAGAACAATGTTTTTGTGTAGTATGTTATGTCAATTAAGCTTGATGTCCCCTGTGACCACAGTCCTGAGCCCACAGGTCCAACAACTCATTCCATCAGGGTGATTGACTGTGTCTAAGAAGTTATCATAACTTTGCCCCCTGTTAGTTCTGGTTATACAGCACATACAAATATGTGCACAGAAATACCATCTGCCAACCTTATATATGTTCATGGGGGTATTCTCTTTTGCCTAGACATACCTGATCCTTCAGTCTGTCTACCCATCTATTTACCTATAGAGAAATGTTTGTTATCACTGATAACACATTATTGTATATGTAAAAGGGTTTATCTTTATTGTTCGTACCTCTTGTGTACCTCTCTGTGGCTGTATCAACTTGTATGACCTAGCCTTGGAAGTCTGGGTCACTTCTGCCACATTCTGTTTATCAAGACAATTACAAAGTTCTTCCAGCAACCAAAGAGAGGAAAATAGATTCCATCTCTTAATAGGGGAGTGGCAAGAGCATATGGAGTGGGAAATATTTCTGTCAAATTTGTTTTTGGAAAATAATATTTGTCACAGATGGAGTGGTTATCTATCAACATGAAGAAGCTATAGGAGAAGAAGGATGGGGTCAGGTGAGAGCAGAAAGATCTCAGTCTGGGATAATTTTAAGTCTGACATGCCCCTTGTTGTTGTTGTTGTTACATGCCCCTTAGACTTTCAAATCGAGAAGTCAGGCAGGAGGCTGCATATGTGAATTTAGGTTTTAAAGGGTATTATTAGTGTCTAGTGAATATTTAAAGCCATGAACCCAGATAAAATGACCAAGGGAGTAAATATGGCTAGAATACAATAAATGTTCACCCTATATGTCTATCTATTGTTTGCCTGGAAGCCACGAGAGTGGCTTGACAAAAAAGGTAGACAGAGTGGTAGACAGAAAAGTATCAAATCCTGGGGCACTCCAGCATTTAGCAGTAAGGGAAATGTGGGACAAAGGACACTGAGAAGGAGAGCCAGGGACAGGTGTCGTGTGGTGTCGTGGAAGCCAGATGAGAAAACTGTTGAAGAGGGAGGCAAAGGACTAGATTTCAAAAATCATCTAGTTTACGATTTGATGATAATAAAGAAACATCTCAGCAGACACTATTAGTATTCCTATCTCAGGATGTTAGAATCTGTCAAACCAAATTTTGCTTCTCCTGCTAGATTGGAGCCCCTGGTTGTTGCAGATGGTTAATGTGCTCAGATGCTAACCAAAAGGTTGGAGGTTTGAGTCCCCTGAGAGACACCTTGGAATAAAAGCCTGGTGATCTGCTTCCAAAAAACCAGCCATTGAAAAACCTATAGATCACAGCTCTACTCTGACACATGTGAGGTTACCAAGAGTCAGAATCGACTTGATGGCAAGTTTTATTTTTTTGCTAGATTGGGAACTTCTGGAGGATAGAGTTCTTGGCTTTGCTCATTTCTGGACCCTCTAAGGGACTGCCATTGTGCTTCCCACACAAAAGGGGCCTAATAAGTGAGATTAAGCAGACATGAGCGACAAAGAGATACCAAATAAATGAAATCATCTTAAAAGGACTGTTACAAACTTGAGGAAATCTCTAATTTGCTTTAGACTGAATGTAAAGGGTCAAAGAAAAAGTGTTTTACGGTAAGATTTTTTCTCTGTAGATCCATTTGCAAGGGGCCACAGCTTTGGTGTATTTTAACGTTCAAAATGTGACTAGTGCTTTGCATTTAACCCCTTGTACAACTGAACTCTGAAATTGTGGTTGGTTGTGGTCTCATTGCTTTGAAATTGGCTTACTATTTCTTAACCATTATGCCACCAGGGCTGCAAACATGGCTTAACATTTCTGAGCCTGTTCTCCAGGATCAGCAGCTTCTTCCAATATGCCCATGAATTGGATGTCCTGAGCAGGTTTTTCTGTTTGACTACTGAGGTTACTGAAGACAACAGAAGTTGGGGTGCTCATTTAGCACTCTTGGGGAGGATGATATTTGCCACATTTTATCAGACTCCTGCAGTGAGAGCTATGTTTCAGGGTCTAATTTTGCTCTGGGTCAAATCCATGTAGAATTCCACTGTAGTATAAATGTGCTTGAGGGCAGTGGTGGTTCGGTGGTAGAATTCTTGCCTTTCATGCAAGAGCTTTGGGTTTGATTCCTAGTCAATGCACCTCCAGCACAACCATCAGCCATCTGTCAGTAGAGGCTTATGTTCTTGTTATGATGCTAAATAGTGTTCAGTACTTCCAGGCTAAGATGAACTAGGAAGAAGACCTAGCAATCTGCTTCCAAAAGTCAGCCAGTGAAAACCCTATGGATTACAACAGTCTGATCCTTAACCAATGATGGGGTTGGCACAGAACCAGGTAGCATTTAGTTCTGTTGTGCACGGGGGTCCCATGAGTAGGGGTCAAGCTCGATAGCAGCTAACAACAACAACAATGTAAAGGTGTTTAACTGTAAAGGCCTTCAATACTGTGTCAATGGAAATTTGCAGAAATTCACTGGAGACTCAATGGCCCATGAATAGACCAGTTAGGTGAAAGGTGGGAAAAACACAGACTAAATAATAATGTTTGTAGAGATTGAGCCAAAGCACCAGACCACTTAGCGAGGTGACCACTTTTCTCCCTAAAAATACTATGAGCTCCCTGTGAAACAAAACAGACCAGGTTTGGTCTTAAGGAAGAAAATATCTTTACCTTTTGATTTTAAGGAGCAATTTCCAAAAAAAAGTTAAAAATAAGTTAAAAGTGAACCCCAGTGTTCTTTAAATGTGCCTTGACAATTTTCCATGGAACATTTTTTGGTTTAGTTAAAAGCAAATTCATCATCTTTTCTGGCAGCTTCAAACTGGTCTCTAATTCCTAAAAGAGTCATTTAACTCAATGAAAAATAGTCCCAACTGCCACCATCAAGTGCCCACTGCCCTGCTCAGAGCTGGGAATCTCTGAGGGATGCTGGTGAAGTGTGCAGGCCACAAGGACACCCAGGAGGAAATGGGTCCTGTCCAGGCCCTGCCGGAGGCTGCTGCCCAACAAGTCCAAGATAAACTGAGGGCCTCTGGGAGGGAAAGCCATTAGGCTGATCAGCTTTCCTCCGCCTGCTCTCTTTCTCTAAATACTGAGTCTTCCTTGCCAAGGAAATGTCCTGGATTGTGCAGATGCAAGAAACAAAGCAGAAAGCCATTCACTTTGTTTTGCCTGAAACTTAATCTTGAACTCTCAAAGGAACACTTAATACCGTGAGGAAGTAACACCCACCAAATATGGCATCCTCGCCATTCTAGAGGCCAGACTGTGGCCATTAACCTCAGCCTCCCCAGCCGCAAGAGAGGATAAGGCCTTTGAGGAAAAGACCTATCACAAAGCCCACACATTTTCCTCCAGCCTAAAGGCCCAGGCACTCTGAGGTGGGGGTACCAGGGGGTGGCATGAACACTGTTTAGGGTACTGGTTTCCAAGGAGGACTAAAACTACTGAGATAAACAAGAAGCACAATGTCAGTGAACTCAGGTTTGTGTTTACGCTGCTTCTGTGGGAGTAAGTGGTTCTTTGCCGCAAACTTCACCATTGTTGATCTACTCGTGAAGAACTTCTTTTGTTGATGCTCCAATGCAAGCACCAAGGTAGTTCCAGGTGGAGCCACAGCTCCTAAGACATGTGTCCATTCCCCAAGATTGGAGTCACATGTCAGACAGCTGACCCATGAAACCAGATAATGACTGAGGGGATGCTGTTCCCTGGGAAAGAGGGATTTATTTTATCTTTTTGTTATCTAAAATGATAAATTCCTTTGCATGCCTCACAAATATAGTCTGGCTTAAAAAATTGCCAATAATAATAGCATGTAGCCACTTTCTTATTTTGAATAGAAAGAAAGGAGTCCATGATTTTTATTCATCAAGTTTCTTTTCCCCACTAATGCTGAAAAAGTATGCCTTAAAGGAGATCTACATGACTAATTGTCTGAGGGAGCCTTTGTCTCTCTGTTTAGAAGACCTTATGTGGTTCAAATGCTTAACATGCTTGCTGCCAACTGAAAGGCTGGTGATTTGAGTCCACCCAAGGTACCTTGGCGGAGCTCTGGTGGTGTAGCGCCTAAGGCACTTGACTGCTAACCAGAAGGCTGACGATTCAAATCCACCAGCCACTCTTTGGAAAGAAGGTTGGGCAATCTACTTCCGTAGTGATACTGCCTCGGAAACCCAAGGAGGGGTCGCCATAAGTTGAGTCTGACTCAACAGCACATAACAACAACAACAACAACAAGGTACCTTAGAAGGAAGCCCTGGTGATCTACTTCCAAAATATTAGCTATTGAAAACGCTATGGAGCACAGTTGTACTGTGACACACACAGGGTTACCATGAGTCAGAATGGATTCAACGGCAACTGGTATCTTGGAGCAGCAGAGCGGTGTCTGGACTTGTAGTTTGACTGGTTTGGTTAACTGTTCTCCCCTGAGCCCTCATTCTCATGGCTAGAGATAGATTGTTGGGAGCAGAACACTGGACTACAAGAGCCAGCTCCTCCGGTGAAATTTCTTCTTATTTTCAAACTAGGGTGACCAAGCATCTCGTTTTTTTCCTGGACCAAGAGGTTTCCATGCTAAAACCAGGAGAGTCCCTGGACGAGCTGTCATTTTATCTCAGGCTCACTTGCACCTATGGAGGCAGCAGAGCGCAGGGCTCTGGGACCTGACTGCCTGGGCTCAGTGATATCTCCACTATTTAATTTAGGATGCATACTTGGACTTACTCCTTGTTCCTCAATTTCCAATCTGGAAATCAGGAAAAATAAAGTCTACCTCCTAGGGAAGTTGTGAAGAGAAAATGAAATGTTTATAGCTTGTCTCTTGGTGTGCTGGGCTCATGGAAAGTGCTCATAAATGCTAGCATTTATTATTCTAATTATTTTTATTTGAAGATAAAATTGAGTCTTACCTCTCCAGGAGTGAGGTGAGCAACCCTGTAGGAGAAACAGCAATTCAAATGCATGTTGTCAGCCCACAGCTACTAAGAAAATGTTAAATAACATTCACCATAGTTTAAGGAGGTGGGGAAGTGCGTGATTATGGGAAAGTTTTTTGTTGTTTCTTTTGTAATTAAAATGGACTTTAGTTTGAAAAACTTGGGTCCCCAAAAGGGGCAAGTTTTGATTATCTGGAAAATCCTAGTAAACGGAATTTGTGGAGGAGGGAGATATAAGTAGATAGGTTCTGTAGGCCTTTCAAGCAAGCACCCTGCCTGGGGCACCAGATGCCCGAGGAGGCCTGTGGTGCCTCAACCCCTCCCAGAGGCTGCAGATGGATCCTTGGTATGAGCTGTAGAAAACCTCCCCAAACCGGTGCTCAGGCTCCAGGCACATGTGTTTTAGATCAGTGTTTATAGATTCTGCTTCTCAAGCTTGTTTCCTGTCTTAAGGCCTGAAAATTTTGCTGAGTCATTTGATTGCAGGGTTAGGCTGAAACAGCAGTTGTATATGACTAAGGGAAATCCGTGAGCCCAAAAGTTGGTGGCTTGCATGTATTTTTTTCAAACTCCATTCAGGCAATATTCACAGATCACATATTGCAGGCCAGGCATTGAGTTAGGTTAAAAAATGCAGGTAAGTTCAACAAGACAGAAAATAACAAATGCTGGCGAGATTGTGGAGAGATTGGGACTCTCATACACTGCTGGTGGGACTGTAAAATGGTACAACCATTGTGGAAAGCAATATGGCGATTCCTTCAAAAGTTGGAAATACAAATACCATTTGACCCAGCCATCCCATTACTAGGTATATACCCTAAAGAAGTGAGAGCCATAACAAGAACAGATATATGCACGCCGATGTTCATCGCAGCACTATTTACAATAGCCAAAACTTGGAAACAACCTAGATGTCCAACAACTGAGGAATGGATAACCAAACTTTGGTACATTCACACAATGGAATACTATGCAACGCTAAAGAATAATGTAGAATCTGCAAAACACCGCATAACGTGGATGAACTTGGAGGACATTATGCTGAGCGAAATAAGTCAGTCACAAAAGGACAAATATTGTATTAGTCCGTTATTGTGAAAGTTAAGGAAAGGTTTATATATTGGAGGACATTTTCTTTGTTGGTTACCAGGGGTGGGAGGGAAAGGGAGGGAATGCTGTTAGATAGATAGAGATAAATATTGATTTGGGTGAAGAGAAGGGCAATGTACCAAATGTGAGTGACCAATATGGCAGCATTGAGGATGAGAAAGACAGAGAGAGTTACATGGGCAGTACAAACAACAAATATGAACCCCTTTGCAAATACAATACTGAGTTGTCAATGAAAGCAAACATGGGTATAGGGACGGATAGATGGGTGAACAAGCTAAACAATTATGTATGTCTAAATGGAGAGTGTATCCAAGATCATATACAGGGTTGGCAGACAATGGGCCTCTCAGGGTGCAGAAGAGTATGAAGGGATGGACACTGGGAGGAGGTAACTATGGGGAGGAAGTGGGAGGGGAGCTGCTGCATTGTAAATTTTGGTCAATGACATGAGACAAAGTACATGTGAACTGCTGTATGAAAAGTGAATTTACTCTGTAAATCTTCACCCAAATCCTAATTAAAAAAAAAAAAAAATGCAGGTAAGAGAGGATGAGGCCTGGGCTTCGGAAGTGGCAGGGAGAATAGAAGGAGGGGAAGAGACTAAGGAAACATTTGGGAGACAGAATAACAAAATTTATCAACCTCCATATGTGAGAATTGAGCAGGCATGGAGGATAGCTGAGAATGGAAGAGTAAACTGATAACAATCTGGGTGGAATTGCAAAGATGATACATGGTGAAGATGAAGGAAATGAAAGTTATTTAGCCAAGAAAGAAGTAGGTTGAACAGTACCTTACTGATAGCTTATACATATATGAAGGGGAGCTCTGGTAGCATAGTGGCTAAGGCACTTGACTGCTAACCAGAAGGCTGGCGGTTCAAATCCACCAGCCACTCCTCGGAAGGAAGATGGGGCAATCTACTTCCGTAGCGATACTGCCTCGGAAACCCAATTAGGGGTTGCTATGGGTCGGGTCCGACTCGACGGCACGTAAAAACAACAACAACAATACATATATGAAAGAGGCCAAACCAAACCCAAATCCACTGCCATTGGAGTGGATTCCAACTCATAGTGACTCCCATAGGGTTTCCAAAGCTGTAAATCTTAATGGAAATAGATTGCTTCATCTTCCTCCCCTGGAGCAGTTGGCTGGTTTGAACTGCTGACCTTCTGGTTAGCAGCCAAATGTCTTAGCCACTATGCCACCAGAGCTCACTATGAAAGGGACGAATAACAACTATATTCCCTCTAGAGAAAAAAAGGCTCAAGTCAATGTCTGAGAAATTTAAATGAGATACAGAAAGATTTTCCAACTGGTGACCCAACAGCAAGAAATGCCTTACCTTCAGGACAGGTTTTATTTCTTTACATCACTGACAAATGACAGATATAAATGGACTGTGATTGTGTAACTAAATCACGTCTTTTGAGGTGGCTTGTGACAGCACACAAGACAGCTTTTTGCTTGATTTTAATAGAAATTACATTAAACCTATGAACCGATTTTGGGAGAATTGACATCTTTAACTATGTCGACTCTTTCAATTGATGAACATGGCATGACTGTCCATTTATTTAGGTTTTCTTTGATGTCTTTTATCAGTGTTTTGCATTTTTTAGCATGCAGATCCTGTACATGTTTTGTTAAATGTACACATGTTTTTTTGAGTGATTATAAGTGGTATAGTGTCTTAAATTTGGTGCCTGTATGTTTATTATAGAGAAATGTGAGTAATTTTATTCATTTATTTTGTATCCTGCAACCTTACTGAACTAATTTATTGGTTCTAGGACGTTTTTATTTCCTAGATTCCTTGGGATCTTCTATTTAGAAGTCATGTCATCTGCAAATAGGGACAGTTTTATTTCTTCCTTTCAAATACCTATGTCTTTTATTTCTTTCTCTTGCCTTATTGCTATGATTAGAATTTCTAGTACTATGTTGAATAAGAATGGTGAGAGTAGACATCCTTAGTTTGTTCCCAGTCTTGGGAAGAAATCATTCAGTCATTTACTATTAAGTATGAGGTTAGCTGTAGGTTTTTTATGGATGTCCTTTATCAAATTGATGAGTTCCCACCTATTCCTAGTTCGCTGAGAGTTATATCAAGTATGGATGTTGGATTCTGTCAAATCCTTTCTCTGCATCAATTGAGATGATCATGTTTTTTCTTTCAGAATCTTTTAATATGGAGAATTGCATTGATCAGTGTCCAAATATTAAACCATCCTTGCATCCCTGGAATAAACTCCATTTGCTCATAGTGGATTGTCTATTTGTTGGTTTTGACTTCCAGAATTTTGTTAAGAATTTTTGCATCTATGTTCATGAGGAATATTGGTCTGTAGTTTTCTTTACTTGTAGTCTGTTTTATTTTTGTATCAGAATAGTATTGGCTTCAGAAGGAATTGGGAAGATTTTCCTCTTATTCAATTTTCTGGAAGAGTTTGTATAGAATTCATACTATTTGTTTCTTTAATGTTTAGTAGAAGTCTCTGTGAGGCCATGTCTTCTTAGAGTTTTATTTGTGGGAAAGGTTTTTAAGTACAAATTCAATTTCTTTATAGACCTAGAGGTTATCTGTATCTGTATGAATTTTGATAGTTTGTGTTTTTCAAATGGACATAAGTTTTGTTCATTTCATGTAAGTTGTTGAATTTATTGGCACAGAGTTGTTCATAATCTTTTATTATTATTAATATCTGTAGAATCTGTAGTGATATCACCTCTCTCATTCTTGACAATGGAAATGTGTTTCTTCTCTTTTTTTAGCCTGATCAATCTGGCTAGAGGGTTTTACCAATTTCATTGTTCTTCTCAATGAGCCAGCTTTCAGTTTTATTGCTATTTTCCTGTAGTTTTTCTTTTTTTTTTTTGAAATTGATTTTTAAATTATAAACCATAAGTTCATACTTTATTTGAATTTCCTTCTTTTTCTTTTTTTTAAATCTAATGTCTTTTTTTCTGTTCCAGGAACCCATTCAAGATACCACATTAAATTTAGCTGTCATGACTTCTTAGGCTTCTTTCTCTTTTTTGGTAACAGGTTCTCAGCTTTCTCTCTCTGTCTCTCTCTCTCTCTTTTATGACCATAACAGTGTTGAGTATTTCTTGTCAGATATTTTGTAAAATTCTCTCAATTGGGATTTGTCTGATGTTTTTCTCATGATTAGACTGGGATTAGAGAATTGTGAGGAAGACCAAAGAGGGAAAGTGCCATTTCACCACATCATAGGGTACATATTGTCAGCATGACCTGTCACTGTCCACATGAACCTTGATCATCTGCCTGAAGTAGTGTTTGCCACATTTCTCCATTGTAAGGTTTTTATTTTTTCCTTTCTTTAAATACTAGACTCTTTGGAAGGAAGTCATTGTGTGTTGTTGTTGTGTGCTGTCAAGTCAGACCCGACTCATAGCGACTCCTCCTTGGGTTTCTGAGGCAGTGTCACTATGGAAGTAGATTGCCCAGCTTTCCCTCCAAGGAGTGGCTGGTGGGTTTGACCCGCCAGCAGTCTGGTTAGCAGTCACGTGCCTTAGGCTGTACACTACCAGAGCTCCTCATTGTGTGTAGTCCACACTTAAAGAGTTCAAATGCTTCTACAACTTCCACTACCTCGTTTAAGAACATGCTCTCAAGTAACAGTGAACAAATTTATGCCCTTTTCAAGTGGCAGTTATTTGAGTATCTGTACACTTGAGTCTGCCAAAAACACATGTCAGACTGGCCACTCTATACCTCTAAGCACAAGAAACAGGGACATCTTATATAGCATGTCACAGAAAAGGGAGCAGGTTTGCTTTCTTCACCTCTGAATCCTCAGCACCACCCAGGGCTTGATGTAACAGTTAATTGATAAATATTTCTTAAGAAATGAGTGACTGAACAAACCTCAGTGTTGGTAAAACTTCCCTTCCAGCTAGAACTGTCCACAGATAAAATGGGCTTCCTTGAAAAATTCCTGTCACGGGGAATATTCAAGCAAGCCCTGGCTTGATGATCACTTGGTGGGAGTGTTGTAGAAGGAATTCAGATATTAGTTCATGGAGGTGCAACGGATAACCTTACAATTTCATTCTAGCTTGGGAGCATGTGATTTCATGAACTCCATTACTCCTGATTCTCAGTCCTCTGGCATTTCCTGTAGGCAACCTGGGAGGCAGGCTGGGCTAGCTCCACCAAAGGCAGCCTAGTGCTAACCCTGAGCTACAGCCAGGTCGCTTCCCAGGCAGGAAGTCAGAATCCTGCCAGAGAATCTTATGATAAACTACACCTCTCTGCATCATATGCTGGACATTGCTGTTCCTCCCCAAGTCTCAGCCTCAGCGAGCTTCTTTTTCGATGACCCCCAGGGTCACTGTGGCTTGAATCTTAGCAGGCTGGAGGAGGAGAGTGGGACAGACTGTTTTGTAAATGTCCCTTTGTCTGCCAAGCTTGTAATTCCTTTAAAAGACCTTTTGTTTTTCTCTCCCTCACCCCTTCCCTGTGCCCCACCCTGGCCTCTTTTCATTAACTTGAAAACAGAAAATTATATTTTTCTAAGGAAAAAAAAGTCCTTCCTCACCCAGGGGATTGCTTTGCAACTCACCCTTTGATAAACACTGTTTCTGAGTCAGTTTCTAGCCTAGCTGAACATTGGTTCCATCAGTGAGATCACTCACAGCTCTATGGCACCACCAGAGCTCCTTAGAATGGGACCTAAAAGGGATCTGCCTATCTATCTATACTTTTTATTGTGATTTGGGTGAAAGTTTACAGAGAAAATTCACTTTCCATATAGCATTTTGTTTCATGACATTGACTGCAATTTAACAGCTTTCTTCCTGCTTCCTCCCTGTAGTTACCTCTTCCCTGTGTCCTTCTTTCCGAAGCATTCCTGCTCCCTGAGCTATCTCCCTGTGCAAATAATGCCTTTGTGCTCTCCCAGGATTGATCACTCTAAGGAGTGTATCTACCTGATGTAAATGTTCACTCCATATGCCTATTTTTTGGCTGGAAGCCACAGGAGTGAGTTCAATTCTAGACCTGAAGGGTAGCTAGGTAGACCTAATCTTTGTGATGATGATGATGATGATGATGATGATGATGATGATGATGATGAGTTTTGTTCCACATTGTTCTCCCACTCAATGCAGGATCTCCTGCACGGATTCCTTTTCAGGTGGTTTACAGTGGTGGCTGGGGACCATCTAGTTCTTCTGGTCTTATGGTCATATAGGCTGAGGATCACATGGTGTACCAGTCCCTTGGACTAATTATTTCCATGCGTCTATGGTTTTCTTCATTCTTCTTTGCTCTGGACCAGGAGAGACCTATTGTTGCACCTGGATGGCCACTTGCAAGCTTTTAAAGACCCCAGTCACTACTCACCAAAGTAGAATGTGTTGTTGTTGTTGTTATGTAGCGTGGAGTCATCTTCAACCCATAGTGACCCCTCCTTGGGTTTCCAAGGTGGTATCTCTGTGGAAGTAGATTGCCCAATCTTCCTTCCAAGGAGTGGCTGATGGGTTTGAACTGCCAACCTTCTGGTTAGCAGTCAAGTGCTTTAGGTGCTACGCCACCAGAGCTCCAGAGTAGAATGCAGAACAATGTTATGCCAATTGAGCTTGATGTCCCCTGTGACCATGTCCTGAGCCCACAGTTCCAACTAGTTGCTCCCTTATGGTGGTTGGCTGTGGCCAGAAAGTTATCATAACTTTACCAGAGGGGCATATTTTGATGGAGAGGGGAGGTGAGCAAAGAGGTGGGAAGAGTCTAGGGAAAGTAGGCAGAGCAGTGAGGGGCTGTAATAGCATAGCTGTAAGAATCAATTCACAGCATGAACATGGCAGGAAATATGTCCATTTTTCTGTCCTACCCCATGCAAGGAGATTTCTGTAGTGGGTACTTGGATTACCTTCCTAGTTTCTTAAGAGCCACATGGTAAAAGGTTCTATTCATGTGAGGCTGCCTCTCTGGGGCTGCTTCCTTTGAATAAAGCAAGGGAACCCAGAAGTGAGACCCACTGATGCCCAGATGGGCCTTCCCAGATATGCAGATACAGCCCAAGTTCATGCCCAGGAGTACCTGCAGAGGTTTTGAAGTGGCAGGAAGGGCACTGGCCTTGGAATCAGACCACTTGGCTCCAGGCCCAACTCTGGCATGTGAATCTCATCATCTCTCTCCTGGACCACTTCAGCATCATCCTCACTCCCTCCAGTTCATCTTTCTACTGCCTGACTATTCTTTCTAGACTTCAGATGGCATCATGTGCCTCTCTTACTTAAATCCCTCAGGGACTGCCTATTTCCCTTAGAGTAAAATCCACACTCCTTTTCTGAAATATACTCTCTTGTGATCTGGTTACCAAGTTCCTCTCTTGAGTCATCCCCTGCCCACTTTACACTCTCCTGCAAACACTTAACTACTCATTGTGCTACAAATGGACCACATTTATTCTTTTATAACTTAAATGTCCTGCTCCCCTTGCCTGGAATTCCTTTGTCCCCCTTCTTTTCCTTCACAGCTTCTATTCACCCATCAGGACTGAGGTCCATAACTTCTTTGGTCCTCCTGAACCAGAATGGGCTGGCTTTGTGTTCTCTTCACACATGGTGCCCCCTGTCATGGCCCCTATCACACTGAGATGTAATGGTCGGTACACAATCTATTTCCTTCAGTGAGCTTCCTTAAGTGTAGGCAATGTGTCTCACTCATCTCTGTCTTCCCAGTGCCTGGAATGGTACTCAGACCTCAACCAGTACATATTAGATGAGTAGAAGACTGAGTGCCTGTCATCTCACAAAGTGCTTGTGAGAGTTAAGTGATGACGTATGCAGATACTTTGGAAACTATAAAAGTGGAAAGGATTATTTTCTTATGAAGGAACATCAGTGGTAGGGATATTTTTGAGAGTCAAAGGATTTAGGGAAGAAATGTTAGGTCCCCTAGATGGTGAAACAAGAGGGGCATTGAGCTGTGGAATCCTAGGACATCCCGAGTGTAACAAGGCAGCTCTGAATACAACACCTTGACACAGGACTACTAGTGAGAGGAAATGAGCATCTTGAGAAATAGCTTTAGGTCACATGTCCTCGGGGGCAAAGTTTTTGTATGGTTCTCATTTGTTCATGTAATACAACAAATCATCCAGGTTTGATCAATGAGAACTCATTTATAAATTTAAGCCAGAGCTTCCTACTTGTATATAACTCTCAATTAGATGGAAACATGAAGATTTTTGGAACAATAAACTCATAATATTCATTAGAGATGGAGATTAGATTTTTTAAAAAAATATATTTTATTGAAATATAATTTTTATAAAGTGAAATACACAAAAGAGATTAGATTTTGACGGCATTTTATCAGAGGCCTTAGGCATGCCCATGTTACCCTGCCAATAATGCCTCTTCTCTGTGAGGAGGGGAAAAAGAAAGAGCACGAGAGGGAAATGAATGATAACAAATGGAAAATAGAGCACTGCTTTATTTTTACGGTTGTGTACAATACCCAGCCCTCTATTTCTCCACCAACTGTTTCTCCTTGCCTGCCAGGGAAGAGGTCTGGGGAAACTGAATTGAACCATGCAGTTAAGGTTGTTGTTGTTGTTGTTATGTGCCGTTGAGTCGGACCCGACTCATAGTGACCCCTCCTTGGGTTTCCAAGGCAGTATCACTATGGAAGTAGATTGCCCCATCTTCCTTCCGAGGAGAGTGGCTGGTGGGTTTGAACCGCCAACCTTCTGATTAGCAGTCAAGTGCCTTAGTTAGGGGCCTTCTATTTTTCCCTAATAGTGATACAGGTCTCAGGCTTTCACTACTGCTGTGCTACAGATAGAGAGAGAGTCAGACAGGAATGAAGACAGAGAAAGAATGAACCAGGCCCAATGCAAGGCTGGGGGTGGTGTCCAGTCATGAACATGTGGATGTTTGTTGAGTGCAGGATGAACAAATCCTTGCTGTCTCAGAAGGACTGTGTACTTAGTGACCTTAGTAGTGCAATCATATTAGTAATAAAATCCACTTGAGGAAGATTAAGAAGAATGTAGACAAAAAGGAGGGCTTCTTTCTCCTTACAGCCTCCACGAGCTGGCTTAAAAATCAGGCCCCCCATATATCTGGGAAGGTAGTAAGATAGAGCATTAACTAATTAATGAACCATAGATGTTTATGCAATACCTGTATGTGCAAAGTCCTTTCCCTTTGGGAGTTTTCAAAAGCATATCCCCTCCAGGGATCCATGGTTTCAAAAGGATTTTTCTGATTGGGCCCCATTGTTTGAGTTTCCTTAGGCTGCATTTTTTCCATTTGGTTTAAGATAAATTTGGGTGTTACCAAGACTTTGGTATCATGGTGCCTGCCACAAGCCATGATATTTCCAATCACCTCATATGCATGTGAGAGCTGGACAATGAATAAGGAAGACTGAAAAAGAGTTGATGCTTTTGAGTTGTGGTGCTGGCAAAGAATGCTGAAAGTACCATGGACTGCTAAAAGAACTAACAGATCTGTCCTGGAGGAAGTGCAGCC
>NW_006921620.1:6658912-6660927 GCF_000298275.1 Orycteropus afer afer | reverse complement strand
TAAGGTGGAGGGTTGATGAAAGAGGGGAAGGCCCTCAATGAGATGGATTGACATGGTGGCTGTGGCAATGGGCTCAAGTACAGCAGGGATCGCAGAGCTGGCGCAGGACCAGGCAGTGTTTGGTTCTGCTGTGCATAGGGTCGCTATGATCGGAGATGACTCAACAGCACCTAACAACAATAACAAGAATTTTTGAGAGAAAGAAACCCTCAATTTTTATTAGAGGTCATTCCCTCCTGTTCCTCTTTCTCCCTCCTGAATTCAGCAGTTTGTGTGTGCATGAAGTAAAGGGGAAGGACAGTCATTAACAAGCCCCTGACACACGAGTTTTCTGCCACAAACAGACTCATGTCCCAGGTGGCCCCAGCCGGAAGCCTATGAGATAGGACATGGGCTCTGAATTCTCCAACCATTCCAGGTATCAAAGTTCATTTTTAAATTTAAAATAGAACTTCTTAGAGGCACATACATGACTTCACGTTTTCCAAGCATTATCATAACTTGAATTATTTCAAGGGTTAATTTTCAGGAAGGGTTTGGCATATTTCTCCAAATAAAGAACTTTGTCCAAAGAGGCAGAAGCCATCTTCCTGGTAGGCTCCTGAAGAGGCTCTGAGAAAGGGAAACTAGAAATGGAAAGTGGGTCAGTGATGAGGATGACTATTTGAAGGGCTATCTGGAGCAGCTGAACTTTTATCTACCTTCACTCTTAACCACCTCCCTACCACAGGTGCAGAAAAGCTGGCCATTCAATGAATACCTTCATGGATGAGTCACCTGTCAGCATCCTAAGGATATTCAATAGTCTACCTGGGGAAGTCTAGGGCCATTTAAATGAGAGTTGGCCATCTAGAGGAAAGCCTTCTTTGTTTTGGCTCAGGGCATGCAGGGGTGTGGGGAGCAGCATTGCTGCCTGCTTTCTAAACCTGTAAGCTAAAGTGAACAGTGTCAGTCCATGTCCTCCATTTTCTGACATTTACTAACAAATTTGAATAAGCAAAGGCCACCAGAATTCTTGAAAAGTAAGCATTTCAGTAGAAGTGCTGGAAGACAAACTTGACTAAATAGTCTAGAATGTAGAGAATAAAGAGATAGAAAATATGAGGGAAGAGCTAAAAGACATGTAGGATCAATCCAGGAAGTCCAACATCCATCTAACAGGAATTCCAGAAAGAAAACATAGCAAACATGAGGGCAGAAAATTATCAAATAACAAGAGTTTTCATGTTGGAAGGACCCACTGAGGAGTGAACAAATAGAATAAGCAAGGACTCATATTATTGTGATAAAATTTAGAACATGAAAGATAAAGAGAAGATTCTCAATGCTTCTGGGGAGTAAAGATAGAGTATTATAAAAGAAAGAGAATTAACCTGGCCATAGACTTCTTGTCAATAATTTTGGATACCAGAAGTGTAACCAGTGAAGTAATGCCTTTGAAGTACCAAGGGAATGTGATATTCTATCTGGAATTATTAACTCAATCATTCACCAAGTATCAGGAAAAATCAGAATCTTTTCAGAACCACCCTATACAATTCTTCAGTGAATAGTATTTGTACAATTATAATAGTATTAAAACTGATTATTGATTTTTAATTTTCAGAATTAATTTGTAGATGAAACAAAGACTCAAAATTCATCCATATATTATGAAAGATTATCTGTGGATGCACTCCAGAAAGATGAAAGAAGGATTCAAGAAAGAAGAAGTCATGAAATTTAGGAAAGAGTAGAACTGAAACGTGCAATTAAAATTAAAAACAAACTATGGAGGACATTATGCTGAGTGAAATAAGTCTATCACAAAAAGACAAATATTGTATTAGTCTGTTATTGCAAAAGTTAAGGAAATGTTTATCTATTGAAGGAAATTTTCTTTGTTGGTTACCAGGGGTGGGAGGGGAGGGGAGGGAAGGCTGTTAGATAGATAGAAATAAGTATTGATTTGGGTGAAGAGAAGGGCAATGTACCAAATGTGAGTGACTAATATGGCACCATTGAGGATGAAAAAG
>NW_006921620.1:6633301-6638620 GCF_000298275.1 Orycteropus afer afer | reverse complement strand
AAACTGTGGTCAATGACATGAGACAAAGTATATGTGAACTGCTGTATGGAAAGTGAATTTGCTCTGTAAATCTTCACCCAAATCACAATAAAATAAATAAATAAATAAAGTGTTCTAAGTCTCCTAGTAAATCCTCTGTCTTGGCACAATATAACTCTCTTATCTCTTCCAGAGGAGAGGGGGAGACAATGAAGAAAACTGACTCAAAAACACACCCATAATTACTGAGTGGGCGAAATATAGAAATATTGTTGAAATAGCACTCAAGAAAACCCCCAAGCCCCAAACCCGTTGCCATGGAGTCAATTCGGACTCACAGCAACATTCTGGTTAGCAGTCAAATGCCTTAGGCAGTGTGCCACCAGAGCTCCAGAAGAGGCTATTAAAAGGGAAGAACAGAACAGAATGGGGAGAAAAAGAGGTTGCTGGTTTTAAACCCACCAGTGGTCTGTTCTTGAGGTTTGCTTGCTATATTAAGACCCACGCCCTAAGAGTAATCTGACTTTGAGTTGGAGGAGTAGGAAACAGACAACTCTGTGGTTGGGCTGAGTCCCTTCAGTGTAACCACGGTTCCCCTTCCTCCCATTGCAACGGGTGTGAGGAATTCTCCATTTAGGGAGATTGTCTTAGGTGAGTGGGAGAAGCTGCCCGACAACAGACTAGGTAAACAGCAGTAAAGATGCACACACTGATCGGCTACACTAGGATTCAAATTCCTCTGGTCAGCCCTTTTAGTGCCTCTTTTCCTCCCCTGAGTCTAGATGGAAATAGGAAATTATAATTCACTCGCAGTTTCTCCTTCTGAGGACAAACAAGAAGCCTATTCCAATGAAGTTTTCACAGCTGTTGGCTTCCATCTCCCAGGAGATGTGCTTTTGATAATCTAGACTTTTTTATGGCTGAGACTGGGGCAAATTCAGGCAGTGCTGGCTCCCCATGGAGGAAGGAGGTCAAGCAAGAGCCCGTCTGGAGATTGAAGCCCAGGGGCTAAACCATTCCCTTTGTCCTTTCAAACAGGCACGGGAGTCAGGGATCAGTGCCAGTGATACAAAACACATTTCCCACTTAGGCCAGAGCATTGTTTTATGGGAAAGGAGCAAGAGGTAAATAATGAACCTGATTTGTCTATGCCGGATGGAACCACACATGTCCTCACGGGCCATTCCTCTCATCTCTCCACTTCCTTGCCCAGAGGCCGAGGTACAGCTATGTTTAGTCTTTGCCGAACACTGCCTCCTATCTTGGCCACAGTTGATTGGACCAAAGTGAACACCTCACCCAGGCTGGGCCAATCAGATTCTTGCTCCTGGCAGTTTGTAACTGGATCCTCTGAGATATGAAACAACACTGAATTAGAAGATCTTCAAACTGGCCTCGGGTGAATTGACCAGGAAACTTCGAAAGCAAACACAATGCCTTGGCCTCCTCCCTAGATTCTGATTTTAATTGGTCCAGGTTGGAACTGATATGTCTATGCTGGAACCTGTTCTGTAGAGCCTTCTAGTGCAGCTAGAAATGGTACAAATGTATGAAGAAGCTGACACACAGGGGGCAATGAGGTGGAATTTAGAAGTTGGAATGAGAGATCAAGGCCCTAAAGGGAGGAGACAATGATCTTGATTGCTTTCTAGTTCTGATTCCAGGCCTTCTTCAGGCCTGATTGTAATACCTGCCCTTGAATCCTTCCCTTCAAACCACCTTCCTAAGTTAGTTGAGTGGTTTCTATTACATACAACAAAATGAATCTTTACCAAGCCATTCTCACAGCCTGCGGTCTATCACTGATCACCGAATTCTGCTGATATTACTTCAAGACTCTCTTTCAAATCTCTTCCTGGTTGCCGTTTCAATGGAGTTACCATCTCCCTCCTGAGAGGACTCTCTGCCCCATTCTCTTCTATCCAACCTCTGAAAATAAGATATAATCTTGTCACTCCCAAATTTAGAGCCCTTTACTGTTTCCCCAGTTAAAAAATAATGAAACTGCCTCGGAAACCCAAGGAGGGGTCGCTCGTCGGGGTCGACTCGTCGGCAAATAACAACAACAACAACAACAAAGAACTACAATATCTCTTACGTATTATAACCTGGGAGACAAAAGGTATGGGACACTTTAGTTTTCCTTCTGAAAATGCGATTTAATATGTATACATAAAAGTGCTGTATAAATTTAGGAATGAAAAAAAGTATATCTATGAAAGTGTTAATAGGAGTTTCTTTGGTAGGGTGGTTTTGGATGGAAAGAGAGGGGATTTCCACCATGTCTTGCTTAATAAAATATTTACTAAATAATAGGTCCAAAACCAAAAAAAACCAAACTCACTGCCGTAGAGTCGGATCCGACTCACAGCGACCCCTCCTTGGGTTTCTGAGGCGGTATCACGATGGAAGTAGATGGCCCAACCTTCCTTCTGAGGAGTGACTGGTGGGTTTGAACCACCAGCCTTCTGGTTAGCAGTCAAATGCCTTATGCACTACACCACAAGATCTCCCAAATAATGGGTAGTATAGTTAATTAAACTTTTTCCATTTTCCTCCAGTGGACATATATTTAAAATTAACAGCCTTTCACATTCTTTCCCCTATTTCCCAGTGTCCTCTTCCATTAACTGTGTGTGTAACATGCACTCCAGCTATTTTGAAGTTTGCTTTCTTCCCCAAAATAGTTCTCCTTTTGTGCAACTGTGGAATTGCCCAGTCTATGCCTTTGTTTGGAAATGCCTGTACTCTATTCTTCATCTGGAACACTTCTACTTTTCTCTTTCGACTCAGCTTAAGTGTCACCTCCTCTAGGAAGCCTTCCTACCCTGTTTGTCCCTATACCATGTCAGAGTTAGTTGTTCCATCCCAATAGACCTATGGGCCTGCTTCTATGTCTGCTAGGATGCTACTAAATTTTATTATGGCTGATATGATCACATAATTGTCTCCTAATGGATGCACAGAAAATTTTGGTTGGTTGGTTGAGTGAAAGAATAAATGAATGAATGGGTGAACGGACTCTTGCTTACAAGACACAGCCTTGCCCTTCCTCTTTCAGATAAAATTGGTCATAACCCTGTTCCTGAGCTGATCCCAAGCACAGAGTTGTTCCTTGTCATCAGCTAATAGACTCAGTTATCAAGATAGGGTAGTAGTTGTAGTTCTGATGTTGTTCTTGTTGTTATTAGGTGCCATCAATTTAGCTCCAACTCATAGTGACTCTATGTACAACAGTAGGAAGCACTGCCTGGTCCTTTGCTATCTTCACAATCCTTGCTATACTTAAGCCCATTGTTGCAGCCACACGTCAATCCATCTTGTTGAGGGTCTTCCTATTTTTCACTGACCCTCTACTGTACCAAGCATGATATCCTTCTCCAGGGACTGATCTCTTCTGACAACATGACCAAAATAAGTGCAATGAAGTCTGGCCATTTTCTCTTCCAAGAAACATTCTGGTACACTTCTTCCAGGATAGATTTGTTCTTCTGGCAGTCCTTGGTATTTTCAGTATTCTTTGCCTACACCACAATTCATCACCACAAAACATCGACTCTTCTTCAGTCTTCTTATTCATTGTCCAGCACTCACATGGTTATGAGGAGATTGAGAAAACCATGGCTTGGGTTAGGCGCAGCTTGGTCTTCAAAGTGACATTGTTGCTCCTTAACCCTTTAAAGAGGTCTTTTTGCAGCAGATTTGCCCAGGGCAATACAAAGTCTGATTTCTTGACTGCTGGTTCCATGGGTGTTGATTGTGGATCCAAGTAAAATGAAATCCCTCACAACTTCAATCTTTTTTCCATTTATCGTGATGTCGCTTATTGGTCCAGTTGCGAGGATTTTTGTTTTCTATATGTTGAGCTGTAATCTGTACTGAAGGCTGTAGGCTTTGATCTTCATCAGTAAGTGCTTCAACTCATTCTCACTTTCACCAAGCAAGGTTATGTCATCTGCATCTCACAGGCTGTTAATGGGTCTTCATCCTATCCTGATGCCATGTTCTTCTTCATATAGTCCAGCTTCTCGGATTATTGTTCTTATTGATGTGGCACTTTAAATATCACAAAGATCAACTGAAAATATGTTTCTAATGCTGAGTTGCTAATAATAAAATAACAAGTCTGTGCTTGTTCTGAAAAAAAGTCGAAGTGTTGGAACAAACTTATTCTGTGTGGGCATTTATTACCTCTCTGTTTCCCCTAGCTCTCTGAAGAGAAAATTTCCATTGCAAGATGCAGAAGGTGGCCTCTGTCCACTTCTAAAGAGGAAGGACTCCTTCTTACTCAGAGAAAAGCTAAGTCAGGCTCTATAATAAAAGTCCTGAGGAAGGAGGAGAATGAGGGTGGAGGAAGAGGCAGAGGCATATCTCAGGTATCATCATAGGGGTGGCAGATTCCCTGGGCGCCACTTGAAAGGAGGGGGCAGGGAGGAGTCTCTGCTAACCACTGCAGTTCCCATCGCCATCTGTGAAAGATCATTCAGCAAGGTCAAGCTAGTACTTTTTGTATTTGAGAGCCTCCATGGGTCAAGACAGACTGTGTGATCTTGCTCTACTGTGTGTAGAAAGAGAAGAAACAGAAAAGGAAGAAATGACTTTAAGCATATCGTAGACCAATTTTTATCAGTGAAAGCAAGGAAGGTATACCTGTAATTTTCCTGTGGTGCCATAATGTGTTAAGTAAAAGATTAAGGAGCTTGACTTGTATTTTACTTTACTGTGGTAAAGTTATCTAAAAGATGAGTGTCTGATGTTTAGACAGGGGTGTAATTTCAGTGCTTGTCATAGGTGCTGTTTTTCATAGATACACCTCTGGGAAGAGGGCAGTCATGGAAGCAGGAGGAAGAGTTTTCTTCAGGACTATAAGGACAACTTCATATGAGCAATTATGAGCAAAGGGAACAAAAAAGAGGAGAAATTAATATTCAGCACGTTTGAACATTTATATCTAGACAGAGGTCTATCTATAATGACTTGTATAAGGACTTTGCAAAAAATGGTATTCCTTTTAAATTACATTTTGAGTATTATCCCGTGCTTCTTAAATATGACACTGTCTCAAAGCCAACACATAGGAGTCCAGGCTGTAAGTTACTCCTATAAATGGATGAGAAGATCTTGCAATGTTGTACCCAGGCTGTAAAGGAGAATTTTGGAAGAGAAGAATACGCCAACCCACGCCAATGCAAATGCAATAGGACAGTTTATTAGCTAACTTAAGTTAGGGTCTTTGCCCTTACCAGGTCTGTGGCTTAAGCAAAAGACCCCGTGCCCCGGTATTCTCACAAATTTATGGAACAATATGGGGAGGGGCAGCACCAGGGCGAGGGGGTACAG
>NW_006921620.1:6630864-6633201 GCF_000298275.1 Orycteropus afer afer | reverse complement strand
CACAATGTTCAATCTTCCTGTCCACAAGCATGGAATGTTCTTCCATTTATGTAGTTCTCTTATGATTTCTTGAAGTAGTTTTTTATAGTTTTCTTTGTATAGGTCTTCAAGGCCAATTTTGTAATATTGAAAAGACCCAGGCTTACCCCTCTAACAATAATATTGTATAAGCTTCCAAACCACATGAATGGTGTTGAGCAGCAGTTATCAAACCAACCAAAAAGGGAGGCAGAGGATATACAGAGATTTTCCATCGTTGCACATGAACGTGAACATGCACACACACATGCTCACATCCTGACTCACTAAGATGCCCAGGTTCTTAGAATTCTCCTGTCTCCAGCTTTTATTACCGTGATCCTCACATGGAAGGATCTTTCTGGTGGTTTCTCCATCCCACATGACTCAATTTAGTTTACTTTTGTGGGAGCAACCAACTTGGGAGCTGGAACTTTTTCCTCCTGCCAGAGTCTGAGGCTAACCACAGTGTTCCAGAGCCCTTGGGTGTTGGCCAGTCACTCAGAGGCGTGCCTCTTGAGTCCTCTCTTTGTGGTTTCTCAGAAGAGGCCCCATCTATGTTCCAAATGTGGTCAGCCTATTAAAGAGGTGGCCCCTGAGTCCTGACATGCTTACTCCCCCCTCCATCTCATCACTGATATTATGGGAAAGAGAACAGCGTTGCCTTTGGATAGCCTTAGCAATGGCTGTCCAACTTAATTTGAGTAGAGAAGCCAGGTTCTTCCCATGATTTGGTGATGAGACTCCTGGGAAATGTCTATGATCGAGCTCCATTTTTGGAGAGCATTACGCTTAACACATAATTAGTCACAACACTGCACTCTACATTTTAGATGAGAAAATTGATGCTCAGAGATGGTAAGTCACTTGTCCACAGTTATTCAGCTAGAAATTAGTAAAATAGAATTAAAATCCATATCTTCTGATTCTTCATCTTGTATTTTTCACACTACTCAGTGAGATGTTTTTAGACGTTTATTTCTTAGTGTGATTGTTGCTGGGATTAGACAAAAAATTCTTTATCTACTTCACACTTTCATGAAACCCTGTTCTAATTGCTCATATATAACATCTCACTATGTTGGTTTTGGATTGAATTCTAAATTTGCCACTTAACCACTGTGCACCATTGGTCAAGTTCACTCAGTATCTTTGGGTTTCACTTTCTTCATCTGTAAGGAAGAGATAGATACGTGCCTCATCAGCATAATTGTGAAGATTAAATCATAAATGCACATCAAATAATGCATATCAAATACTAAGTAGAAGCTCAAAATGGTGCTGGTGGTTGTCAATGTGAAAACAATTATTGTGAACAATATTGTACACATTAAACAGCTCATCCAAATTTCCTCAGATAGGGTCTGATTGACTACTCTTTGTCTTTTAAGGTCTTAACCCATCTTCAGAATACTACCTTTAAAAGCACTTGTTATACAACATTATAAAGATAGAAATTTTGAGTCATTACAACTCTCATGGAAAGCAACTATAGAGCTGTTATGTGTCAGATAGTAGACCTTTAACATGTGCATATGCAATCAGTTGGCAGCAAGTCCCATTCTTCCTTGTCCATAAGAACATGGTTTTGCAAGGAAAAATAAGCTCTGTGTACATGGTGCACAGGATTATTTTCATATCACGAAAGTATCCTTTCAGCCTTTTAATTGAGTGACAGTAACTCAGAGGAGTGGGAAGCTTTTGTACTTGGTGGTAAATTTTTGCTTATCAAGCTCCAGGCAAACAAGTGGAGCCTATTAACAGCAACTTTTGCACCTTGGAAGTAGCTCTGGCCTTGTGGTTAAAGCATTGGGCTGCTAACCAAAAGGTCGGCAGTTGGAATCCACCATCTGCTTCATAGGAGAAAGATGAGGCAGTCTGTTTCAGTAAAGATTTACAACCTTGGAAACCCTATGAGGCAGTTCTACTCTGTCCTAGAAGGTAACTATGAGTTGGAATCAACTGGATGGCAGTGGGTTTTTTGGTTTGCACCTTGGGGAAAATAAGTGTCAGAGACTTCTGTGCTCTTGAAAAGAGGATAAACTATTGGTCTTAAACTCAAAATCTGCTGGGAAGATAAAAAAAATGATACATATTATAACAGAAGTATAGACACAGTCATAGAGAATGGGGGAGAGAGCCGAAGTCATAATTGGCAGATCTGGGACTTGATTTAAAGTGTTCTAAGACTATATAGTTCCTCAAGGAAAATTTAGGGTCAAATTTAAGGGCCCTAGTACATGGCATAAATAGACTACCAAGCATAATTCAAAATGCACCAACAGCAGAAGAGAAGCCAGATGATTGGGACCTTCTAAA
>NW_006921620.1:6617128-6617879 GCF_000298275.1 Orycteropus afer afer | reverse complement strand
GGCTCCAGTTCCTGAAACTCTCCTACTGTCGTGGTGGCGACTTCACTCGATCCGAATCCTCGTTTCCCAGCCAATGCACTAGCAAAAAGACAAAAACATGCCTTCCATCCAGGTCTTTGCTAGCTCCAGAGCTGTCTCTGCTAGAGAGAATGGCACCAAGGCAAAGAAAGTCAGCAGAGACCCCCCCACAGTTGGTCAGCTCTGGGTGCAGGTGGGCAGCCTGGACAGTGAAGGTAAGGAAAAAGTGAAAAGAACTATGATGATCAATTGTAAAGTAATAATACTGTTGTTGTTAGTTGTCATCTGCTGTTGTTAGTTGTTATTATTAGTTGTTGTTCAGTCTATTTTGACTCATTGTGACCCCATGTGTGCAGAGTAGAACTGCTCCATAGGATTCTTCAAGGCTGTGACCTTTCAGAAGCAAACTTTCAGGGCTATCTTCTGAGGTGCCTCTGGGTGGGTTTAACCTGCAAACCTTTCGGCTAATAGTCAAGTACTTAACTGTTTGTGCCACCCAGGCACTCCACCAATACTATCTCTAATGATTTAATGACAGTTAGGTATATAACAGAGTCTCTTCTGAAATCCATTTTGGTCTTTTCTTCCTTTCTAAAGAGACCCTGAAACTCACTCTTGAATGGAATGAAATTTGCTAAAGTTGTGAGTCAATCTGAAGCCAGAGTTCTAGTAGCCTCCAGGAAAATCTTTAACCAGAAACCTTTTAGTGTCAGCAATACTAACAGGACTTTTG
>NW_006921620.1:6609234-6616818 GCF_000298275.1 Orycteropus afer afer | reverse complement strand
TTAAGTTAGCTAATAAACTCTCCTATTGCTTTTGCATTGTCGTGTGTTGACATATATCTCTCGCCGAGCAACTCCTTCATAACCTGGGCACAACAAAGTGAATGGAAGGGAATGATGAAATAAAACAGCTGAACAGAAAATTTCAAAGGGCAGGTTGAGAAGACAAAGTAAAGTACTATAATGAAATGTGCAAAGACCTGGAATTTGAAAACCAAAAGGGAAGAACACACTCGGTATTTCTCAAGCTGAAAGAACTGAAGAAAAAATCCAAGCCTCAAGTTGTAATACTGAGAGATTCTGGGCAAAATAACAAAACAAAAAAACCTAACAAAAAATCCAACACTCCTCTCTCCCAGTTTGTCATACCGTGGTGATTTGGGTGTTGCTGTGAGGTTGGAGGTTATGGCACCAGTGTTCCAAATACCAGCAGGGTCACTCATGGTGGCCAGGTTTCAGACTAAGACAGACTGAGAAGAAGGAAAGGGTTATCCATGTCTCAAACAACTGGCCAGTGAAAACCTATGACTAGCAGTGAAACACTATCTGATATATTACTGGAAAACATTATGATTAGCTCTAAAATTTGTCCAATATAGTGCCAGAAGATGAGCCCCTCAGGTCAGAAGGCACTCAAAATACGACTGGGGAAGAGCTGCCTCCTCAAAGTGGAGTCAACTTTAGTGACATGGATGGGGTAAAGCTTTCAGGACCTCCATTTGCTGAAGGGGCATGACTCAAAATGGGAAGAAACAACTGCAAATTAATAATTAATAATAGGAAAGTGGAATGTACAAAGTATGAATCTAAGAAAATTGGAATTTGTCAAAAATTAAAAGGATAAAGATCAATTTCCTAGGCATTAATGAGCTGAAATGGACTGGTTTTGGTCATTTTGAATCAGACAGTTATATGGTCTACAATACTGGCAATGACAAATTGAAGAGGAATGGCATTGCATTCATCATCACAAAGAATGTTTCAAGGTCTGTTCTGAAGTATGATGCTGTCAGTGAATGCTGAAAATGAAGATGACTTGAAGTACTTATGATGAAGATGAAAAACTACAGTCTTCAGTATAGATTACAGCTCAATATAAAGAAAACAAAAATCCTCACAACTCACCCCAATTAGCAACATCACAATAAATGGAGAAAAGATTGAAGTTGTCAGGGATTTAATTTTACTTGGATCCACAATTAAAGCCCATGGATGTAACAGTCAAGAAATCAGACATCGTATTGCACTGGGCAAATATGCTACAAAAGACATCTTTAAAGGGTTAAAAAGCAAATATATCACTTTAAAGACTAATGTGTACCTAATGCAAGCTATGGTATTTTCAATTGCCTCTTTTGCATGTGAAAGCTTGAGAAGGAAAAAGGAAGACCAAAGAAGAATTGATGCCTTTGAATTATGGTATTGGCAAAGAATAGTGAAAATACCATGAATTGGCAGAAAAACAAACAAATATGTCCTGGAAGAAATGTAGCTGTAATGCTCCTTGGAAGTGAGAATGGTTAGACTTTGTCTCATCTATTTTGGTCATGTGGTCAGAAAGGACGATTCCTTGAAGAAGGATATCATCCTTGGCACAGTAGAGGATTAGCCAAAAAGGGAAGACCCTCAACAAGATGGATTGACACAGTGGCTGCAACGATAAACTTAAGTGTAGCAAGAATGGTAAGAGTGGGGCAGGACTGAGCAGTGTTTCATTCTGTTGTACATGAGGTCGCTATGAGTTGGAGCTGAGTAAATGGCACCTAACAACAACAATAGTGTATATAACAGTTCTTTCCTTGCACTGTGGAGAACTGTTTAAGATAAAATATATTTCTATATTAGTGGGAGGAGTCCCTGAGTGGTGCCAACATTTAATACACTCAGTTGCTAACAGAAAGATTGGAGGCTGGAGTACACCCCAAGGTCCTCAGAAGAAAGACTTGGCAATCTACTTTTGAAAAATCAGCCATTGAAACCCCTATGGTGCACAGTCTTCTCTGATACACATGGGGTTGTCATGAGTCAGGATCAACTTGATAATAACTGGTACTGGTAACTGTTACTGTAGTGGGACTCATTTAAGTTATATCTTGAGGGTGGAAGGCAGAGGAACATTAAAACAAGGTACTGTTCTCACCATTCTCAGAGACTTTTAGGCCAGGCTGTCCAGGAACTCACGGAGGTGGGTTGGAGGGAAGAAGGGGAAACTCTATGTGGAAACAATTCAGTAGATTAATTAATAGCAGGGAAACTTTTGAACTGGACAGATTTCACCCAGACCAGAGCCTCTTCCATGAGCTGTCAAACCATAGCCTTGGGGAGCACTACTGGTCGGAGGCATCCAGGGTTTCTGATAGCTCAGTAATACTTTACTCAAGGAGAAGCCTTTGGGATATATACACAGATTCCCTCCAAGGCTGAAGAGAGTAAGATCAGAAGGGAATGATTCCTGAAGCAAGGTCAATGTTAGAGAGACAGCAACACAGATGGGGAGAAGGACTTTTGATCATGGCAGCCCCTGTGGGTCTAAGCTTATCACTAAAAAGTTGAACCTGTTAGATAGGTAGAGATAAGTATTGATTTGGGTGAAGAGAAAGGCAATGTACCAAATGTGAGTGATCAACATGTGGCGTTGAGGAAGAGGAAGACATAGAGAGGTACATGGGAGGTGCAGACAACAAAATGAACCCTTTTGCACATACTGTATTGCATTGTCAGTGAAGGCAATCACGGGTATACAGGTGGATAGATGGGTGGGGCTGATCTAGTAGGTATGTCTATGCAGCAGGGAGTATACCCAAGACCACATATAAGGTTGGCAGACAATGGTTCTACAAATGTATTTGTATGTTCTGTAAGAATTCCCAGGGATATAGTAGAGCTGACAAAGGACAAGATTATAGTCATTTCTTGGTCACAGCTAGCTACCCAGAGGGACCTAGTAGTTGAACCTGTGGGCTCGGGACCATAGTCACAGGGGACATTAAGCTCAATTGGCATAACATACTACACAGAACATTGTTCCACCTCCTACTTTGGTGAGTAGCGACTGGGATCTTAAAAGCTTACAAGCAGCCATCTAGATGCAATGACGGGTCTCTCCTCGTCCAGAGCAAAGAAGAATAAAGAAAACTCAAGATTCATGGAAACAATTAGTCCAAGTGACTGGTACACCATGCAATCCTCAGCCTATACAACTATGAGACCAGAAGAACTAGATGGTGCCCGTATACCACTGTCAACCACTCAGAGGGGGATCTATGCAGGAGATCCTGGATAGAGAGGGAGAACAATGTGGAACAAAACTCAAAATCATTTGGAAAAAAAAAGGACCAGGTTTGCTAGTCTGATAGAACCTGGTGGAACCACTGAGACTATGGCCCCTAGCTGCCCTTCAGATCTGGAATTGAACCCACACCTGTGGCTTCCAGCCAAACAAAAGACAGGCATAAAAGTTGAACGTGTACCTGAGGTAGATACACTTCTTGGAGAGAACAATCATGGGAGAAAAAAGGGCTGTTTATGCACAGGGAGACAGTTCAGGGGGCAGGAGTGGAATGCATGGAGGGATGGACACAGGGAAGAGGTAACTATCGGGACGAAGTGGGAGGGCAGCTGTTTCATTGGGGTAAATTGTAGTCAATGTCATGAGACAACGTGTGTGTGAACTGCTGTATGGAAAGTGAATTTGCTCTGTAAACTTTCACCCAAATCACACACACACAAATGAAGTAGAACCTGGGCAAGAGAATAGCAAAGGTAAAGCAGGGTGGCTGGATAAAAGGGGCTATCATCCTGGATGGAGAACAGTGGGGTGCATTGCATCACAAAAGCCACAAGAACTGGGTTTGAAGACCTCAATTATCTTGCACATAGAAGTGTTTGACACATAGTATGCATTCATCTGTATATTCATTCTACAAAAATATTGAGCACTTACTTTGTACCAAGCACTGGGCTAGGCACTAGTGTCACAGGGTGAGCAAGTAGATATACCCTCTGCTCTCGTAGAGCTTATATTCTACAAGAAGAATCAAAATATTGGTTGAATCTGGATCCCTGCTACTCATCCCCCTCCCTACCACTTTTCCCTGTTGACTGGACTTCAGCCAGCACTTTTAGCAATTGTTATCAGAGATAAGGGAAGACTCAGGACACCACATTTTGGGACAGAGAAGAAAGTGAAATTGATCTCTTGGCCAAAATCAGCCTCTCCAGCAAAAGGGATTTGTGGAAAAGCCACAGAGGTTCCAGAACAAAGCTAGGAAATGACTGCAACCTCCTTCCAGGCCTTTCTAAGAGAACTACAAATCTTTTTCTATGCCTGCACCAACAGCAAAGATAATCAAACCAGCATTTAAACAACTCTGCTGACCTCAGAAGTCTGGCAGTTCAAACCCTCCAGCCATTCCTTGTAAGGAAGATTGGGCAATCTACTTCTGTAGTTATACTGCCTTGGAAACCCAAGGAGAGGTTGCTAAGAGTCAAATATGACTCGATGGCAGTGAGTTTGGTTTTTTGGGTTTTGGCTGACCTCAGTAGGATGTTTGACAGACCATTTCTAGACACTGATTAGGAGGTTGGGAAAGGGGACCATAGGAGAAATATTAAATGAACTGTGATGATCAATTGTAAAGGTAAAAATACTGTGTTATGGTTAGTTGCTATAGATTTGATTCTGAAAAATACTATTGTGGGTATTTAATTAAGGTTATGCATATACCAATTCTTAAGGAGCTGTGTGCTAAGCAGAAGGTTGAAGGTTCAAACTCATCAGCCACTCTGCAGAAGGAAGATGAGGCAATGCATGTCTGTAAAAATTTACAGCCTTGGAAATCCAATGGGGGCCTCTATGAGTCAGAATCAAGTCAATGGTAGTGGGTTTGGTGTTATATATTGTCCATGTTCGTTCCATGGAGCAGTTGATGGGTTTGAACTGCTGACCTTCTGGTTAGCAGCCAGATGCCTTATCCACTATGCCATCAGAGCTCCAATATATATATATATATATATAGAGAGAGAGAGAGAGAGAGAGAGGAGCTCTGGTAGCATAGTGCCTAAGGCACTTGACTGCTAACCAGAAGGCTGGAGGTTCAAACCCACAAGCCACTCTGAAGAAGGAAGGTCTGAAGAAGGAAGGTCAGACAATCGACTTCGGAAACCCAAGGAGGGGTTGTTATGAGTTGGGTCTGACTTGACGGCACATATTATATATATATATATATGTGTGTGTGTGTGTGTGTGTGCGTGTGTATCACTTCTTGTCCTGCTCTGTGGAGAACTACTTAAGATAAAATATATTTCTTTTATAGTGGGATTCATCATTAAGTTAGATATAGAAAAGACCTTCCCAACTCTAAGGATGTTAGACAGATGCCGTCTAAGTGGAGAGGTATTGAATGAAATCAGCTTTCTTATATTTGAGGGAACAAGCTTGTAGATAAAGTAACCAAACATATAAATGGCTATTATCTGATTCTATCCTTCAAGACTGAAACCAAAGAAACACTGCTCAGTACTGATGTTTATTACCTCTGGTAAATGAACAGCCCATATAAAAGGTTATTATCTGATTTTATCTCTCAAGATTTAAACCAAAGAAATACTGCCCCATAGCAAAGATTGTTATCTGTGGTGCATAAATGAGAGTGATACTTGCAGGCTGGCTAAGATTCAATCTGGAATGAAACCTATCTGTCAGGTAAAGGAAGAGTGGAGAGTGCAATTTAGAAGGGGTGATTAGGAAAGGCTTCATGGAGAAGAGGATATGTGGATAAATATCCTCACAAATCTCCATTCGGGCCTCAGTCCCTCTTCCACCTTCTCCATCAAGCTCATTGTCCAAGACACTGACCTCTAGGAATGGTACAAGTGCTCATTGACTTTCGGTTTTCAGTTGGGTTTGACCAATGGGAAGGAAGCACTGGCAGAAGATCTAGGGCTGGAGGAGAGTGAGTCTGGGGTACCTGTCCAGTTCCCTTTCCCAGTGGCTTGACAGCTGCCACATTCCTCTACTGAAGACCCCAACTCCTGTGAGGTGACTTTTCCTACAGATACTGTTTTATTGGGTTCAGGTAAATGCTTCCTCCTTTTGTGCCCTCAGGCCTAGAGATGGTAACAAGCTGTTGCCAATCCTAGGGTTCTCTTAAACCTGCCAGACCTTTGAAAATAGTCCTTAAGTAAACTCCCTTACTCTCCTTCATCACCCTTTTGAGAGTATATACCATCTGTCTCAGCTGAAATTCTGAATCATCTGAATTGTAGTTGAGGAATTTCTGAAATTTCATTCATCATTTATTTTAAACAAAAGTTTTAAAGTGGTAAATACTTAAGCACTTAATAATAATACTTAAACATTTTTGAGTGCTTTGTGTGTGCCAGGTACTGGGCTAAGCAATTTATATATGATTTAATGATCACAGAATTCCTGTAGTGAATGCGTTTTAAAATCTATTTTCGGGTTTAGAAACCATTGTTTATTACAGTTCAGTACTTTGCCTGAGGCCATATTATCAGTGAGTAGCAGAGGCAAGATTTCTAGCCAGATAGGTTTCATTTTTAAACTTCTATTTTGAACTTTTATTCTTTACGGTCTCTTATGTTGTTGTTGTATACCAACGAGTCATTTCTGACTCATACTGATCCTATAGGACAGAGAAAAACTGCCCTATAGGGTTTTCTAGGCTGTAATCTTTATGGGAGCAGATCACCAGGTCTTTTCTCCTGCAGAGCAACTGGGTGGGTCTGAATTGCCCGCCTTTCAGCTAGCAGGGCTCCATATGGTCTCTTATACAATAGTAATTATGAAATAAAGGGAAATAGAAGAGGAAGAAGGAAATCTACCACATGCCAAGAATTGTTGTTGTTGTTAGGTGCCATCCAGTCGTTTCCGACCCATAGCGACCCCATGCACAGCAGAACGAAACACTGCCCGATCCCGCGCCAGCCCCGCAATCCCTGCTATACTTGAGCCCATCATCGCAGCCCCCGTGTCAATCCATCTCGTTGATGGCCTTCCCCTCTTTCGTTGACCCTCCACCCTACCAAGCATGACATCTTTCTCCAAGGAATGGTCCCTTCTGACAACATGACCAAAACAGGTGAGACGAATATGGCCATTCTCCCTTCCAAGGAGCATTTCGGGTGTACTTCCTCCAGGACAGATCTGTTAGTTCTTTTAGTAGTCCATGGTACTTTCAGCATTTTTCACCAGCACCACAACTCAAAAGCATCAACTCTTCTTTGGTCTTCCTTATTCGTTGTCCAGCTCTCACATATGTACGAGGCGATTGGAAATATCATGGCTTGTGTCAGGTGCACCTTAGTCCTCAAGGAGACATCCTTGTTCCTCAGCACTTGAAACAGTTCCTTCGGGTTGACTTTTGCAGTGCTACACATTGTCTAATGTCCTGCCTGCTGCTTCCATTGGCATCGATTGTAGAACCAAGCAATGTGAACTCTTTGACAACCTCAATCTTCTCTCCATTTATTGTGATGCTGCTCATTGGTCCAGTTGTGAGGATTTTTGTTTTCTTTATATTGAGACGTAATCCATACTGCAGACTGTATTCTTCAAACTTCATC
>NW_006921620.1:6599975-6606854 GCF_000298275.1 Orycteropus afer afer | reverse complement strand
TTCCTCTGTCCAGATTCCTAGGCCTTTTAATCCCCTTTCTCCTGCTCTCCCACCCTGCTGCTTTGGGTGTGTCTGATTTCCCTCTCCTCACCTCGATCCCTGCAGCAGACTGCTCCTCTGCCCAGGTTCCTGGCTTTTAATCCTTTTTCCTGCTCTCCCGCACTGCTGCTTTGGGCGTGCCTGAGTTCCTCTCCTCACCTGGATCCCTGCGGCTGAGTGCCAAGAATTAGGTAAAAAAACTACTTTTCTCTCCAAACTTGAATCTAGTAGAGGTGCAAACAAACACAGATAAAGGATGACTAAGTTTATCAGGATGGAGCCCTGGTGGTACAGTGGTTAAGCTCTTGGCTGCTAACAGAAAGGTCAGCAGTTTAAATGCACCAGGTGCTACTTGGGAGAAAGATGTGACAATTTGCTTCCATAAAGTTACAGTCTTGGAAACCCTATGGGACAGTCCTACTCTGATCTGTAAGGTCACTATGAGTCGAAATAAACTCAACAGCATTTTTTTTTCCTTTTTTTAAAAGTTTATTGGGTGAACAAGGGGAGAGAGAAGAATATTTCAGTTGGAGGGTTAGCATTTATATGCCATGATATAGTGGTTAATGTTTAATAACTGAATCCCCAACCTCTCAAAAAAAAGTCCTAATTTATGGTGTCACCTATTTTGGCCATGTGGTCAGAAGGAACCATTCCCTGGAGAAGGATGTCATGCTTAGTAAAGTGGAAGGTCAATGAAGAAGAGGTAGGCCCTCAACGAGATGGATAGACACAGAGGCTGCAATGATGGGATCAGGTATAGCAAGGATCATGAGGGTGGCACAAGACTGGGCAATGTTTCGTTCTGCTGTGCATAGGGTCGCTATGAGTTGGAGACGACTCAATGACACCTAACAACAACAACAACAACAAGTTTTGGTGCTGGCCGATTTCTGTGTTATGAACACTCCCACCATGGATGATTTTGAGTTGCAGCTGTGACACCATTGAATGAGGAATTGGGAAGAGATGCACACACTTAGGTCTTGTGAGCCCATAGAAGCCAGCCTCAACACCACTAAATTCACGACTCAGGGCAGGGAATCATGGAATAGCGTAATGTGTTTTCTCAAGTCTCAAGGCAGCAGCCAGAGTAATCTTATTAGAAGTTTCTTTCTTTGCTCACAATCTCCCAATGGATTCCCCTGCACTGAGAGTTCATGCCAATCTGTACAGTGACCTTAAGCCCTATGTGACCTGGACTCTGCTACTCTCTGACCTCCCTCTAAACTCTCCCTCACTGACTCTGCTCCAATGACACTGCCTTGTCATTTTTCCTCAAACTCCTCAGGGTCTTTGCACCTGCTACTCACTCTATCCTGAAGGCCCTTCCCTTAGATTTCTAAGGAGCTGTGTCCTTCACCTCCTTCAGGTCTTTACCCAAATATCTTCTCCATGAAGCCTTTCCTACTCACTCCTTCTAAATTATACTCTCCACTCTTCCTATTTTCCTTCTCTACTTTCCCTATTTCCCTTCTCCACTTTATTTTTTCATCACCTATTATCAGAACTCCTTGGAAGGTGGATGGGGCAATCTACTTCCGTAGTGATACTGCCTCGGAAACCCAAGGAGGGGTCGCTATGAGTGGGTCCCACTCGATGACACATAACAACAACAACAACATTATCAGAACTCATCATACTATAAATATTACTTATTTCCCATGTTTATTGTCAATCTCCCTCACTAGAATGTAAGCTCCTTAAGGGCAGGAATTTTGTCTGTTTTATTCTCTGCTGTAGCCCCTGTGCCTGGAATAGTTCCTGGTACATAGTATGAGGCATTGGTGGTTCAGTGGTAGAATTCTCACCTTCCACGTGAAAAATTTGTCTTTGATTCTTGGCCAGTGTATGGTGGCTTGTGTGTTGCTGTGATGTTGAACAAGATTCAGTGGAGCTTCTAGACTAAGATGAACGAGGAAGAAAGATCTGGCAATCAGCCAGTGAAAACTGTGAATCACAACAATCCAATCCACCACAGATCATGGGGATGGCACGGGACCAGGCAATGCTTTATTCTGTTGTACATGAGGTTGCCATGAGTGGTGGGCTGACTTGACAGCAGTTAACAACAACAACATAGTAGATACTAGATTAATATTTATGGAGTGAATGCATAAGCTGTAGTATATAAATTAAGCAAGTACACAAGCTCTAGAGCTACACATGCATTTGGAATCTCAGCTCTGTCACCCATTATTGTAACCATGAGCTGGATATTTAAAGTTTCTGAGCCTTAATTTTCTCATCTGTGTGGAATGGAAAGATTAATAGTACCTTCCACAAAAGAAGGTTGTGAAGATTCAATCATTCAAGAAATATTTTTGGAACCCCTACCATGTGCCAGAAGCTGTGGTGAATTGGGATTAAATGAGATAATGGATATAAGATGTTCACACCATGTGAACATATAGTAAACACTCAGTAATTTACTGAGTAGTAGCAGTAGTACCAATTACTAGCAGAAAGACCAATCGCTTGGTTAGAAAGAGCATCATGCTTGGTAAAGTAGCGGCTTAGTGAAAATGAGAGAAATCCATCTTGAGGTGAATTGATTGACACAATAGCCACAATAATGGGCTCAAACATGCCAACAGTGGTGAGGATGTCACAGGACCAGGCAAAGTTTCATTCTGTTATACATAAGGTGTCCATGAATTGGAGCCAACTTGACAGCAACTGTTAACAATGATAGCAGTAGTACTAGGAGGAACATTAGGCAGTCAGAAGGCGGGCTGGTCTGAGGTACTTATCTTGGAGTGGAGGAGGCTGACCCAGGGAGAAGGAATGAATGTAAGCAGAATGTTTAAGGCTCCAAGACAGACCATGATGACCATACAGAGTTCTCAGAAGATGAGACCTGGAGAAAGAACTGGAAAACAAGCTGGGCTTTAAAGATTGAGGAGAATTTAAGGAGCTCGAAGGGGAAATCGGTGTCTGGTGTCATGCCTCCAGAAAGGCATGTCTGCTGTCATGTTCCATCCTGGAACAGAGCAGACACTGTTTTCCCCCAAAACCACGAGTCATCCCTCCCAGGAGGAATGATACATTGGAGGCCTCCTGCAAGGAGTAACAGAATGTAATGGCATTGCAGGGTCCCACCCCTCTCAGACTGGCTTAGGATCGTACTCTGGAACCACGTGCCTTAAACCGAAAATCAGTGCTGGAGTCTTATTCTGGGCAGTGGTAATGAGGCACAGGATGGGGAACCATGAGTGAACACCTTCAGTGGAGGCAGAGGTCTGAGCAATGCCGGCCCTGGGGGTCTCAGAGGGCATGGAGATGAAGGTGACAGGAGTTCAGAAGGTCATGGCTTTGAGATCAGGAAGACAAGAGCATGGAAGACTAGGTGCCCCGCTCTGTCCTTCTGCACCAGCCTGGCTCTGGCCCTCTCTACCCTCGGCTGTGCTGTGCGCTGATCTTCCCGGTGGATTCTTCAGAAATACTGCTAGAGGCTTCTCAGCTCTACAAAGGAAATTTGGAACTAGCCCAACCCTACCCTCAGATCCGGGCTTCAGGGATCAGGGAGCTCCCAATTGCAGTTCTGAAACACCACAAGCCTCTCAGACATTCCAGCTCCTTCGCAGTCCGGGAGTTTGTGGGGCCACAGTGCCCCAACCACTGCTTCATGGAACAGAACAGGCCAAGGGGGACCTGAGAAGTAAAATCCTTGTAGTGTAGCCACTCACCTTCCACTCAAATAAAATACAAACTTCAGCCATGTACAGCTTAGTGTTCTCTGCCCCTCCTTCCCAATAATTTATGTTTCATATTGTTCAACAAATAATTATGGAGTAAAATCCTATGTATCTGCCACATAATATATGAGGAAGACCTCTGCAGGCCCCCAGAATCTCCCCCATATCCCTTTCTAATGCTAGCTTTTGGGGCAATAATTTCTGTGCTTTTTTTAGGAGGTAATGTGGTGAAGCAGTAAAGGGCCCAAACTCTGGAGCTGGAAGGCTGAGGGGTGGACTGCAGGCTTTTGGTAGCAGGAGAGGAGGAGCAAGTCTGGGTGGGTAGAATCTTGACATTACACAAGATAGGATGCTTTGTTCCAAACCAAGAGAATGGGATGAAACAGCTTTCCTAAAAGCAAGCAGAACTTTTTTCTGTCTCTGCCTCTACAAAATGACAGAAGATTTTATTCACTGATGCATCACAATATTCCTCTTGTCTGTAATGGTAAGTTTAAATGATAAAAATAATAGATGGGAAAATAGCATATTAAAGGAAGAGCAAACTCTGTTAATTGTCTTATTCTATGACATCTGCTGTTTAAATTTAGATACGTTTGCTTCCAGGCCCTTTTCTATGCATAAATGAAACATTCGATTCAATTTTCTTTTGGGCTTTAACTGAGTGGAGAGTCAATCAAGCAAAATGCAAACAAGTGATCAGGATTTTGCTCCTAAAATACAAACTCTATGACTGTATTAAAATATAGGATAGAGGATTTTAAAAATAATAATACCTAAAATTTATAGAGTTGTGCTACATAGGGTATATATGGTTAATGTGCTCTGCTGCTAACCAAAAGATAAAAGGTTCAAATCCACCACAGGCACCTTGTCAGAAAGGCCTGGCAATTCATTTCCAAAAAATCAGCCACTGAAAACCCTGTGGAGTACATACAGTTCTGTTCTGACACACCTATGGTTACGGGGGTCAGAATTGACTCGACAACTGGTTTTAATGTGTACCAAATGCTTATGTGCTAGGCCCTGTTTTAAATGTTTTACAGGAATTGCCTCCTTTAATTCCTACAAAAATTCCATGAGGATGTTATTATCCTCATTTTGCAGATGGAAGGCACATGAAAAAACTGAGCAGAGAAAAGTTAAGTAACTCCCAACTTCACATAGTTAATAAGGATTGGAGCCAGGACACATTCCCAAAGAGTTTGATTTTACAGTAGCCAGGGAGCTCTGGTGGTGTAGTGCCTAAAGCATTTGACTGTTAACTAGAAGGCTGGTGGTTCAAACCCACCAGCCACTCCTTGGAAGGAAGGTTGGGCAATCTACTTCCATAGTGATACTGGCTTGGACACCCAAGGAAGGGGTCACTATGAGTCGGAATTGACTTATGGCAGTGAGTTTGGTTTTTTGGTTAATAAATACCTGGTGGTGTAGTACCTAAGGCATTAGACTGCTAACCAGAAGGTTGGCAGTTCAAACCCACCAGCCACTCCACAGAAGGAAGACTGAGCAATCTACTTCCATAAAGATTTACTGCCTCGGAAACCCAAAGGGGGTACTATGAGTCATAACTGACTTGATGGCAGTGAATTTGGTTTGGTTTTTAATAAACATCTAATGAACTCACTGGGTGACACACATGGCTAAGCACTACAAACTGAAAGGCTGACAGTTCAAATTCACCCAGAATGCCTCTGAAGAAAGGCCTGGTGATCTACTTCCAAAAGGTCATAGCCCACCAGTGATACAAAATACCTGCAGTACTTACAGAAACAATAGAAGACAGACACAGAGTAATCCCTCACAGACAACCAGACACTATGGGAGAGAGATCCAATAGATCTACTACTTTAGGACCATAGTACTGGGGGACACCAGACTCAATTGGCACAACAAAATACATAAAAGCGTTGCTCCACAACCTACATTGGCAAGTAGCAACTGGGGTCTTAAAAGCTTTCAAGCGGCCATCTAAGATGCAGCTAAAGGTCTCCTAGCGTTAGAAGTGAAGAAGAATGCAAAAAAACCAAACCAAAACAAAACAAAAAACCAAGGGCATTTAGAAGCAATCAGCCCTAGGACACTATGGACCTCGAGACCAGAAGAACTAGATGGTGCCTGGCTACCAATGCCAACCACTCAGGAAAGGATCAAATCTGGAGATCCTGGTTACAGTGGGAGGGAAAACATGGAACAAAATCCAAAAATTCAGTAATGACCAGAATTACTGGTCAGATGAAATCTGGTGAGACTCCCAATACTATGGCCCTGGAATAAAACTCAAGCCCAGGAGCGGGCTCTCAACTCAATAGTTAACAAGATGTACAAGCAGACCACTCAACCCAGGATGATGCATCTACATACTCTATGGTAATACATCCCTTAGAGCAGTAGACCATGGGACACCAGAGGACCAATATTCAAACTGAGGAAATGCAGGACAAACAGGAGTGCATAAATATGAGGGGCACAGGGGGAGGGTTATAGAGTAGGGAGGGGAGGAGACTGGGTTAGGGTTGGACATGGTGAATGGGGAATGAAACTAAATGTCTGCGTTATGTTGAATGTAAAACAAGCTCTTAAAATAAATAATAATAATAAAAACAAAACAAAACAAAAGGTCACAGCCATTGAACTCTGTTTCATGTAGCACAGTTCTACACTGAAACAGAGGAGGGCCCTATGAGTCAGAATCAATTCAACAGCAGCTGGCTTGGTTTTTGGTTTTTAATAAACATCTAACAGAGGTTTAACTTTGCATTTCAGTTAAAGTGAAGGTTTGTGAACAGAGCAAAAGCTTTGTTTCTTTGTACCTCACTCCTTCACAGCTGTATGACGACTACTTCTCCATTCCGCCTCGGGTTATGTAACTTCACTAGGAGAGGGTCTTCCTGCCTGCTAGAACTGGTTATAGACCACTGCACGGATAATAAATATTTCATTTTCAGCAGCCATAAACAGTGTTGAAAATCAGGTGGACCTCTTTCAGAAAAGAACAGTCTTGTCCTTAGGAAATTGGAAGCCCTCAACTCCCAATTGCATTCTGGGTAGAGTTAATGTGAAATATCAAGTTATTTAACAAATTTGTACTAAATACTTGGAAGCACCAAATATTTCATTGAAATGATATGTGCTTCTTTTG
>NW_006921620.1:6588018-6599875 GCF_000298275.1 Orycteropus afer afer | reverse complement strand
TCACATCTATTCCAGGCACTGTGCCATGTGCTTTCCCTGGATGAGTCATTTGGTCTTCATGTCTGCCCTGAACCATGGGTCACTTAATGATTCTTGTTTTACAGAAGAGGAAATGGAGGCTTGGTGACTTGTTCAAGTTCATGCAGCTAGTAAGTGAAGGAACCTGGCAAAGCCTGTGCTCTTGACCAGCGTCTATTCTGCATTTCCTTATTTCCTTATGCAGCAGTCCAGGCTCTGCCACGAATGGACTACGTGACCAGACACTGATGAACTTGTGTGGGCTTCGGCTTCTGTATTTGTAAAGAGCTGGACCAGATGTGTTACAAGGGGGAGGTCAGTGGGTCTAGTGTACTGTGTGCCCTGACTCACTTTCTTTAATGAGTGCTCACTGAGGGCCTCCCATAGATGCCACTTGGTCCTGAGCACAGTGTAGGATCCAAACCAAAACCATTGCTGTCCAGTTGACTCATACGCATGGTGTGTCAGAGTAGAACTGTCCTACATAGGTTTTTTTTTAAAAAAAATTATTGTTATTTTTAATTTTTATTGTGATTTGGGTGAAAGTTTACAAAGCAAATTAATTTTCCATACAGCAAATCATACACATTTTGTCTTATGACGTTGACTGCAATTCCTCACAATGTAACAGCTCTTTTCCCACTTCTTCCCTGTAGTTTCCTCTTCCCTGTGTTCTTCCCTCCCATGCACTCCTGTTCCTTGAGCTGTCTCCCTGTGCAAACACTGCCCTTCTTTTCTCCCATGATTGATCACTCCAAAGAGTGTATCTATCTGATGTAAATGTTCAGCCCATGTTGTTGTTGTTGTTGTTGTTTGCCGTCGAGTCGGCCCCGACTCATAGCGACCCCTCCTTGGGTTTCAGAGGCAGTATCACTACGGAAGTAGGATTGCCCAACCTTTCTTCTGAGGAGTGGCTGGTGGGTTTGAACCACCAGCCTTCTGGTGAGCAGTCAAGTGCTTTAGGCACTATGCTACCAGAGCTCCTATTATTTGGCTGGAAGCCACATGAGTGAGTTCAATTCCAGACCTGAAGGGTAGCTAGGGGCCAAAGTCTCAGGGGTCTCACCAGCTCTGTCAGACCAGCAAACCTGGTCCTTTTTTTTTTTTTTTTTATGATTTTGAATTTTGTTTCACATTGTTCTCCACTCTATCCAGGATCTCCTGCACCAATCCCCCTCCAAGTGGTTGACAGTGGTAGCCAGGCACTATCTAGTTCTTCTGGTCTCATAGTCTACCAGTCGCTTGGACTAATTGTTTCCATGTGTCTTTGGTTTTCTTCATTCTTCTTTGCTCTGGACAAGGAGAGACCCATTGTTGAATCTAGATGGCCGCTTGCAAGCTTTGAAGATCTCAGTTGCTATTCACCAAAGTAGGATATAGATATTTTTGTGTAGTATGTTATACCAATTGAGCTTGATATCCCCTGCAACTATGGTCCCAAGCCCACAGTTTGAACTACTCGCTCCTTCCAGGTAGCTGGCTGTGGCCAAGAAGTCACCACAACCTTGTCCCTTGTCAGCTCTACTATACACCTGGATCCATAGGGTTTTCAAGGACTGATTTTTCAGAAGTAGATCTCTAGGTTTTTCTTCTAAGGCACCTCTAGGTGGACTAGAGCCTCCAAACTTTTGTTTAACAGTCATATGTTAACCATTTGCACCACCCAGGGACTCCATGGTGGATCCAGGAGAAAATTACTTTTAACATTTGCTGAGAATTACTTCCCTGTTAGGCAAAGTCCAGATGCATGGTCAGAACTTGCCCCTCTGCTCCAGGTTCTGGTGAACCAGTCATCGTGGCTTGCTCCTGCTCTGCCCAAACCTGCCCAACCCTCAGCCTGGGGCCCTGGGGCCCTAGCAGACCAGCCACATTTCAACAAAGCCATAAACATTTGGAGGGTGTGTTACTTATTATTATTTTTTTCTCCACATAATATGCATCTTAATGTTGAAACATTTTCTTCATGGTCTGTGCATGAGATGAAGAGGATGTATGTAGAGGAAGCAGAATATGGGGAGATAGTGGAATAGTTGGGATTGTCCAAAAGCCACTAAGAAAACCCAAGAACACAGACACCTTTCACTCTGAGGCTGGATTTCTTCGACCATAAAGAACTGGCTGTGAGCAGACAGCTTGACTGGCTTTGGAGCTGTGACATTGGAGAATAAAACTATTGAATTCCCTACTTTAGCAAGTTCAAACCAATGTTGCAAACTAGAGTAAAAATATTTTGAATTGTCAAACTTGGATTCACTGTGAGAGAGTCTTAGCTTGTTTTTGACTCACAATTGTGACCTCTCAGAACCTGGAGAGGTGGCATGTGCCCCAGGATTCTTGGTATCCTATCCTCTTTCTTCCTTTGTTAGTTTTCCCTAGGGTTCTATCCCAGCTCTGTTGCTCATGCTAATATTTCCAGACATAGTATCATCCATTTCCAAGGTTTTAATTTTCAGCAACTCTAGAGAGCCAACTGGAAGCTGGCTCTTAAGGTCTGGACCCATATATGTGGCTGCTTAGTGGGCATCTTCATCCAGAGTTTCCCAGGCTCTTGTTGTTATGTGCTGTCGAATCGGACCCGACTCATAGGGACCCCTCCTTGGGTTTCTGAGGCGGTATCACTACGGAAGTAGATTGCCAACCTTGCTTCTGAGGAGTGGCTGGTGGGTTTGAACTGCCAGCCTTCTGGTTAGTAGTCAAGTGCCTTAGGCATTACGCTACCACAACTCCCCTCTAAAGCCTGCCTTTCCTCCTGCACCTCCTAGCTCAGCAAATAGCCCTAGCCTGCACATTCATATAGTCATCAATTCCTTCCTTTGTTATGCTTTTCCAACCTGCACATACTCTGTTAATGCCCTAGCCTCTCCTTCCAAGAGCAGCCCTCACTTGGGTCTCCTTGTCTTCCAGTCTTGCTCTCCTTGAATGCATTTCCCACCCAGCAGTTTCTGTAGGCTTCTACAGGACAAATGTTGTTGTTGTTGTTATGTGTCATCGAGTCGGACCTGACTCATAGCGACCCCTCCTTGCGTTTCTGAGGCAGTATCACTACGGAAGGATGAATGCCCAATCTTCTTTCCGAGGAGTGGCTGGTAGGTTTGAACCACCAGCCTTCTGGTTAGCAGTCAAGTGCCTTAGGCACTATGCTACCAGATCTCCACTCTCCCCTACTTAAAATTCCTCAAAGGCTGTCAATTGCTTTTGGGATTCAGCTTAAACTCTTTATTCAGTGTAAACCATCATTTCCATGTTGGGTCGTACTTACTACCACTCTAGTGGTCTCTAGACTTTGGCTCTCACAGGACTTTTCTTCTGAAGTTGTGCATTATCTGACAAGAATGGAAGAGGTCAAGATGTTAAATGAAATTTAGCATTACTTCCACCACCCAACTTTACCATATTTCTGAATGCAGATCACCCCAACAGTCCATAATGTTGTTTCTAATGCCAAGCTACATCCTTAATTCCCCAAAAAACCAAACTCACTGCCATCAAGTCGTTTTGACTCATAGTGACCCCTCCTTGGGTTTCTGAGGTGGTATCTCTGCAGAAGCAGATTGCCCAATCTTCCTTCCAAGGAGTGACTGGTGGATTTGAACTGCCAGTCTTCTGGTTAGCAGTCAAATGCCTAGGCATTATGCCACCAGAGGTCACTTAACAGTCATCAGAGTAACCTGCTGTTACAAAACAATACGAAAAAGATAACCACAACTGATAACCAAGGGAAAAAGACATAGGCTTTCTTGTCCTCCCTGGCCGGAGCTGACCACTCCCCTGTTGGGCCTTCACAGAAACTTCCCTTTAATTCTCTTATGACTTTTTGCTCTATGTGGCATTTATATATTATTTGGTGTCTTAGTCTGCATTCTCTGAGGAGCAAACCAGTGAAGTGTATATATAAATATACCCACCCACTGCCATTGAGTCAGCTCCAACTCATAGCAACCTCCATTGGGTTTCCAAGGCTGTAAATCTTTACGGAAGTAGATTGCCTCATCTTCCTCCCACAGAGCAGGTGGTGGGTTTGAACCATTGACTTTCTGGTTAGCAACCAAATGTCCTACCCACTATGCTACCAGAACTTCTTAGATATATATATATATATATATATATACATATATATATATATATATAGAGAGAGAGAGAGAGATCTGATGAACTAAAAATCTACAGTTTAAGATGTAGGCAGCTGCCTCATGGGGTGGTGGGAGCTGGCAAATCCAAAATCTGCAGGACAGGCAGCAGGCTCACATGTCAAGAACCAACAGTCAGAGGATGACCAGGCGATGTACGATCGAATGCAAGATCTAGAGAACGTGACTTTTACCAGAACATTCATATGTATTAGATATAGGTCATACCCCTTTCAACTGATTGGCTGTTCACATTAGATCACAAAATGGAGGATGATTACACAATATCTATTAAACCACTGAGAATCATGACCTAGCCAAGCTGACACATTACCATAACCACTACATTTGGTATATCAATTCTTTTAAACAATTAGGGCTCAGGGAAGATGTATCTGTCTGTATCTTCTATGCAACAGCTACACAGAACCTAGGAAGTTCTCAGTGTATGGATATAAAATGTAAATTTATAATACTATGCATTTTCCCCTATTGCATCATTAAAGCAGGCTTGTTCTAGAAAATATTCCCACCGTATTACAAAAGATTAATGTCCCTACTGTGTAACCTGCTCTGAAAAATCAATAAGAAAAAAGCAAATTTCATAATAGAAAAGTGGATAAAAAAACAGAAGTAGATAATTTACAAAATAAGTGATACAAAAGGCTATTAAACATATGGCAAAGACTCAGTCTTCTATGTAAACACTGAGGGACACTGTTGGTGGGAGTACATTTGTAGAACCCTTCTGCATGGCAATTAAGTAATAAAAATTCAAAATGTTTATTTTTCACAAGGCTTTTTTTTTTTTTTTTTTTTTTAAGTTCAAACCCTTGTGTTGAGTGAGGGCTGACCTTCCAAACCTCAATCCAGAAGTAAGTCATCTACGAATGGTTTAGGACCAGGATCTTCAGGAACGAATGTTGTAAGTGACGGGAGAGGGGATGGCTTCACCTCCACCACTTATCATATTGTTGTGACTGGAATGTTTGCAGTGATGCTGCCAGCTATGTCACTGGTATTTCAAATACCAGTAGGGTCACCAATGGTAGACAAGGTTCAGCAGAACTTTCAAACTAAGACAGACTAGGAAGAAAGATGAGGCTATCTATTTCTATAAAAACTGGCCGATGAAAACCTTATGAAAGGAGTGAAACACTGTTTGATTTAGTGCCAGAAGATGAGTCTCTCAGGTTGGTAGGCACTCAAAATATAACTGGGGAAGAGCTGCCTCCTCAGAGTTGACCTTACTAACGTGGATGGAGTAAAACTTTCAAGACCTTTATTTGTTGATGTGGCACAACTCAAAATAAGAAAAAAAAAAAAAAAAAAAAGAGAGAGAGAGAGAAAAGCTGCAAACAGCCTTTAACAACAGTAACATGAAATGTACCAAATATGAATGTAGGAAAATTGGAAGTTGTCAAAACTGAAATGAAATGCATAAAGATCAATATCCTAAGTATTAGTGAGCTGAAACGGACTGCCAATGGCCATTTTGAGTCATATAATCATATGATCTACTACACCAAGAATGACAAATTGAAGAGGAATGGTGTCACATTCATTGTCAAAAAGAACATTTCGAGATCTATCCTGAAATACATCCTGTCAGCGATAGATAGGATAATATCCACACATCTACAAGGAAGCCCAGTTAACATTACTATTAATCAAATTTGTGCACCAACCACTGAAGCTAAAGATGAAGAGATTGAAGATTTTTATCAACTTTTGCAGTTTGAAATTGACCAAACACGCAATCAAGATAAATTGACAATTACTGGTGATATGAAATGCAAAAGTTAGAAACAGAGAAGAAGCGTTGGTTGTTGGAAAATATGGTCTTGGTGATAGAAATGATCCTGGAAATCCCATGATAGAATTTTGCAAGACCAATGACTTATTCATTAAAAATACATTTTTCAATAGCATAAATAGTGGCTATAAATGTGGATCTTGCTAAATGGCATATACAAGATTCAAACAAATTGCATCTGTGGAGAAAGACAATGGAGAAGCTTGGTATCATCAGTCAGAACAAGGCCACAGGCTGGTAGTAGAACAGATCATCCATTACTCATATGTAAGTTTAAGTTGAAGCTGAAGAAAATTTTTAAAATCCACAAGAGCCAAAGTACAACCTGGAGTACATCCCACCTGAATTTAGAGACCACCTGAAGAATATATTTGATACATTGAACACCAATGATCAAAAACCAGAGGAGTTGTGGGATGATATCAAGGACATCATGCATGAAGAAAGGAAAAGTTCATTAAAAAGACAGGAAAGAAAGACCACAATGGATATCAGAAGAGACTCTGAAACTTTCTTTGGAATGGAGAGTAGATAAAGTGAATGGAAGGAATGATGAAGTAGAAGAGCTGAACAGATTTCGAAGGGTGGGTCAAGAAGACAAAGTAAAATATTACAATGAAATGTCCAAAGGCCTGGAGTTAGAAAATCAAAAGGAAAGAACAGATGAAAAATTTCAAGCCTTGAGTTGCAATGCTGAAGGAATCTATGAGCAAAACATTGAATGATGCAGGAAGCATCAAAAAAGATTGAAGGAATGCACAGTCACTGTACCAAAAGGAATTGGTCAATGTTCAACCATTTTAAGAGGGAGCAAGATCATGAAGGAAGAAGTCTAATAAGTTTCACTGAAGGCACTGGTGAAAAATAAGGCTCCAGAAATTGACAGAATACCCATTGAGATGTTTCAACAAATGGATGCAGTGCTGGAAGCATTCACTGGTCTATGCCAAAAAATTTGGAAGACAGCTACCTGGCTAACTGGCTGGAAGAGATCCATCCTTGTACCCATTCCAAAGATGGGAAATCTAAAAGAATGCAAAAATTATCAAACAATATCATTAATATCACATGAAAGTAAAATTTGCTGAAAATAAGTGAAAACAAACAAAACAAAAAAAACAGTTGCAGCAGCACATAGATTGACAGACAACTGCCAGAAATTCAAGTCAGTTCGGAAGAGTATGTGGAATGAGGGATATCACTGCTAATGTCAGATGGATCATGCCGAAAGCAAAGAACCGAAAGATTCTTACCTGTTTTACTGATTATATATTCAATGTGTGGATCATAATAAATTATAGATAATACTGTGAAGAATGGGAATTTCAGAACACTTAATTGTGCTCATGAGGAGCCTGTACATAGACAAGAGGCAGTTGTTTGAACAGAACAAGGGAATATTTCACTGTTTAAAATCAGGAAAGGTATCAAGGTTGTATCTTTCACCACACTTATTCAATCTGTATGTTGAGCAAACAACCCAAGAACCTGGACTATATAAAGAAGAAAGTGCCATCAAAATTGGAGGAAGACTTATTAACAATCTGTGATATACAGATGACACAACCTTGCTAGCTGAAAGTGTAGAAGACTTGAAGCACTTACTGATGAAGATCAAAGACTACTCCCTTCAATAGGATTACATCTCAACATAAAGGAAATAAAAATCCTCACAACTGGACCAATAAGCAACATCATGATAAAGGGAGAAAAGATGGAAACTGTCAGGGATTTCATTTTACTTGGATCCACAACCAACATCCATGGAAGCAACAGTGAAGAAATCAAATGATGTATTGCATTGGGCATATCTGCTGCAAAAGACCTCTTTAAAGTGGTAAAGAGTAAAAATGTCACTTTGAAGACTAAGGTGGGACTGACCCAAGCTGTAATATTTTAAATGGCCTCATATGTATGTGAAAGCTGAACAATAAATAAGGAAGATGACAGAAGAATTAATGCATTTTATCAGTGGTGTTGGCAAAGAACATTGAATATACCATGGACTGCCAAAAGAATGAAAAATCTGTCTTGGAAGGCATACGGTTGGAATGCTCCTTAGAAGCAAGTATGGCCAGACTCCATCTCTTGTACTTTGGTCATATTATCAGAAGGGACCACTTCCTGGAGAAGGATATCATGCTTGGTAAAGCAGAGGGTTAGTGATAAAGGGGAAGACCTTCAGTGAGATGAATTGACATAACAGCTACAATGATGGGCTCAAACATGGCAATGATTGTGAGGATGGTACAGAACCAGGTGATATTTCAATCTGTTGTACATACGTTTGCCATGAGTTGGAACTGACTCTATGGTACCTAACAGGGCTCCAGCTTTCTGGGCTGTTATGGGCATTTTCTCTAAGATAAAGGTCCAAATAATGCATCTACTCCTCATACCACTAAGAACAGAGGTTAGCTCTTAGAAGGTCTTTTAGGATTCTGGAGGCAGTGTATATATATATATATATATATATATATAGTCCCTGGGGATAGTGCTCCATTTCATTTATCAAGGAACTTGAAAAATTTTTCCAATTTTGAATTTTTCCTAGAGGAACAGAGGGCTTTGTAGCAGCTCTAGACTGTGGTACAAGCTGCCAGAGGTATCTGTGATAACTAACAGCACTGTGTGGAGTCTCTGGTGGTTTGCATTAGAAGAGTTACAGCACAGACCTCTAGGCTTCTGGAACAAGGACATATTATCTGCAACAAGAAGCTATGCAGTTTTTGAAAGGCTGCTCTTGGCTGGGTCAAGACTTAATGTCTTACCAGTTGTTGGTGTTTTTAGGTGCCGTCAAGTCAGCTCTGAATCATAGTGACCCTGTGTACAACACAACGAAACACTGCCCAGTCCTGTGCCTGCCTCACAATCTTTGCTATACCTGAGCCCATCGCTGCAGTCACTGTGTCAATCCATCTCATTGGGGGTCTTCCCCTTTTTCACTGACCAGAGGACATCAAATATCAATGCATCTAGACATCCCTATCATGAACTGAGTGCTATCATTCCCACCACACCGTAAGGTTGGACAGGCCCAGCAGCAATCCATTTTACAATGATGGTGGCACATCTGAGGTTGGGCCCAAGCAGGACCAGAGTTCATGACTTAGCCAATCAATCAACTTGACCAAATGACCCTCATACCTCTCAACTCAGTGCCATCGAGTTGGGTCTGACTCTTAGCGACCCCTCCTTGGGTTTCTGAGACAGTCACTGTGGAAGTAGATTGCCCAATCTTCCTTCTGAGGAGTGGCTGGTGGGTTTGAACTGCCAGCTTTCTGGTTAGCAGTCAAACGCCTTAGGCACTATGCCACCAGAGCTCCCCCCACACCCCTGCTGGTTACCTAGTTCTGTTGCATTAGTACCTCTCTCTAGTTTCACAACTACAGACAAGGGTTTCCTATGATCAGATGACAGAGGAAGAAAAGAAAATCCAGACCTGGCTCATGAGTAAGTTGACTAGATATGTTGGTGTGAGCTGAAAATACACTATACAGCATTAAAGCTCTGCTCAGGAGGGGGAGTGTAGGTGTTGTTGTACAAACATTAATGTCCACCAGTGAACAGCCACTACATCAGCAGAGACGTTACAACCAGGTAGATAACATGGCTTGATCTATAGATATCAGCCAGTCTGTCTTAGTCACCCCATTGTTGGCACAATGGACCCATAAATGGACTGGCCATGGTGGCAGAAATGGGAACAACGTAGGTCCAACAGGCAGAGTAATTGACATTGGTTATCATGAAGAAGTAGGATTTCTGCTGCATAATGGGAACAGGGGAGGATGTATTTAGAATTTGGGGAACTATGGGGACATGTTTTGGGGCGCAGTATTAGCTGTGAATTGGCTATTACAGCAACCACAGCTTGATAAAAACAAGGTAACAGGAAGTTTAAACCTTTCAGGGATGAAAGTCTGTCCCCATGCAAACCAGCTGGACCAGCAGAAGTGCTGAGACTAGAAGGAATCTAGAAACAGTGACAGAGGAGGGAGATGTAATGTCAGTTACAGCCTTGGGACTAACTGCAACAATGCAGAACTGTATCTCATCCCACTAACTCTCCTCTTGTAAGTCTCTCTCCAAGAAAACTATGAGCAACCACCATCTTAAAGAAGCAATGGCAGGATAGAATGAACCAAACAAGGGGCATGAGTGACTTTGAGTGGTGCCAGGGGTGGTCTAGAGAGGTCACAATTTGTGTTCCCCCAGAACCTTTAGATCCTTTCTGGGGCATCCATGCACTCACCCCCGCTTTCTGATGCTTTTGGTTTTCCCTAAACCTGTGACCCTCTTTGGAAGACTGAGAGACTGAGATGCAGAGCAACAGAACTGGTTGGAAATTCCCATCTCATCCAGACACCAGAGAGCCAGGACTTACAGACTTTATGAATATGAAAGTACATCTTCCTTGCCTCTATGGGACAAACTCTGAGTTGTCACGTTCCCTGAACAATTTCCCTATGAAACTGCCTAAAACTGCATCCTTGCCTGGTTTCTTCCAGTTCTCTGTCCTGTTTCCCCTATTCCCTTACCAGAAGTGAAAGCCCATTCTTCCTAAATCACTTGTGTAGGAATCTTCCTCTCAAGGTCTGCTTCTGGGTAATCCCCCACCCCTTAGAGGAGGGAGAAAACAACAACAACAACAAAACCCATTGCCATCGAGTCATTTTGATTCATAGTGATAGAGTAGAACTGCCTCAGGGTTTGCAAGACTGTAATCTTTATGGAAGCAAACTGCCACATCTTTCTCACAGAGTGACTTGTGGGTTGGAACAGCCAACCTGTTATCAGCTGATTGCTTCACCATTGCAGTACCAGGGCTCCTTCCCCCATCCCATAGGCAAATATTAATAGACAACTTTTGTTGAATAGTTACCATATGCAAGGCAGTGTGATAACAGCTTTTTACATGCACTGGTCCACTTAATCCTCTGGAAGTACCACCAGCTAAAGCAGGTATAATTCTGAACCCCTGGTGGTATACCTTAGTATGTAAGAGCACAGGTTCTGGACACTGACTAGCTGGGGCCAAATTTCAGCTGGCAAAAATGTGCATAATAATATAACATACTTCATAGGTTGGTTATGAAAATTAGATGAGTTAAAGTGGTTGCACTTGGTGTTAAAGTGGGTGCACTTGGAGTGCTATATTGGTGTTAATTTGTTAAATAAACAAATGTTTCACATAGAGGGCAATAGAAACTTAGAAAAATGAAATAGCTTGCTAAAGGTCACTCAATTCAAGTGGGCAGTAAGGATTTGAACCCAGATCTGTCTAATTTGAAAGTCTAATCTCTTAACTAGATTCTGGGCAACTACCACCCCTTCTTTTGCCTTCTTATATTTCAAAAGGGTAACCTGCTCCCAGGCTCCTGGACTCCCTGCCCAGGCCTGGATTCTCTTTGCTAGTGTTGAATCCTCTCTCAACAGAATGGGACTGGATCTCTCAGCAGCTGACCTTGTGTTGAGGTCATCTCTGCATCGTGCTTTGCCTTGGAGGTGCTAATTTAAAGCATTTGGGTGCTATACACCAGCAAAGAGATTGCTGAAAAGGAAAGAAGGAAATCAATACCATTTACAATATCTACCAAAAAAATAAAATACTTGGGAATAAATCTCATTTGGGACACAAAAGACCTGTACAAAGAAAACTACAAATCACTACTCCAAGAAACTGTAAGAGATCTACATAAATGGAAGAACATACCATGCTCGTGGATAGGAAGATTGAACATTGTGAATATGTCACTACTACCCAAAGCAATATATATATTCAATGCAATCCCAATCCAGATCATATCAGCATTCTTTAAGGATATGGAAAAACCTATCACTAATTTTATATGGAAAAGAAAGAGACCTCAGACAAGCAAAGCACTATTGAAGA
>NW_006921620.1:6515049-6586587 GCF_000298275.1 Orycteropus afer afer | reverse complement strand
AAAAAAAAAAAAAAAAAAAAGGCATCGAAAAACAAAAACAAACAAACAAAAAATTCCTATGGGACAGTTCTGCCCTGTTCTGTAGGGTTACTATGAGTCTGAATTGATTTGTCAGGAATGAGTTTGGTTCTCAGTGATTTAATTTTTATGGGAGTAGATCACTAGATCTTTTCTCCTGTAGAAGCACTGGTGAGATTGAACCACTTACATTTTGGTTTGCAGCTGAGTGCTTAACCATTGCACAACCAAGACTGTCTTGGAAGTAGCCATAAACTCACTACTGAAGTAGATTGCCCTACCTTCCTTCCAAGGAGTGGCTGGTGGGTTTGAACCACCAGCCTGCTGCTTAGCAGTCAAATGCCTTACGCACTATGCTACTGTTGTTGTTGCTGTTATGTGTCGTCGAGTCGGCCCCGACTCATAGCGACCCCTCCTTGGGTTTCCAAGGCAGTATCACTACGGAAGTAGGATTGCCCAACCTTCCCTCCGAGGAGTGGCTGGTGGGTTTGAACCGCCAGCTGTCTGGTTAGCAGGCAAGTGTCTTAGCTACCAGAGCTCCCGAAAGTAGCCATAGTAAGAATAAAATCAAACCCAGCTCAAATCCTAACTAGATTGACTCAATCTGCACACAAATGACGTAGCAAAAGGAGACGTATGCCCATTCCCAGGCATAAATACTATATATCGTAATATCTAGTGTTCTACACTCAATGACTCACATTCAATAAAAATCACACCAAAAAGAGGAAAGGAAAAAAAAAAAAAAAAAGCATTTGGCTACTAACCAAAAGGTCAGCAGTTCAAACTCACCAGCTACTCAGAGGGAGAAAGATGAGGTAGTCTCCTTCCATAAAGATTTACAGCTTTGGAAACCCTAAGGGGTTTGCTATGAATTGGAATCGACTCAATAGCAGTGGTTTTGTTTTGTGGTTTGGAGGTTGTACTAGTTGTTGTCAACTTGACTCCAACTCATGACCCCCTGTATGTTAGAGTAGAACTGTACTCCATAGGGTTTTCAGTGGGTGATTCTTTCATCAGGCTTTTCTTCCAAGGCACTTTTGGGCAGACTTGAACTACCAATCTCTCTGTGAGCAGCCAAGCAAGTATGTTAACTGCACTCAGAGGTGCTGCTCTCTGTTAGTTCTCAAAGGGGTATTGCCACAGACCTACATTTTCTTCATTTCAACCTCCCCACCCCACAATGAAAAAAAAGCAGAGACTTTCCTATGGCTACTGAAGTGATAGTTTATGAATATCTTTTTTTTCTAATTCCAAATTCTTTTCTCTGTTTTCCCGGTTGAAAAGGTAAATGGGATAATAATTAAAAACATATGTAAGCATGTGGGGTGCAATGAGGAAACTCTTACTTGCTCCCATGTGAATTCCTGAGGTTGCTTCATCCACCCAGTCCTTGACTCACTGGGGACATCCCTGGGGCTCCTCCTGGGCTTTTGGGATGACACACCTGGCAGGCTGACACATGTCCATATAAGGCAGCGCTGTGCTGGGACTCCCGCTGCTTCCCTGGCCTGCTCTCAGCTGGGTGGATGAAGCAATACCCCTGGACCGGGAAGGGCAGGCAGCAGCTTGCTCCTAATTCTCTACAACCTCACTCAGGCAGCCCTATTTCCTTTCCTGGAAGTTTCAATATGAGAAATCTAACCATGTGATAACCTTGGGAACAAGGCAATCTATTTCCACTCTATTCATTTAATAGTTTATTGGGTCACTGCCATGTGCCAGGGACATTAATCCTACCAAGTCACTATTAACAAGGAAGAGAGATCTATTTCCTGTGTTGAATCTCACAGTTGCCTCTTCGGATGCAACATTAGTTTCTCTTTCCTTTGGGGGCCCACAAGGTCACTCCAGGTCCCCGGACTTAGAGAGAAGGGGAAGTGACACTTGAGATTTCATATTCATAATATCAAGCTTGTATTAATTTCCTAGGGAACTGGGCAGTTTAAAATAACAAAAATTTATTCTTTCAGGGTTTTGGAGATTAGGTTTCTGAAATCAAAGTGTTGGAAGGGCCAAGCTCTCTGGGAAGGCTCTCAGAGAGAATCATTCCTTGCCTCCTCCTAGCTTCTGGTGATTACAATCCTTGATGTTCCTTGGCTTGTGAGTGAATTACTCCTTTCTCTGCCTCTGTTGCCACATGACATTCTCCCTGCATGCATCTCTGTGTTGTTTCCTATCAAGACACCAGTGATTGAATTTAGGGTCCTCCTTAATTCAGAATGGCTTCATCTTAACTAATTACATCTGCCAGGACTCTATTACAGATTGAATTGTGTGTCCCTTCCCCCCCCCCAACCGAGATACATGTCACTGTGACTTGGCCATGATTCTCAGTATTATGTAATTATCCTCCATTTTGTGATCTGATGTCATTATCCTCTAGGTTGTAAATCCTCACCTCAATTATATTAATGAGGCAGGATTAGAGGCAGTTATATTAATGAGGCAGGAGCAATCTACAGGATTAAGTTGTATCTTGAGTCAACCTGTTTTGAGATATAAAATAAATTAAACAAGTGAACACAGGAGGGTCCTGTGTACCACCAAGAAAGAAGAGCGTCCTTGTGCTGGGACCCTCCTAGTGCCAGAGGAAGATTGATGCCAAGGCACAGGGAGATCTCCAAGGAATGCCAGGCCAACGGATACTAAAAGGAGACAAGGGCCTTCCTCCTAAATGGTGAGTCAACAGAGAGGGAAAGCCTTTCCTTAGAGCTAACACCCTGAATTCAAATTTCTAGCTGCCTAAACTGAGAAAATAAATTTCTATTTGTTAAAACAATCCACTTGTGGTATTTCTGTTGCAGCAGCACTAGATAGCTAAAACAGACGCTATTTCCAAATACGGTGACATTCACAAGTACCAAGGGTTTAGGACTTGAACATATCTTTTTTTGGGAGGCACAATTCAGCCCATAGCACAAAGGATTACTTCCTTTAATCCTTACAGCAATCTGTGAAGTAGGTGTTAGGGGTTAAAATGGAATTTCCCTAAAATGTCTACCCTAGTTTATGTTGTTTTTCCCTAGATCCCAGAAGTTAGCCAGAGCAAGGTCCTTGAGTTATTTACAACCTAACCCACCAGCCACTTCGTTCTGCTGTGCATGGGGTTGCTATGAGTCGGAAACGACTCGACGGCACTTAACAACAACAACAACAACAACAACCCACCAGCCACTTCTCGGAAGGAAGATTGGGCAATCTACTTCCGTAGCAATACTGCCTGGGAAAACCAAAGAGGGGTTGCTAAGAGTTGGGTCCAACTCGACGGCACCCAAATTAACTATTTGCTAAATAAATGAATTGTTCTACATAATCAAGGAAGAAGAATGATGAGTTTCCAGGTTAGCACAAGAAAAGAGAAGGTAAGAGAAGAGGGCCCTGAGATAAGAAGGGGAGAAGTGAGGAGGGCTGATAGATGTGTGTGTGTGTGTGTGTAGATACGTGTTTTTATTGTTGTCAAGTTGGATTCGACTCTTAGTGACCCCATGTACAACAAAATGAACACTGCCTGGTTCTGTGCCATCCTCACAATCATTGCTATGCTCGAGCCATTGTTGCAGCCACTGTGTCAATCCATCTCATTGAGGGTTTTCCTCTTTTTCATTGACCCTCTGCTTTACCAAGCATAATATACCTCTCAGGGAGCTCTGGTAACATAGTGGCTAAGGCACTTGACTGCTAACCAGAAGGCTGGCGGTTCAAACCCACCAGCCACTCCTCGGAAGGAAGATGGGGCAATCTACTTCCGTAGTGATACTGCCTCGGAAACGCAAGGAGGGGTCACTATGAGTCAGGTCCGACTTGACGGCACATAACAACAACAACAACAATATACCTCTCCAGGGACTGGTCCCTCTTGATAACATGTCCAAAGTACGAGAGACGAAGTCTTGGCCCTCTTTGCTTCTAAGGAGTAGGCCACCTGTACTTCCTCCAAGACAGATTTGTTCATTCTTCTAGCAGTCTATGGTACATTCAATATCTTTCACCCATATCATAATTCAAAGGCATCAATTCTTTGTCAGTCTTCCTTATTCATTGTCCAGCTTTCACATGCATTTGAAGCTATTGAAGAGACAATATTTTGAATCAGGCACACCTTAGTCTTCAAAGTGACATCTTTATTCTTTAACACTTTAAGGAGGTCTTTTGCAGCACATTCACCCAATGGAATACATCATTTGATTTCTTGACTTCTGCTTCTGTGGGTGTTCATTGTCGATCCAAGTAAAAGAAAGGATTGACAACTTCAATCTTTTCTCCATTTATCATGATGTTGTTTATTGGTCCAGTTGTGATGATTTCTGTTTTCTTTATGTTGAGGTGTAATCCATACTGAAGGCTGTAGTCTTTAATCTTCATCAGTAAGTGCTTCAAGTCATTTTCACTTTCAGCAAGTAAGGTTGTGTCATCTGCATATCACAAGTTGTTAATGAGCCTTCCTCCAATCCTGCTGCTGTGTTCTTCTTCATATAGTCCAGCTTCCCAGATTATTTAATTAGTTTACAGATTGAATAAGTATGGTGAAAAGATACAACCTTGATGCACACCTTTCCTGATTTCAAAACATGCAGCATTCTCTTGTTCTATTCAAATGACTGCTTCTTGGTAAATGTATAGTTCTTCACGAGCATAATTAAGTGTTCTGGAATTTCCATCCTTCAAAATGTTATCCATAATTTGTTATGATTTTCACAGTCAAATTCCATTGCATAGTCAATAAAACACAGGTATTCTTTCTGGTATTCTCTGCTTTCAGCCATGATTCATGCAACATCATGATATCTCTCGTTCCATGTCCCCTTCTGAATCCAGCTTAAATTTCTGTCAGTTCCCTCTCAATATACTGCTGCAACCATTTTTTAATTATTTTCAGCAAAATTTTACTTGTGTGTGATATTAATGATATTATTTGTTAATTTCCCCATTCTGTTGGATCACCTTTCTTTGGAATGGGCACAAACATGGATCTCTTACAGTAGGTTGGTCAGGTAGTTTTCAAATTTCTTGGCATAAAAGAATGAGTATTTCCAGCATTATATGTTTTGTTGAAACATCTCAATGGGTATTCTGTCAATTCTTGGAATCTTGTTTTTTGCCAATTCTTTTAGTGCAGCTTGGATTTCCTCCTTCGATACCACTGGTTCTTGATCATATGCTGCCTCCTGAAATGTCAATCAATTCTTTACATACAGTGATTCTTTGTATTCCTTCTACCTTCTTTTGATACTTATTGCATCATTCAATATTTTTCCATAGAATCCTTCAGTATTGAAACTCAAGGCTTGATTTTTTTCCTCAGTTCTTTCAGTTTGACAATTGCCAAGTATGTTCTTCATTTTTTGTTTTCTAACTCCAGGTCTTTGCATGCTTCATTATACTTTACTTTGTCTTCTCGAGCTACTCTTTGAAATCTTCTGTTCAGGTCTTTTAGATCATCATTTCTAAAACAGACCAAACATGCAATCAAGATGCATTGATAATTACTGGTGAATGCAGTGCAAAAGAAGGAAATAAAAAGAAGCATTGGCAATTGGAATATATGGCCTTTAGGTATCTCCTTTCAAGAACAAGTTTCAGATTCTCTTCTGACATCTATTTTGTTCTTTTCCTTCCTGTCTTTTAAATGACATTTTGCTTTCTTTATGTATGATGTTCTTGGTGTCATCCACAATTCATGTGGTCTTTGGTCACTGGTGTTCAGTGCATCAAATCTATTCTTCACATGGTCTCTAAATTCAGGTGGGATGTACTGAAGGTTGTATTTTGTCTCTCGTGTACTTTTTTTAAAAATGCATTTTATTGAAATATAATTTATGTACAGTGAAATACACAAAATTAAAGTGACATGGGTCAATACATTTTTTTTTTCAGTGTTCCCTCCCCTCCCCTCCCCTCTAACCCCTGGCAACCAACAAAGAAAGTTTCCCCTATATGTAAACCTTTCCTTGACCCTCATGACAATGAACTATTTGCCCTTGTGTGATTGACTTATTTCACTCAGCATAATGTCCTCCAAGTTCATCCATATTATGCAGTGTTTTACAGACTCTACATTATTTTTTAGTGCTGCAAAGCATTCTGTTAAGTGTATGTACCATAGTTTGGTCATCCACTCTTCTGCTATAAATCTTAGAGATATGTCCTTTTCCAGATATGTAATTATTGACAAATATGAATCTGTTGTTGTCATTTTTGTTACGTGCTTTTTCATAGTGTCAATTTCTTTGTTCTATATAATTTTCTATGCTGAGCTCGTTTTGTTTATGAATCATGTTATCACTTCCTTCATTGCTATTGTTTTAGTATTTGCTGAATATTTATGCTGGTCCTCTTTTTTATCTTGATGTGAAGGTTTATCATTTTTCTTTGCATTTACCCTGTGATTTATAGTTTTCTTCCCAAGTTTAGAACAATCCATTCTATCTTGTAGTTGTCTTGACTTCCCTACCATCTAGAAGTTCTGTAATGACACAGTTTTTCCCCTCTTTTTGGTTTGAAGTTGTCCTCATTTGTCAATTGATGTTTTTGGTTCTCTGTTTACAATCTTGCAGGCTTATTTACTTTGGATACTTCCATAGCTGGGTTGGTTTCTGGGTTATATTATCATGTGTGTAATGGTCAGTTGTTATTGGCTATTGTTGCTTCTCTGTCCAAAGGGCTCCGTTTAGCATCTCTTGTAAGGTTGGTCTGGTTTTAACAAATTCCCTTAATTTCTGGGTACATAGTTCTTGGTTGGAAATTTTTCTCGTTCAGGGTTTTATATATACCATCCCAATGTCTTCTCACTTGCATGGTTTCTGTTGAGAAATCTGAGCTTAGTCTTATTGGTTGCCCCTTGTAGGTAACTTTTTGTTTTCCCTGTGCTGCTCTCATGACTCTTTATTTGTCTTTGGTTTTGGTAAGTTTGGTGATGATTTTCTTTTGGGGTCTATCCTGTTTGGGGTTTGTTAGACTTCCTGAATGGATATATTTTCATCTTTCATCATACCAGGAAAATTCTCTTCTAACAAATCTTTGACAATTTTCTCTGTGGTTTTATTTGTCTCTTCCTGTTCTGGAATTCCAGTTACATGTAGGTTATTCCTTTTGATGGTATCCCACATGAACCTTAGACTTTCTTCATTTTGTTTTGCTCTTTTTTCTGATTAATCCCTTTCCAAAGAAGTGTTCAGGTATTTGCCTTCAACCTCCCTAATTCTGCCTTCCATTGATTCAGTTCTGCTCCTTTGCTCATTCAATGTCTTATCTATTTCTGAAAATTTAGTATTAATCTTCTGGATTTCTGTGTGTAGATTTTGTATCATTTCTAATTTTTCATTTATTTTGTAATTTTGTTCTTGTATTGTCTTTTGAAATTGTTCCAGGGTTTTCTCTGTGTTTTCCTTGATCTGTTTCTCAATTTGTTGAAGATACATAAATATAATTCTTTTGAATTCCTTATCAGGGAGTTCCAGTGCTGCATCTTCCTCAGGGATATGTTTTGGTTCTGTATCCTGATCCCTTGTTTCTCCTGCTTTATCTTGTTTCTTTGTGTGAACTGTGATGCTCTGTTGTCTCTGAGGCATTGTGATATGTTTGTGTTTATATTTAATTGGTGATTGTATGTTGGAGTGACTTGCCCACAATTTTCATTTTCTTTGTTTTGTTTGTATGTTATCTATGCAAGCAGGGTACTGTGCTGTGCTCCTCTATTTGCTAGTGGGCAGCACTTATACACTCACCACCTGTCTCCTTTCCTGTTGTCAGACTGTCATATGTCGCTGCCAACCTTGGCAAACAGAGCCTATTCTTAGGTCCCTGGAATCCAAATGAAAATGCTGTCACTTTAAAATCCAAAATGGTTGCCACTTATAAAGATTCCAAATGGCTATGCTCTTGGTCACTTTAAGTATTCAAAATGGCCACCACTTGTAAACATTAAAATGTCTGTGCCCTCAGTCACTTTAAATATCTGAAATGGCCACTGCTTGTAAACATTCAAAATGGCTGCACCATCGGTCTCTTTAAATATCTGAAATGGCTGCTGCATGTAAACAATCAAAATGGCTGTGCCCTCCAGAGAGTGGAAAGTCAACAGCTCAGGTTGTTTCCCGTCTTGCTGTTTCCCTTCCTAGTCATAGGCCACCAGTGCAGTTGTCCCTTCAGCCCTTGGTGACCAGAGCTGATCTTTAGGTCAATTCTCAGGTCCAACACCACTTGGAAATAATCAGGCTCTTGGTCCCATCAGAGTAGCTGACAGTTCACAGCTCCGACCGTCTCTGTACTCACTATTTTCCTTCAGGATTTTCCACTAATTGGTGCCTAATCCACTTCTATGTAGTTCCTTTCAAAGTTCAGGGTTCCAGGATTATCTTCTGTATCTCTGTCAATTGGTTTTTCTTTTCTTTATTGAAGAAGGTCTGTGTTGCTTGTCTGCCTATTCCTCCATTTTACTGGAAGTCTCGGCTCTTGTGTACTTTTTAAAATTTTCTTCAGCTTCAACTTAAACTTGTGTATGAATAATTGATGGTTTATTTCACTGTCAGCCCCTGGTCTTATTCTGAATGACGATATTGAGCTTCTCCATTGTCTCTCTCCACAGATGTAGTTTATCTGAATCCTGGCAAGATCCACATGGATAGCTGTCATTTATGTTTTTGAAAAAAAGGCATATTCAATGAATAAGTCATTGGTCTTGCAAAATTCTATCATGTGATCTCCAGCATCATGTCTATCATCAAGGCCATATTTTCCAACTACCAATGCTTCTTCTTTATTTCCAAATTTTGCATTCCAATCACCAGTAATTATCAATGCATCGCATTGATTGCATATCAATGATCGCATGTTTGGCCAGTTTCAGACTGGAGAAACTAGTAAAAATTTTCAGTTTCTTCATCTTTGGCTTTAGTGCCTAGTGTGTAAGTTTGAAAAATAGTAATATTAACTGGTTTTCATTGTAGGCATGTGGATATTATCCTATCACTGACAACACTGTACTTCAGGATAGAGCTTGAAATGTTCTTTTTGACAATGAATGTGTGATACCATTCCTTTTCAATTTGGCATTACCGGCATAGTAGACCACATCATTGTTACTTTTAAAGTGGTCAGTACCAGTCCATTTCAGCTCACTAATGCGTAGGATATCATCTTCCAACATTTCATTTCATTTTTGACAACTCCATTTTTCCTAGATCCATTCTCTGTACATTCCATGTTCCTATTATTAAAGGATATTTGCAGCTGTTTCTGATCACTTTCAGTCATGTTCCATCAGCAAATGTAGGTCCCAAAAGTTTTACTCACCCCATCATTAAGGTTGATTCTACTTTGAGGGGGCACCTCTTTCCCAGTCTTATGTTGAGTACTTTCCAACCTGAGGGACTCATCTTCTGACACTATATTAGTCAGTGTTCCACTGCTATTCAAAAGGTTTTCAGTGGCCAGTTTTTTTCAGAAGTTGATGGCTCCATCCTTTTTCCAAGTCTGTCTTAAACTGGAAACTCTGCTGAAACCTGTCCACCACAGACACCTTGCTGGTATTCAAAATACCAGTCACATAGCCTCCAGCGTCACAGTAACATGCAAGCCACCACAGTACAACAAACTGACAAACAAGTGGTGAACTGTATATAAACACACACACACACATACACACACTCACACAGCCATAGATTATGGAGCCAAAAGAGAGAAGAGATGAGTTGAGAAAAGAGAAGAAATGGGATACATTTTGAGACCATCCTGAGTTTCAAGTTTGTGAGTTCAGACATGTTTTACTACTCCAAGCCAACCACTAGGTCCCATTTCCAAGAGGTGCAGTACAGTGCAGTTTCAGAGCATGGGCTTCTGCAACACAGACTCAAAATTTGAGACTGGGCTTCACCACTGATCAGCTGTATGACTTTAGGCAATTAATTAACCTCACTAGTTTCAGTTTTCATATCTGTTAAATGTTGTTGTTGTTGTTATGTGACGTTGAGCCAGACCTGACTATAGAAACCCTTCCTTGGGTTTCCAAAGTGGTATCACTACAGAAGTAGATTGCCTAACCTTCTTCCCGAGGAGTGGCTGGTGGGTTTGAATCACCAGCCTTCTGGTTAGCAGTCAAATGCCTTAGCCACTATGCTACCAGAGCTCCCATCTGGTGGGAAATGACAATATTACCCACCTCATAAGGTAGTTAAATTCACTCATTGCCATCAAGTCGATTCCGGCTCACAGTGACCTACATTGGGTTTCTGAGAATGCAAAATCTCTACGGAAGTTGATTGCATCTTCCTGCAGTGGAGTGGCTAGTAGTGGGTTTGAACTGCCAACCTTCTGGTTAGCAGTCAAATGCCTTAAGCACTGTGCTACCAGAGCTCCTTTCATAAGGTAGTTGGGAGGCATAAATGAGATAATGAATAAAACAGTTAACACACTGTCCAACACCTGGCAAGTATGCATTAGAAGGCAACTGCAAGGACTATTTCCATTGGCAGCCACATGCTCCTGATCAGGAAATTCACATGTCAATTGCCTCTTCAATTTTTGTTCTTAACTGATGGCCATTTTTCAACAGGAAGCAAGTGTTTGTGTGTGTGTATGTGTTTAACCACTGCAAGGGAACTATGTTATCCACACAGATGTTTAGAGAAGAGTCAAGCCAAGTCTCTCTGGGAGCTGGGCAGCCAGCCTGGCTCACCTGCCAACCCAGTGACTCACTTCTCCTGCCAGCCGCATAGCCAGAGGATTCAAATTCATCCACAGCACAGGGATCCACCCGCATTCTCAGGGGGCTTTGTGGTTACTAGAAAGTAGTTGAGGCTGCGAGTGTTAGACCCAGGGATGTCCAGGGCTGGTGTGTCTGAGCACACAGCACAGGGTGCATCCGCTCACCAGGTGCTGTTGATGCAGGAGCCATAGTTCTAGTTCTGTAAGTCTAGTGCATCACTTAAGCTTTGATCTTCACTTTCTTTCTTTTGTGTTTTTTTCATGTGTACAGTTTAGTGATATCAATTACATTAATCATGTTGTGTAACAATTATCAATAGTCATCAGCAAATATCCTATCTCCACAAATAGAAACTCACTATTTTCTTAGCAATGACTCCCCCTCCTCCATTCCTCCCACCCCTAGTAACTACTATTAAACTCTTCCTCTAGACATTTGTCTGTTCTAGGTATTTCATATTGGTGAGATCATACAATTCTTTTCCTTTTGTCATTGACTTATTTCGCTCAACAAGAGCTTACATTCTTCCTGTGGAAAATGGGATACTAATTCCTACTCTGTCTGTTTTACAGGTTTAGAAGACAATAAAATGAAAGAGGGCATGACAAAGTGCTTTAGCAACTATAAACCGCTATACAAATCCCAGGAATTGTCATGATGTCATCAACATTGTGTGCAGGGGGTAGGGGGTGCCAAGTGGTCGACCCACGGAATGTGAGTTGTCAGATCCAGGAAGGGCTGTCCCATAGACATCTTGGTGTCACTCACATCCAGTACATCACAGACACACGCCTTCTTCCTGGGGCCAGGAAAAAATACTGGTGGGTGAGATATCCCTGAGGGATTTCCTGACACAAGGAACCTCAGACCCAGGAGCTCCACCACTGCCTCCTTGGCTCAGGCAGCAGAAGTCTGCCTGGTGTGCGGCTTCCCAAGCAGCAGGCACTGGAAAGGCAGGAAATTAGCACCAGTTCTGAGCAAACATCTCTATTCTGTCTGCAGTAATTCAGCACTTTTTTTACAATGACATTTAAAAAAAAAACAAAAAAACAAAACTAGACTCACTGCCATTGAGTCGATTCTGACTCATAGCAACCCCCATTGGGTTTCCAAGGCTTTAAATCTTTATGGAAACAGACTGCCTCATCTTTCTTCCATGGAGTATCCAGTGGGTTTGAACCACCGACCTTTCGGTTAGCAGCCAAATGTCTTAACCATTACACCATCAGAGCTCCTTAGAATGACACTACACATGAAAAAATCCCATGGTCCCCAGCGCCAATGAGACAGTTGTAGCCTGAGCAGACTCCACCCCCTCTCCTATCCCAGCTTAGTGGAGTCATTAGGGGGGTTCAGACTGTACCAGGTGACACTGTCGGAGGGGGGTGACACTGAAATGACTGTCTATAATATTTTTGTGCAGGGTTTCATCAGAAATTATTGTTTTTTATAAAAATATTCCTGTAGTTATAACAACTAAAATATTTTTTGTAAGCCCAACTTACATTATTAATGTATCTGCCAGGCTAAAACTCTATGCTCATTTACTTTTTGAGTCTTCTAATGTACTCCCGGGAGCTCTGGTAGCGTAGTGCCTAAGGCACTTGACTGCTAACCAGAAGGCTTGGGGTTCAAACCCACCAGCCACTCCTCAGAAGGAAGGTTGGGCAATCTACTTCCGTAGTGATACTGCCTCGGAAACCCAAGGAGGGGTCGCTATGAGTCGGGTCCAACTCGACGGCACATAACAACAACAACAACAATGCACTCTCACAAAGCTCTGGTTGTGTAGTAAAGCATTTGGCTGCTAACCAAAATGTCAGCAATTGGAACTCACTCGCTGCTCCACAGGAGACACATGAGGCAGTCTGCCTTGGTAAAGATTTACAGTCTTGGAAACCCTAGGGGGTAGTCCTACTCTAGGGTCACTATGAGTTGAAATCGACTCTGTGGCAGTCTGTTTGATTTGGTTTTTAGAATGTACTCCATCAGAGCTATCACTATTACCCAATTACAATGATGTTTGGAATCACATGGTTTTGTCTTCATATACTACAATGGCTATTATTTTCGTTGCTTCTAATGTTTTTATAGTTGCTGATTTTGTCAAATTTTCTAGTGTTTTAGCAACAGTATTACGGTCATATTGTGAACCTATGTCAATAACTTTTTTGAGAATGAAGTAGCAATTAAAGGAAAAGAAGGAGAAACATCAAAAAAAGGCTTCCACTCGGTTACTAATAATGTTGCAGCTAATACTGCTGTAATTCAATGCAGAAAGATTTTACAAAACAATTGTGTTATCTCTATTCATATTATCTAAGAAATATTCCATTTAAGCAATTTACAACTATATCTACCACATATTATTCTATGATTAAAATTGATCATAAACATTACTAGATTCTGTATTGTCTGGAATAAGAAGAGGACCTTGGGGAGGGGGAATGGCACCATGAATTACCCTAATGATGCTACTGTCCCATCCTCACCATTTTTGTAAGCCCAACTTATAATTATTAATATATCTACAAGGCTAAAACTCTATGCTCATTTACGTTTTGAACCTTCTAATGCACTCCCACAAAGCTCTGGTGGTATGACCTCTTAGGTGGCAGCACTGTGCAGGAGCCAAATGATGCATCTTGAGGTTGGTGAGTCAGGACAGGATGTATTGGCATCCAGGGTAGAGGCTTGTGATCCAGGTCCAGTCTGCAAAGTCAACTCACCCCTGGAAAGCCAAATTTTCTCTTTCTTGTTTGGATGTTCCTTGGCCAGAGGTGTTCTCAAACTGTAGCGGGTGTGGTCTTTGCCTTAGTCCCTGCAATTTCATGAATTTATTAGACAAATATTAATCAAATTACTACTGTATACAAATAGAGGCAGTGGTGGTTCAGTGGTAGAATTCTCTTCTTCCATGTGAAAGGAAAGTTGGTGGTTCAAACCTACCAAGGGGACTGTGGAAGAAAAGTCCTGATAATCTCTTCCATGAAGATTACAGCCAGGAAAACCCTAAGGGGCAGTTCTACTCTATAACGAATGTGGTCTCCAGGAGTCAGAATCAACTCAATGGCACAAGACAATAATATTTGGAAGATCCAGATTAATTTCTGGCCAATGTACCTCCTGCATGTTGCCATGATGCTAAACAGGTGTCAGTGGAGCTTCCAAACTGAGATGAACTGAGAAGAAAAGACTGGCAATCTCCTTCCAAAAATCACCAACAAAAACCTTATGGATCCCAACGGAGCACTGTATGATCCACAAACAATCATGGCATGGTATAGGACCAGGCCATGTTTTGTTTTCTTGTGCATGGGGTTGCTGTGAGTAGGCATGGCCCTTCCCCAGCTTTATCCTTGGCCTTGTTAGCTGTCAACAAGACAGCTTCAACTCATGGCAACCACATATACAATAGAACAAAACATTGCACAGCCCTATGCCATCTTCACAAATGTTCCTATACTCAAGTCCACTGTTGTGGCCACTGTGTATTTTGAGTTCTTCCAACCTAGGGGTCTCATCTTCCAGCACTACAGCAGACAACATTCTGCTGTGATCCATAGGGTTTTTGTAATTGACTGATTTTTAAAAGTAGATCAACAAGCCTTTCTCCTTAGTCTGTCTTAGTCTGGAAGCTTGGCTGAAACCTGTTTACCATGAGTGACTCTCCTGGTATTTGAAATACTGGTGGCATAGCTTCCAGCATGACAGCAACATGCACACCACCACAGTAGGATGAACTGACAGGTGGGTGGTGGATTCTTGATCTACATTTTGCCTTATTTTTCACGTTTTCTCTGAACCCTTGCTTCTATATCCATGACGTCAACACCACTTATAAATGTGTGATTACTAATCTTTATTTCCCGCCTGACTTCCAGGCTCACCCGCCGGTATACCTTCTCTCTGCAGCTGCCAGGTGGCCTGCCTAAAACACAGCCTGGCCACTGCACTGGCCTACATGGGACCTGCAAGTCACCATCACCTATATCAGAAATACTACACTTTTGGAAATGTAACACTTTTTCGAAATAAAATTTTTGGAGACCAAGAAAAAGACCAACAAAAAAAGGACATGATTGCAAGGCACATGTTCTAACAACAGCTAAGAGAAGGCGAGGCCTCTCTTATGGTTGAATGCTTGCTTTGCTCCAGCTTTGTGTTCCTGGGGCCAAACGCTGCCCCAGCAGAATGCTGCTAATCTGTTTTCCTGGAATAATGTTTTGCCCTAAGAATAGTATACTTTAGAAACTGTTCTTTAGAATCATGTACCTTAACAATCATGTTATGTTTTAGAATCATGTATTTTAGTGATTATTTGCTAATCCTGCAAGAGATATTAACCCAACTATTCATCCATTACTTCTGAGTATGAGAAAAGACCTCCGAGTATGGGAAGGAGTAAAATTTTAACTTTAAGAGAATACTTGATTGTTATAGGGAAATATGTGATTGTATTGTAAAAGAATATTTGATCGTACACTTGATTGTATACTTGATTGTAATAGGGAAATTCCAAGAATAATGATGTAATTTTACACTATGTATAAATAAAGCAGAGCGGATGGATCGGGGTCGTTCTCGCAGAATGTGCAGGGTGTCTGCCTGGCCCCTGTTCCTAAATAAAAAAGAAAACCATTAATCTTTTCATTTCTCTTCAATTTGTGACCTATGCAGTTTTGCCAGAGGCAGCAATTGGCACCCCAACAGGGACCTGAAGTGGAGCAGCAGCAGGCCTCAGAGGACACCCCACTTGGAGGAAACTGGAGCTCCATAACAGAAAAAGGGTGAGTGTGGGTGAATTAAATAAATCTTCTTTAAGCCAGGCTGACATGGGGAATTCAGCATCTCTTGAAAGAGATCATTATATTTCTGTTCTTAAAACATTAGTTCAAGCTAGAGGTTTTTCAGTGTCTAAAAAGGAGTTAGAGGAATTTTTACAGTGTGTAGATCACTGTTGTCCTTGGTTTCCTCAGGAAGGAACCATTGATTTAACAGTTTGGGAAACCATTGGTCAACAAATGAATAAGCATTTAAAAGAACGTGGACAGGAGGATTTTCCAGAGCATGTATGTTCTATTTGGAGTATCTTAAAACTGTGTTTAGAATTAGATAAGGGAATAAGTGTGGGCATAGATCCTAAAGTAGGGAAGGAGAAAAATGTAGGTACAGATTCAAAATTAAAAGAGTTAAAATTACAAGAAGAAATAGTTAAACAGAAGTTACAAACTGAACCCTCAGAAGTTAAGGAAGAGAAGTTATATCCTTCCTTAAATCCATTTTGAAGTCAGGCAAAACCTTTTTTAAATCCATTTTTGAATCAGACTGTTTCAGCTGCAACCATGCCTGCTAGCACTTGCTCTCCTCCACATGTTAACCTTTTCCCTCCCTCAGGGAAGCAAGTTAACTGTTTATCATCCACCGTGCCTCCTTTATCACCTATACAAGCTATGGTGCAAAAGGCGAGGGCCATGGATGAGGACATTCCATAAGAATTAAAACATGTTTTTCCTTTAACAGAATACATAGATCAGCAGACTAATCAACCGATGTGAGGACATAAAGCATTTTCTTTTAAAACTCTCAAAGATTTGAAACAAGCTGCTACCACCTATGGGCCAACAGCACCATTTGTAAAACTTTAATAGAAACTATTACCCAAGAAATTTTGTGTCCTTATGATTGGTATATGCTGGCTAAAACTGCATTAGAAGGAGGAGATTATTTGATGTGGAAAATGTATTTTCATGATTTTTGTACAGAACAAAGTATGAAAAATCAGCAACATAATGTTCCCATTAGTTTTGAAACATTTTCTGGTACCGGACAGTTTTTGGAGGTCTCAACTCAATTAACTTATCCCTTACAAACATATCAGCAAATATCGGCTGCAGCCTCTCAGGCATGGTCTAAGTTGCTGGCAAAAGGAGCTGATAATTCTAGTTTTACTAAAATTATGCAAGGGCCTACAGAATCCTTTGAACAATTTGTAGACAGGCTAAGTGTAGCAGTGTCTCGAAGTGTTAGTGATAGCACAGCCACTAATATTTTAATTAAACAATTGGCTTATGATAATGCCAACAAGGATTGTAAACAAGCTATGGCTGGATCAAAACAAACAATGACTATAACTGACATGATCCGAAAGTGTCAGGATGTGGGTACTCAAACTCATTCAGCAAATATATTGGCTACTGCTTTGACTAATTTAAAATATCTGCGATGTGTTATACTTGTGGAAAATGGGACATATTGCTAAAGAATGTCCAAAGAAATTAGAAGAGAAAAACCCTCCTAATAATTCGGCTGGAATTTCTCGAACTCCAGGGCTATGTCCAAAATGCAAAAAGGGAAAACACTGGTGTTCAGAGTGCAGATCAAAAACTGATATTGATGGAAAGCCTCTTTCAAAAAACTTATTGAGGGCCTTACCTCAGCCCTGACAAACAAATTTACGTACCCGTGTCAAGACTGGCAAAATTAAACATATATCTAATGAAGAATTATTAACTCTCATTTTTGACTTTGCAGAAGGCAGTGCGGGAGCGCTTTCATCAAAACTGTTCTTCTTGCAACGTGCATATATCCCTGTGCCACATTATGGCTTAAACCCTCGTGGGCCTCGACCCAACAATGTTTGGCAAATGGATGTCACCCATGTACCTTTTTTTGGGAAACAATCTTTTGTACATGTTACAGTAGACACATATTCTGGGTTCACTATGGCTTCAGCCTTAACAGGTGAGGCGGTAAAACATGTTATCCATCATTTATTACATTGTTTTGCTTTTTGTGGACCTCCTACACAGGTGAAAACAGACAGTGCTCCAGCTTACACAAGTTAGTCTTTTTTACATTTTTGTTCTTTTTATTCTATTAACCATTCTGCTGGCATTCCTTATAATCCTCAAGGCCAAAGCATAGTAGAAAGAAAACATCAAACTATAAAACTTCATTTAGAAAAACAAAAAGGGAGAGTAACAGGGGAATAGTGGAACAGCCCTATGAAAAGATTAAATAGTTCTTACATACTTTAAATTTTTTGAACTGTGACACTGATGGGCAGTCTGCTGCTGAGAGATATTTTTTAAAGGTAAAACGAGACACTACCTCAGTCAAAGTTTGGTGGAAGAATGTACTGACAGGTCAATGGAAGGGACCAGATCTGCTATTAATGTGGGGACAAGGGTATGCTTGTGTTTTTCCAGAAAACAATGACAAGCCCATATGGGTACCAGAGAGACTTGTCCGACATGACGGATCACATCCAGTGCCGACTTCAGTGGCTGTCACTACAGGATCGTTGGAGGAGGCGATGAGGACTACCGAGTCATCAGACCAGAGAAGCGACACTGCTGACTTGGGGGCAGATTAAAGCCTTATCTCATAAGGCTGAAAGTATGGTTCAAGGTTTAAACCAGCCTCAGACCCCGGAAATGATATTTTTTAGCTATGGTGGCCCTGTTGTCAATTCAAATTACTCCCGTAGCTAATGAAACTCATTTGGCATATTTGTTTCATCCACCTTCGGTACAACCTGCTACATATTATGATTCTGATATTCATGTTTTTATTAATGACACTTGGTGGCTTGGAGGAAAGGGTGAAGAATCTACTGAAGTACATTTACTTCATTTAAAAAATAAAAAGGGAGGAAATGTTGGAGACCAAGAAAAAGACCACCAAAAAAAAGGACATGATTACAAGGCACATGTTCTAACAACAGCTAAGAGAAGGCAAGGCCTCTCTTCCTGTTGAATGCTTGCTTCGCTCCAGCTTTGTGATCCTGGGGCCCCAGCAGAATGTTTGCTAACTTATTTCCCTGGGATAATGTTTTGCCCTAAGAATAGTATACTTTAGAAGCCATTCTTTAGAATCATGCACTTTAACAATCATGTTATATTTTAGAATCATGTATTTTAGTGATTATTTGCTAATATTGCAAGAGATATTAACCCAACTAATCATCCATTAGGAGCTCTGGTAGTGTAGTGCCTAAGGCACTTGACTGCTAACCAGAAGGCTGGCGGTTCAAACCCATGAGCCACTCCTGGCAAGGAAGGTTGGGCAATGCACTTCCGTAGTGATACCGACTTGGAAACCCAAAGAGGGGCAGCTATGAGTCAGGTTCCACTCTATGGCACGTAACACTAACAACAATCATCCATTACTTTTGAGCATGGGAAAAGACCTCCGAGTGCGGGAAAAAGTAAAATTTTTAACTTTTAGAGAATACTTAATTGTTATAAGGAAATATGTGATTGTATTGTAAAAGAACATTTGATTGTATACTTGATTATAATAGGGAAATTCCAAGAATAATGATGTAATTTTACACTTACGTGTAACTAAAGCAGAGCGGATGCATCAAGGGTCGCTCCCACAGAATATGAAGGGTGTCCGCCTGGCCCCTGTTCCTAAATAAATAAATAAATAAAATTAATCCTTTCGTGTAGTTTCATTTCGTGATCTGTGTGGTTTTGCCAGGCGGCATAAAATGTTACACTGAATACCAGTAGAGGAAACAGATGAAAAAGTGATTTTATTAGAAGAAATGCACTTTATAGGCACACATTGCTAACATTTACTAGTTACAAAGCCAACCATTTTAAACACTGAGGCTATTATTTTAATTTTTTATGGTAGATAATATGTAACAAATTATTTGCCATTTTAACATTCGTCACATGTTCGGTTCAGTGACATTAGTTATGTTTATCATGTTGTTCAACTATCACTGTTATTCATTTCTGAATTTTCCCAACACCTCTAACAGAAATGCAGCGTTCCCTAAGCACTTAGTCTTTGTTTTCTCTACTTTCCACCTGCTCCAAGTAACCACTAATAAACTTTGATCTTAAATACTTGGCTATTTTATATATCTCATACAATGCTTGTATCACTCAGGATTACATTCTCAAGGTCTACTTGTAATGTAGCATGTATCAGGACTTCATTTCTCTTTATGGGTAAGTAATTGTCCATTGTTTGTACTTACCACATTTGATTGATCCATTCACGTATTAGTGGACAGGTAGGCTGTTTCCACCACTTGGATAATATTGAGGCTATTTTGAAAAGCAAAAACATTTGACATTGGTGGCCAAAGATGTACCTGCAGATTTAAATCAGCTTTAGTACGCAGTTTATTCTTGCATTTGTTTATATCGCCCAAGATTGAGAAAGTTTGATTCACAGCATTAAGTGGTCAAAAATGACAATAGCTTTATTTTACTTTTTGTCTGTGAGCAGTTAGTCCTGCAATTTCAGGATGCTCTCAATTTAAACCAATCTAAGACCCTGAATGCAGAACAGGAGAAAATTTTGATTCTAATGTTGAATCATTAACAATATCTAAGCGCTCTCATTCCTTATGTTAAATGTAAAATTCAGATCAGAAGTAGTGAAAACTTATGGCAGGTGCTGGTGCAATCTTATCCTGATAGTACAGCTGACCAGCGTGGAAGGGGATGAGGGGATGTGGCAGAACTGTGATCATCTAGCCTTTTCCATCATGAATTTGAATGGGTGTGACACACAATCACCATAGTAGGTCCTTGTAAGAGTTGATGTGAAGGGATGTGCACAGACATGAATTTTAAGAAATCACCCATACTATGCTAACGTTTTCCCAGTGACACCTTTATTAAATACTCAAAGGTATCAACCAAACTAGCAAAAAAGATAAATTCTTTCTGCATCGAAGAGATTTGCCCAGCAGCATGCCTCAGAAGGAAAATGGGGCAATCTGCTTCCTTAGTGATACTGCCTTGGAAACCCAAGGAGAGGTCGCTATGAGTCGGGTCTGACTCAACGGCACATAACGACAACAACAACAACAACATGAATTAATATAGGAGCTCTGGTGGCATAGTGCCTAAGGCATTTGACTGTAAACCAGAAGGCTGGCAGTTTAAACCCACCAGCCATGTTGGTAGTTTCCAGTATGTTAAAATTTGCTACAAAGCACAATGTGACTATGTTTTTGTAAAATCATAATTTACTTCTTAATGATTTAAAGTACATGTTTTAGACAGTTTGTTTTTTTTTTAAATAGTATACTTTTAAATAGAAAATCCATAGACATGGTGCCAAAAGGCAAAACTAAGCTATTTAAGTGACAAGTACTTGTCCTCTCATTACCTCTGATTCTTTTTATTTCAAGAAATAAATTTTACTCCCCAGAGTAATGCCTAAGGCATTTGACTGCCAACCAGAAGGCTGGCAGTTCAAACCCACCAGCCACTCCTCGGAAAGAAGGTTGGAAATCTACTTCCGTAGTGATACTGCCTCAGAAACCCAAGGAGGGGTCGCTATGAGTCAGGTTTGACTCTACGGCAGTGAGTTGAATTTTTAGTTGAGAGGTGTTTTGGTTACCTAGTGCCACTCTGACAAGAATATACCACAAATGGGATGGCTTAAGCAAACAGAAGTTTATTTTCTTACAGTTCGGGAGGCTAGAAGTCTGAGTTCAAAGTGCCACACTCTAGGGACTGGGTGAAAACCCCTCAACCTTGGGCTTCAGCTCTGCCTCTTGTTCCCGGCCCACTGAAGCTAGAGGCATCTTTTTACTCAGACAGCTACTGGCTGCTGAGTCTTGACAAGGTTGACAAGTAATAAGGCACAGTCCTGATATTACAAAACAGCATGACAGGCCATTGATTCAAGACCATTGGAAGTCCCAAGGTCGGCAGAGCATGGCAGGCTGCTGAACAACCACATGGCTACATGCAGCATTCAAGCATGCCATAAGCCAGATACCATTCTCAAAGCTGCTGTTTATATACGGGAAGCAGACCACATACCCAAAGGCAGCTACTCAGCTGCTCACAGTAGATTCCACCATGGAGTTGATTACCAGTCTCATCATGGGGAACACTATATCCAGCTGCCCAGCCACTCAACCAGGCCCAGCCAAGTTGACACACAAGCTTAACCACCACAAGAGGCAACTACCATTACCACTTTCTTTGAATTGTATGTATGTATGTATGTATCTTAGTATCTTAGCTTGGGCTCCTCCTGAAGCCAGGTGGAGTCAAAGTTCAGCCTGGGTTCCTGGTTGAAGGCAGATTAGTAAACATGATAACTCAGTTCCTTAGAACTGAATGGAATGAAAGGTCAATTTGTACATTGTCTCCATGTTATCCCCCAGAAACAGAGAAATAGACCTTGAAATAAGGATTTGCTTGCAAGCAGTTTATTTGGGAGTCCCTGGGTGGGGCACATGGTTAACATGCTGTCTGCTAATTGAAAGGTTGGGAGTTTTAAGTCCACCCAGAGGCAACTTGGAAGAAAAAAAAAAAAAAAACTCACTGCTGGCAAGTCAGATCTGACTCATAGCGACCTCCCTCCCCTTGGATTTCTGAGGTCCTATCTCTGGTAGTATAGTGCCTAAGGCACTTGACTGCTCACCAGAAGGCTGGCGGTTCAAACCCACCAGTCACTCCTCGGAAGGAAGGATGGGAAATCCTACTTCTGTAGTGATACTGCCTCGGAAACCCAAGGAGGGGTCGCTATGAGTCGGGGCCGACTCGACGGCAAACAACAACAACAACAACATCACTACAGAAGTAGATTGCCCAACCTTCCTTCCCAGGAGTGGCTGGTGGGTTTGAACTGCCATCTTTCTGGTTGGTAGTCAAATGTCTTAGGCACCACGCCATTGGACGTTGGAAGAAAGTCCTGGCCATCTACCTCCGAAAAATTAGCCACTGAAAACCCTGTGGAGCACGACTACTCTGACACACATGGAGTTACCATGAGTCAAAACTGACTCCACAGCAACTTTTTTTTTCTTCAAGTTTATCTGGGAGGCGCTTCCAGGAAACACCCGAAAAGGAGTGATGACATGAGATTGAGAAGGGAAGGCAGCCAATGAACAGAAGATGATAAAAATAAATTACCACCGTGGGCAACCAAAGCTTAATCCCACTGGGGAATTCTGGGAGCCAGGAAAGGACATGTGGTTGAGAGTTATTTTTCCCTGAGGGAAAATTGAGGTGAGGTTTTGTAATCAACTTCATTGTTTGAGGGTTGGTGGGGTGGGGCAGGGAGAGCAGAGTAGACACTGGTTCAGAGAAAGCTTTCTAGTCAAAGAAATGCAAAGGCCAGCAGGTTAAAGTATGCAGATAGGCAGTGAATGGATCCATATTGAACCATATTCATTAATATCACACGCAATACTTGTGTGTGATATTAATGATATTATTCAATAATTTCCTCATTCTGTTGGATCATATTTCTTTGGCATGGGCACAAACATGGATCTCTTCTAGTTGGTTGGCCAGGTAGCTGTCTTCCAAATTTCTTGGCATAAATGAGTGAGCACTTCTAGTGTTGCATCCATTTGTTGAAACATCTCAGTGAGCATTCCATCAACTCCCGAAGGCTTGTTTTTCACCAGTGCCTTCAGTGCAGCTTGAACTTCTTTCAATGCCATCAATTCTTGATTATATGGCATTCCCTGAAATGATTGAACATGGATCAATTCTTTTTGCTGTGTGCTCTGGTGGCATAGTGCCTAAGACTGCTAACCACAGGGATAGTGGTTCAAACCCACCAGCCACTCCTCGGAAAGAAGATTGGGTGATCTACTTACATAGTGATACTGCCTCCGAAACCCAAGGAGGGGTCACTATGAGTCAGATCTGATTCGATGGCAGTGAGTTTGGTTTTTAGTTTTTATTCTTTCCAACTTCTTTTCATGCTTCCTATGTTGTTCAATATTTTCCCCATAGAAATTTTCAATTGAATTTTTTGTCAGTTCTTTCAGCTTGATAAATGCCAAACATGTTCTTCGCTTTTGGTTTTCTAATTCCAGTTTTTTGCACATTTCATTGTAATACTTTACTTTGTCTTCTCGAGCTGCCCTTTGAAATCTTCTGTCCAGCTCTTTTACTTCATTATTTCTTCCATTCATTTTAGCTACTCTCCATTCAAGAACAAGTTTCAGAGTCTCTTCCAACATCCACTTTGGTCTTTTCTTTCTTTCCTGTCTTTCTTCATGTAATATGTCTTTGATGTCACTCCACAACTTGTCTGGTCTTCAGTCGTTAGTGTTCAATGTGTCAATTCTGTTCTTCAGATGGTCCCCAAACTCAGGTGGGATATACTTCAGGTTGTGTTTTGGCTTTCATGGACTTGTTTTAATTCACTTCAGCTTCAACTGGAACTTGCATATGACCAATTGATGGTCTGTTCCACAGTCAGCCCCTGGCCTTGTTCTGACTGATGACATTGAGCTTCTCTATTGTATCTTTCCACAACTATAGTTGATTTGATTGCTGTGTATTCCATCTGGTGAGGTTCATGTGTATGTTGTTGTTGTTGTTGTTGTTTGCCATCGAGTCGGCTCCGACTCATAGCGACCCCTCCTTGGGTTTCTGAGGCAGTATCACTACGGAAGTAGGAATGCCCAACCTTCCTTCCGAGGAGTGGCTGGTGGGTTTGAACCGCCAGCCTTCTGGTTAGCAGCCAAGTGCCTTAGCCACTATGCTACCAGAGTGTATAGTCATCATTTATGTTGTTGAAAAAAAATTATTTGCAGTGAATAAGGCATTGGTCTTGCAAAATTCTATCATGTGATCTTCAGCATCATTTCTATCACCAAGGCCATATTTTCTAACTAGCAATGCTTCTTGTTTGTTTCCAACTTTTTCATTCCAATTACCAGTAATTCTCAATGCATCTTGATTACATATTTGGTCAATTTCAGACTGTAGAGCTTGGTAAAAATCTTCAGTTTCTTTATCTTTGGCTTTAGTGATTGATGCATGAATTTGAATAATAGTAGTATTATCTAATCTTCCTTGAATGCACAGCCATGGAGTTGATTCTGACACATGGAGACCCCCATTGAGTTTCCAAGGCTATAAATCTTTATGGAATAGATTGCCTCTTCCTCCTCCCATGGAGCAACTGGTGAGTTTGAATCACCAGCTTTCTGGTTAGCAGCCAAATGCCTTACTCACTACGCCACCAGAGCTCCTTGATCTTCCTTGTATTGTAGGTGTGTCTGTGACAGCATTTCTACTTCAGGATAGATCTTGAAATATTCTTTCTGATGATGAATGTGATGCCATTCCTCTTCAATTTGTCATTCCCAGCATAGTAAACCACATCATTATTAAATTTAAAATGGCCAATACATGTTCATTTCAGCTCACTAATGCCTAAGATGGAGCTCTGGTGGAGTAGTCCCTAAGGCATTTGACTGTTAACCAGAAAGTTGATGGTTCAAACCCACCAGCCACTCTGTGGAAGGAAGACTGGGCAATCTACTTCCATAAAGATTTACTGCCTTGTAAACACAAAGGGGGTTGCTAGGAGTCTGAATTGACTCGAAGGCAGTGAGTTTGTTTTTTTGGTTTAATGACTAAGATATAAGGAGCTCTGGTGATGTAGTGGCTAAGGCATCTGACTGCTAAACAAAAGGTTTGAGCCCACCATCCTCTCCATGGAAGAAAGATGGTAGTTTGCTTCTGTAAAGATTTATAGCACTGGAAACCCAATGGGTGTCACTATTAGTTGGAATCAGCTAATGGCAGTGAGTTTGTTTTTCAAATGCCTATGATATTGATCATCAAGTATTTCATTTCATTTGTGACAACTTCCAATTTTCCCAGATTCATACTTCGCACATTCCACGTTCTTATTAGTAATGAATGTTTGCAGCTGTTTCTTTTCATTTTGAGTTGTTCACATCAGTAAATGAAGGTCCCATTCACGTCATTAATGTTGACTCTAATTTGCAGATGCAGCTCTTCCCTAATTATATTTTGAGTGCCTTCCAACCTGAGGGGCTATATCGTTATATCTGATAATGTTCCAATGCTATTCATAAGATTTTTCTTAGCCCCCTCCCTTTTTTAAAGTAGATTGCTAGGTCCTTCTTTCTAGTCTGTCTTAGTCCAGAAGCTCCACTGAAATCTGTCCACTATGGGTGACCCTATGGATATTTGAAATACTGTTGGCATAGTTTTCAGTATTACAGCAACATGCAAGCCACCACAGTATGGCAAACTGACAGATATATTAAAGCTTAAATTCTAAAGCACTTAGTTTGTGGAAGGCTGCAGTCTACAGTGGGAGCCCTAACTCCATTTTGAATCTTGACATAGGTTCAGACGCCATTTGAGTTCTTCCTGATCTTTAAACCAGCAATGTAGCTATGCCCAGAAAAGTCTGGGACAAACCTAGGGAGGGACAGTTTGCCCTCAGGAAGAATGTGGTTGAAAGTAGATTATGCTCACACAAAGAAGTAGAGAAATTGCTTGAGTAGGTCCTGAATGATTTACTGAAAGTAGCCCCATGTTAACAAATTTAAGTTAAAGGTTAGGATCCTAATATTGTCTTGTAGCCACCTTGTGGCTATGACTCAAAGCCTCATGGTCATGAGTCATACCTTGAGCACCATGTAGCAAGGTGGTCAAGCCCTGGAGCCAATCCTGTAACCCTTTTTAATCTTCAATTGTGTATGTATCCCAATCATGGTCCTTTCCCCACTTTTGTAGTCCAACCTGCAACAGTGATGAAATGACTTGCCACCAATCATGATTTTGTGATATTTCCTTCATTTTGTATCATATATAATTATTCCCATGACTGTGAATCAGTGGACTCCATTCAGCTTCTCTTTTGTGTAATATTGATGGTTTCCCTCATCCTGTACGACTGTCTTTATTTTGTCTTTGTCCTATCTAAAATTTACTAAAAGGGTCTCTGTAGAACATGTTTGAGGCTGAAGTCTTTTTTTCCCTAGCACATAGATAAATGGTGGTTTGCTAAAATATTCTTCTCAAAATATTTTGAATGAAATTTGAACCAAATCTACAGTTTTTTTTTTTTTTTTAAGGCATAATCCTTTGTATGCTAGGCTTCCATAGAGTCTAGTCTGAAGGCATTCGTGACATGTGACAATGCTTTCTGTGGCTAGGCTCCTAGAAACTACTCCTGGTTCCTTTCCCACCTTAATTTTTGTCATCTTTGACCCAATAATACAAATGATCTGTGCTTGCGGTACCCAGACATCTAGGGAGTGTGTAGTTCCCTCACTTGGTTCACAATGTCCTCTTGGCCTAGGAACTCCTTTTCCTATCTTCTTACCTGGTCAACTCCTACTTTTTCTCTCAGATTCAGATGTATGGAGAGAATAAAACTAATCAGGTTATAGAAGGCTCAATGACATGATACATATCATGTGTTTAGCACAGTGTCTGCAACAGAATATGATCTCAGTAAGTGATTATCTGCCTGTCTGCCTGTCTGTTTGTCCTTCTACCCATTTGTCTGATGACTTGGAAAGCCTCCCCCATCATCCCTAGCCTGACTGGGATTCCTGTCTTCTGTGTTGTCATAGTGCCCTGGCTCACCTATTAAGTGGTCTTACCTGTCTGTTTTCCCCAACTGAGCTGAGAACTTCTTCACAGCTGGAAGAAAGCCTTGCTCATCTTTGAACCCCTATTGCTGGCATAGTGCCTAGTGCACAGTACAAACCAAAATGAAACCCACTGCCATTGAATCAATTCTAACTCATAGTGATGCTTTAGGACAAAGTAGAACTGTCTCATAGGTTATCTAAAGTTGTAAATCTTTACTGAAGCATACTGTCTTATCTTTTTCCTACAGAATAACTGGTGGGTTTGAACCACTGACCTTTGGGTTAGTAGCTGAATGCTTTAACCACTAAGCCACCAGTGCTCCTTTCAGTGCACAGTAGGGCCCAGTAAATAGTTTTGAATAGAGTTGAAGTGAGGGTACCATGCAGTGATCCTCCTTTGCAATGTTTGCAGAAATTCTGAAGAAGCAGAAATCTCTGCATCCAGGGTGGCCTTGAAGGTTTCTTGAAAAAGGTAGGTCTTCTATAAAACATGTTGTTATTGTGTTTAGTTGCCATTGGATTGGGTCCTGATTTATGGGGAACCCAGGCACAATGGCATTGGATTGTTGTGATTCACAGAGTTTTCATTGGCTGATTTTTTACCACACCTTTCTCCTTAGTTCTTCTTGTTTAGAAGCTATGCTGAAACCTATTCAGCATTACAGCAACAAGTGGCTCTTCTTGAGGTACCTTGGCCAGTAATTGACTGATTCCTTCATTGAAGGTGAAGATTCTACCACTGAACTACCACTCCGTTCTGTATAAGACATACACATATAAAAATTGCTGCATTCTTCAACAGAAGAGACCTGTTGAGCTGTGCTTTAATATGCAGACAAGATGGTCTTTGCTCTTTTCATTTTCTTATATTTTAATGACTAGTCAACCACTCAGCCCACATATATTTTCTAAGCTCCTACTATATGTCCAACTTGATGGCAGTAAGTTTGGCAGTGAGTTTGTACTATATGTTGGGCATTGTTCTAGGGCCTGGGGATTCAGCAATGCACACCACAGAAGAGACCTTGTCTCAAAGAGCTTACACTCATGTGGAAGGTATAGGACAAAAATTAATTTGGCAGGAACATCTGGTGGGATTAATGAATATCTTCATCAACTCCTCCTAGAGTAGTCTGCTGTTGCTAGCATGGCCTAAGAATCTGGAAAATTGGCATTCACCAAGGCCAGACAGATAGAAACAGCAAGTAGTTTCAGATAAAGGCACAGGGAGTGGAGATCCTGATGGAAGGAAGGAGTCACAGGACATTGAGGACAGCTGTCATTCATACACATATTGAGCACTTGTCTGAGGTCATAATACTGGGATCATAAAGGAATCTATTCTGGTAACCTAGTGCCACTCTGACAGGAATATACCACAAATGGGATGGTCTTAACAAACAGGAGTTTATTCTCTTATAACCTGGAGGCTTTAAGTCCAAGTTAAAAGTGCCAGGCTCTAGGGGGTGGGTGAAAGCCCCTCAACCTTGGGCTTCAGCTCTGCCTCTTGCTCCCGGTCCACTGAAGCTAGGGGATCTTCTTCACTCAGACAGCTGCTGGCTGCTGAGACTGACAAGCCCAAGGTTGACAAGTAAAAAGTCATAGTCCCGATGTTACCAAACCACATGGCAGACCATTAATTCAAGTCCATTGAAAGTCCCAAGGTCAGCAAAGCATGGAAGACTGCTGAACAATGACATGGCTATATGCAGGGTTCAAGTGTGTTGTAAGTTAGAGACCGTTCCCCAAGACTTCTCCTTATATACAGGAAGCAGACCACATCCCTAAAACAGCTACTGAGCTGCTCACAGTAGATTCCACCATGGAATTGATTACCAGTCTCATCATGGGGAATACTACATCCAGCTGCCCAGCCACTCAACCAGGCCCAGCCACGTTGACACACAAACTTACCTACCACAGGATCATAATGAGGCAGTCATTCGAACAGAACAAGAAGATACTGCATGGTTTAAAAGAAGGAAAAGTTCTATCCGGGCTGTGGCACCAGGATTGGAGGAAGACTTATTAATAACTTGCCATATGCAGGTAACACAGTCTTGCTTGCTGAAGTGTAGAAGTCTTGATGCTCTTTGTGATGAAAACTAAAGACTTCATCCTTCAGTATGGATTACATTTCAACATAAATAAAACAAAAATCCTCACCACTGGACCAATAAGCAACATCATGATATATGGAGAAAAGATTGAAGTTGTCAAGGATTTCATTTTACTTGGATCCACAATCAATGAAGAGCACTCAGAGGCCCCAACCCAAAAGACACCAAGAATATAGAGTGAGATATTCCAGGGAGGTCAGCTTTGAGACAGAAATAGAATCCACCTGGTGTTGATGCCTTCCAGAGCTAAGACATAAAGCTCATAGTCATTACTTGGTGGCTTCTCTTCATCCTTCTCCTGGGATAAGAAGCCCTGGTCCTTGGGAATGGAATGTGTGCACTTGATCATAAGCTTTAGCTCAACCTATATTCACCCACTGGGAGTGGGTGGACTTTTGGAATCTTCTGGAACTCTATCTGTTCCCCATTTACACATAGGTGATTAAACTCTTTCCTCTCTCTTCTCTCTTCTCTCAGTGTGATTGAATTGACTCAGCTTTGTTCTGGACAGAAACCCAAAAATTTGAGTAGCAGAAGCATCAGTCAAGAAATCAAACAACATATTGCATTGGGCAAATCTACTGCAAAAGACTTCTTTAAAGTGTTAAAGAGCAAAGATGCCATTTTGAAGTTTTAGATGCACTTAAACCAAGCCATTGTCTTTCCAATGCATGTGCCTCATATGCGTGTGACAGTTGGACAATGAATAAGGAAGACTGAAGAAGAATTGATGCATTTGAGTTTGGTGTTGATAAAGAATATTGGATATACCATGGATTTCCAGAAGAATGAACAAATCTGTCTTGGATAAAGTACAGTTGGAATGCTCCCTAGACTCAAGAATGGACAGATTTTATCTCTAGAACTTTGGTCATGCTATGAGGAGGGAACAGTCCCTGGAGAAGGATATCATGCTTGTTAAAGAAGAGGGTCAGTGAAAAAGAGGGAGACCCTTGTCTTGGTTCTCTAGTGCTTCTATAACAGAAACACCGCAAGTGGATGGCTTAACAAACAGGAACTTATTCTTTTACAGTCTCAGAGGCTAGAAGTCCACATTCAGAGTATTGGCTCTAGGGGCTGGATGAAGGCCCCTTGACCTTGGGCTACAGCTCTGTCTCTTATTCCAGGCACACTGGAGCTAGAAGCTTTTCATAATTCATGCAGCTGCTGGTTGCTGAGGGTGACGAACCCAAGGTTGGCAAGTAGTATGGCACAATCCCAAGAGCAACCGGCATACAGCAGGCCACTGGTTCAAGTTCAGGAACAATCCCAAAATTGGCAGGCAACATGGCAGGCCACTGGATGAAGACTCAGACAAATGCAGGATCCAAGCATGCTTCAAAAAGCTAGAGACATTTCTCAAAGCCTCTCCTTACATACTGGAACCAGGTCACACCCCAAAGGCAACTACTTAGCTGCTCACAGCAGATTCCACCATGGAGGTGATTACAATCTCATCAAGGGGAATAACTACATCTAGTTGCCCAGCCACTCAAAACCACAGCCCAGACAAGCTGACACACAATCTTCACTATCATAACCCTCAATGAGATGGATTGACACAGTGGCTGCAATAGGCTCAAGCATAACAAAGATTGTGAGGATGGTGCAGGACCAGACATGGTTTCATTCTGTTGTGCATAGAGTTGCTATGAGTTGAAATCAACTTGATGGTGCTTAATGATCACCACCAATGAAGGGATATAAAGGAGCCCTGATGGTGCAACAGTTAAGTGCTCAATTGCTGCCTGAAAGGTCAATGCTTTGAACCCGCTCACAGTGGCCCTGTGGGAGAAAGACAAGGTGATATCCACCCATAAAGATTATAGCCTAGAAAACCTATAGAGCAGTTCTACTCTGTCATATGTGGTCACTATGAGTCGAAGATCAACTCCACAGCACATGACAACCACCACCACCACAAAGGGATGTAACCTCATAAAGATCTGCTGTCTAGAGTGGGAGATCACAGTCAAATCTCAATTGTCATGAGTGGATTATCAAGTGTGAAGACCAATCAGGCAAAAATCTTTAAAATTTTTTTATTTTTATTTTATTTATTTATTTTCAGTCAAGACTTCCATTCTTCATTTTCTTTGGTTTATATTCATAACAATTAATTTCTTTTTCTTTTTGACATAAGGTAAAGGAAATTCAGTCACAAATCATTCAACAAATACTGAGTATTTACTATGTGCTGTTAGAGCTGATGATGCAGAGCTGAACTATTATAGAAATTATAAAGAAGAAGAAATTTGCAAATGGAAATCCTTTGAAAATCACGTGTGTCTTTTACTATTGGGTTGCTTCTTTTTATTTTTTATTTTAAGAGCTTGTTTTACAGTCAAAGTCACACGTACATTTAGTTTCATTCCCCATCCGCCATGTCCAACCCCAACCCACCCTCCTCCCCTCCCTACCCTGCAACACTCCCCCTGTGCCACTCATAGTCATGCACTCCTGTTTGTCCTGCATTTCCTCAGTTTGAATGTTGGTCCTTTGCTGTCCCATGGTTTATTGCTTTAGGGGATGCATTACATTGAGTGTGTGGGGGCAGCATCCTGGGCTGAGTGGTCTGCATGTACATCTCGCTAATCATTGGGCTGAGAGCCCGCCCCTAGGGGTGAGTTTTATTCCAGGCGCTGAACGTATTTCAGGGCCATAGTATTGGGAGTCTTACCAGACTTCATCTGACCAGTAATTCTGGTCATTATTGAGTTTTTGGATTTTGTTCCACGTTTTCCCTCTCACTCTATCTAGGATCTCCAGATTTGATCCTTTCCTGAGTGGTTGCCATTGGTAGCCGGGCACCATCTGGTTCTTCTGGTCTCAAGGGCCATGGTGTCCTAGGGTTAATTGCTTCTAAATGCCCTTGTTTTTTTTTTGTGTGTGTGTGCGTTCTTCTTCACTTCCAATGCTGGGAGTCCATTAGCTGTTCCTAGATGGCTGCTTGAAAGCTTTTAAGACCCCAGTCGCTACTCACCAATATAGGATGTGGAGCAACGCTTTTATGTATTTTGTTATGCCAATTGAGTCTGCTGTTCCCCAGTAATATGGTCCTGAGGTAGTAGCTCTATTGGATCTCTCTCCCATAGTGTTGGGATGTCTGTGAGGGATTATTCTGTGTCTGTCTTCTATTGTTTCTGTAAGGACTGCAGGTATTTTGTATCACTGGTGTCTGCAAGATTAGCCTCAGCTGAGTCTATCCTTGGTCTAGAGTATACCTCTATTGACTGATCCCTGTCTAATCATCTCTGGTGTTTATGTGTTTATCTGTTTTATAAAACCTTTTTATTTTTATAGTTACAGATTCAAAAGAAGTTGTAAAATTTAATAGAGAGGTCTTATGCACCTTTCGGGAGCTCTGGTAGCCTAGTGCCTGAGGCACTTGACTGCTAACCAGAAGGCTGGCGGTTCAAACCCACCAGCCACTCCTCGGAAGGAAGGTTGGGCAATCCTACTTCCGTAGTGATACTGCCTCGGAAACCCAAGGAGGGGTTGCTATGAGTTGGGGCCAACTCGATGGCAAATAACAGCAACAACAACAACATGCACCTTTCACCCAGTTTCACCAATGGTAGCATGTACATGACTATAGAACAATACCACAATCAGGAAATTAGCATTAGTAAAATCCACAGACCTCATTCAAATTGCACCAGTTTTGTATATCATCCTATGCAACTTGATCATATGTGGAAATTTGTGTAACATCCATTAAAATCAAAACAGAACACTTCTACCACCACAAAGATAGCCCTTATGCTAGCCTGTTACCCAGACGCCTTCCCTACCTCCTGGCTACTGCTGAGAGTTCTCTATATAGTCTAGATGCCACTTCTTTGTCAGACATGTGGTTTGCAAATATTTTTTATGAATCTGTAGTGTGTCTTTTCATCTTCTTCACAGTGTCATTTGCAGAGCAAATGTTTTTCATTTTGATGAAGTACAACCTTAATTAATTCTTTCATGAATTTTACTAAGAACTCTCCATCTAACCATAGAGCCTAAAGATGTTCTCCTAGTTTTTTTTTTTTTTTTAAAAAAACAAACTTTTATAGTTTTACCTTTAAATCTGTGATTCATTTTGAGTTAACTTTTGCATACTGTAAGAGGTTTAGATTGGGTTAGCTTTTTGCCTATGGATGTTCAGTTGTTTAAAAGAGTATTTTTCCTCTTTTGCAATTCTTTTGTCAAAAATCAGTTGGTTGTACTTGTGTGGATTTATTTCTGTTTCTCTATTCTGTTCCATAGATCTATGTATCTAAAACAAACAAACAAACAAACAAAAACTCACTGCCATTGAGCTGATTCTGACTCGTAACCTTACAGGACAGAGTAGAACTGCCTCATAGGGTTTCCAAGGTTGTAAATCTTTACAGAGGCAGATTATCTTATCTTTCTCCAGGAGTGGATAGTGGGTTCAAGCCTCCGACATTCTGGTTAGCAGCTGAATGTTTTTTCCATTCCCCACCAGACCTCCGCCCACAAAGATTCATCTGCAAAAAGGGACAGATTTACTTCTTCCTTTCCAATCTGTATGTGATCATAAACGGATTATCAACTTGGAGTGTAATCCAGACCAAAAACAAAAGAAAAAAAATTATTTATTCCCCAGATACTCAATTTCCTCTTTCACTTCTAGATTATTTCTCCGTCGCCCACTGTGTACTCAGGGAGCACAGACTCATTCTCACAGACTTATTAGATCAAGCAACTATTATTAGGAAAACATATGGAAATAATTAGATAACACATTTCCAAGCCAAGGAGGAAGGATTTGGGGACTTTTCACATAATGTCTTCTCCATGAGCAAGGGTCACTGAAGGATGACTCTGTGTACTGTTTGTTCCCTTAGGTGAGGTCCACCCAGGCCTCAGGTTGACCTTCTCAAGCCCACCCAGGGAAATGAACAACTTCTCTCCAATTCTGGCCAAGGCTGAGGCTGCTTGAAGGCCAAGCTGAGAACACGGACTGAACACTGGGTCTGAGGAAAGGATGTGGTGAGCCCTTCTGAACGCTGAGGATGGTCTTCCCCCACCAAAAGAGTTCTCAATGAGTGTGTGTGTGGGAGGGGAGGGGATCACTATTTCCTTTGCCTCTGAGCTGAAAAACCATGTCCAACAGGGTCCCACAAGTTGCTGATTCAGGTGTTGTTATTGATAAGGAGAAAAAGACGATTCCTGCTCTTGTTCACCTTGTGAGGAGTCAGGAAATTGCAAGGAGAACTGGCAAAGAGTGAGAACCAGAGGGAAGATAATATCTTCCATTCTTTTTAGATGTCTTTCTTACATCAAGATAAATAGAACTGAAGGACAGGGAAGCAGACAGGGCTGGGTGTGTGGATCCCAGAGTCATCCATGGAGATGCACATGCAATGTTGTTGTGAGCATAGGGATTCTATACATTTTTGCTTATCCAAACCACCTGGAGGTTTTTAGTTAAAGCACTATTTACTTTTAGGATAAAGTATTGGACAATGCATAACTGAAATATTATACTTGTTGTTATTGTTGTTATGTACTGTCGAGTCGGCCCCGACTCATAGTGACCCCTCCTTGGGTTACCGAGGCAGTCTCACTACGGAAGTAGATTGCCCAGCCTTCCTTCTGAGGAGTGGCTGGTTAGCAGTCAAGTGCCTTAGGCACTATGCTACCTGAGCTCCTAAATGTTATACTATATTGTACGTAATGCTTAATCAACACATTTGTTAATGGTGGATTTGATTAAAGAGCCTAAAGCAAAAGGAGTGTAGTTCTCTCTAACACATGCTTGGCTATAGAGACATTTATTTAATCTAGAATAATAGGGTATTTTCACTTACTTTCTGCAAAGCCAGAAGTGAAAATACATTTTTTTGAAGCCAAGGAAATTTTCTTGAAAATGATAAATTGGAAGAAAATTTAAAGGCAAAATTTTGTGAATTGGATAGTAAATTCTTACTGTTTTTATGATCTATAGTGTACCATGCACAACTTAATAGCTGTTAACACTGTGTTGCAATGACTTCAAAAATGATCCCCTGATGAGAATAGCCAGGAGAGTTTTATCACTGAGATCCAGTTCCTGGCAGTAAGACTTCAACTGAAAGACTAAGACTTTCAAATCAAATGAAATAGATATTTTAGGTCCATCAGGTGTAAGACTCACCTTCTTACACTCTATATGGATTCCAGTCCCTTCTATTTTTTCATCCATATGCAGTACAAATCACACTAGTCTCCTTTTCTACTCACCCCAATACTGACCCTTGGCTGTCAAGTGGAGCCCCCCCCCCCCCAGGAAAACCTAGACAGGACACCAGAGACAAGGATGATGGATGATTCAGGACTTCAGATGTCTGGGAAAAGGAGGCGGTCTTCTCTCTGCCCAGGCTCTTCCTTAGGTCAGTTTGACCTGCCCAGAAGTCCTGAAATTACTTTTCCATACCTCACATGTCACCGGACTCATCAGAAAGTACACTTATCCTGAAACTTTGTAACTTCTGTTATCTCTAGTCTTCTTGGTTTCTTAGTTTGCTGAGTCATCCTGGGAACCACTAGGAAATGCTCCATTGTCTATGATGCCAGCTGTAGTGTGGAAGCTGTAGTTGGAGATGACTGGACAGCACATAAGGTGAGAAGCCACTACAGATGCCCTCTAAATCACAGCTTGAGGGGTTACACATAATCTGGACTTGACAACATCTCCCTTTGGGTTTCATGACAAAGAGAACTGACCTATAAGAGGTTTGACTAAGAGATATGCTTTGTATCACTCTGGCTGGACCTTTCCTCCAGCCCTTTGTGGTTGGAACTACCTGTGTGGATGGATTGAAAATTCTAAATTTTCATTTAGAATTGCAGAAGAGCTTTGAGAAGTGTGCTGGCCATAGTAGTAAGCGTCCAGTCTGGAAGAAATCTCTTGTTCACTGATAGATATGGAGTTGCCTTGCATTCTTTTGTTGGGGCTTATAAATTTTGTTATCCATGAAAGTTGGCTATGGTCATTCTTTGGATTTTTAAATACGCTGAAAAGGCATTTGGCTTGAATGGTGAAACAAAATCTATAAGCCAGACATCAAACCTGAACATAGCCCTGAGTCAAGGACTGTCCATCACACAAGTGATGGCCTGCCTGGAAGAGCTTATCCAGGAGGTTATAAGGTTTAGTTATAATGGTGGTTTCAGCATGATTTGACTAGGTAATCTGCCCTCAGGAAGAGGCAAAGGCTAATGGAGATGTACCCATATGATAGATGCTTTCTTGGCTTCTAAAAGAGATAACTCGCTTCTCCAGTTCAACTCCAAATCCTGTAGTGCTTTTCTTGCAATCATCATTCGATAGGGTTTTGAAGCCATTGGTCAATAGCCTCATGAACCGACTGATTTAGTCCAAAGACATTAGAATTAATTTTCTTACAACCTTTGTGTTTCATATCTCATTTGAAGAAAGAAATGCTTTAATTCATTCACTCAATCATTTATTTCTTTATTCATTCAACAAATATTTTTTGACTCTGGGCTATATAACTGACAGTGTTCTGGATACTATGAGTAATGGTGACATCAAAGGGCTCATATTCTACGTTTGGAGTCAGCTAAAGACATGACAAGTGATAGGTGCTGGAATGAAGTAAGTATGGAGTGCTGTAAGAGAGAGTCAGGAAAGCCACAACTCAAAAGGATGATCCTGAGCTCAGTGATACTAAAGTTGAGTTTCAACCAGGTGGTCAAGAACTGGCCCTGAAGGTTAGGGTGAAGGAGGAGATGGAGGAGGACCTTTGAGGCAGAGGTAAATTGTGTCCACAGGCAGTAAGAGCATGGGAGGCCAAGGAGCTTTATGGGTTCAGCTGAGCTGGAATACAGCATAGACTACGTGCAAAGAACACAACCATTGCCCTGGAGTCAGATGCGACCCATACTGACCCCTCCTTGGGTTTCCGAGGCGGTATCACTACGGAAGTAGATTGCCAAACCTTCCTTCTAGGGAGTGGCTGGTGGGTTTGAACCACCAGCCTTCTGGTTAGCAGTCAAGTGCCTTAGGCACTATGCTACCAGAACTCCCATTACCACAGACTACAGTGAGTAGTAAAAAAAATAATTGCAGTTGGAAACATAATTAAGTACTGGTGAGAGACTGTTATAAAAGATCTTGAAGTTTTGATGCCAACTTTAATTATTTTCTCAAAGAGAATTTGGCTTTCTTATCGGTCAACTCAAGGGGTGGTGAGTCGAACAAATGTCCATTTCCTCCCTTTAAAATTTGAATACTTTCTTCAGATTGCTGTAATGGCTATCATTTGCTGTTCACTTAATTTGTGCTCGCTGCTTGGCAAATATCTCATGTAATCCTCTCACTAATCCTGTTGTTGTGCTCAGTCAAGTTGATTCTGACTCAGTAGCATTCTATAGGACAGAGTAGAACTGCCCTATAGGGTTTCCTAAGCTTTAATCTTTATGGGAGAAGATCATCAAATCTTTTGTTGTGCAATGGCTGGTGGGCTTGAATGCCTCTAGGACTCCTTCTCACTAATCCTACACCCTTCTAACTTTACTTTAAAGGGAAGGAATATTAGTGCCATCTTATGTATGAGGAAACCAAGGCTCAAAGAGCTGTATACTCATAGATGTTATCAATATTTATAGTGCCTGACATACAGCAGGGCTTTGAATTGGTTCAAAATGATTTAGTTATGGCTGACGGACACAAGGACAGTGTATGTGTTGCATAGCAACCAAATCTTGAGTGTCAGATTTTGACCTAAATGGGAAACAGGCAGTAGTGCCTCACTGAAAGATGATTGTCAACTGCACGGCTTTGAATGTGGTCAGCCACCATCTTTGAGTAGGGCACCACTGCGTGCTTTCGACTTGGGCCAAAATCCTTTATGTAACAGATTTGGTTGCTATGCAATGCATATGTTGCTCTTGTTTCCATCTGCCATGACTGAACTGTTTTGAATTGGTTCAAAGCTCTGCATAGAGTAGGTGTTCAATAAATAGTTGTTGAATGAACGATAATAAGCCTCTTGGTAGAAGTTATAAAACCAGTAAGTAGTAAAATTAAAATTCAAACCCACATAATTTTACTCCAAAACTAATGGACTTTGTGGAAAACTTGTAAGCTGAAGCAAGGGAGAAAATGTGTGATTTTGAATTTGGGAAAACCTTGAGAGGTTACTGGACAGTCAGCCCTCTGACATTTTATCTATCTCCTCCGTGAGGTTGGCCAACATGACTGAGCCTGAAAAAATTCCTATAATTCCACAAAAGACTGTCAGCATCTAGTACAGCTCTTCGGCTGTGATTTGAGCAATTAAACCACACATACTGGTAGATATTAGCTCTGGTTCTGGTTGACTCAGAAGTTCAATAGCCCCATTCCTGGCATGCTTTTGAGTGTAATTTTTCCCTGTTATTAATGCATACTCAAGATGCTTTGGTAATAGCTAGAAAGCTGCGGGACAGTCCACGTTTCAAAGCTGTCTGATACTTTTCCCTTTGATTAACAGGGTTCCAGTTTGTAGGAGAGAGGTGGTGAAGGAGGGCTGGTGATTTTACAGAAACTATGTCGTTCAGCCTCAGTGAGACATTTCTCAAGGACTTAAGTTTCTTCCCAGTGATTTAGTTTACTTCCTGGTAATAATTTTTTTAAAAATATTTTTTAAAGTTTATTTTTGAGTGATATTTAGAAGCATATTAAGTCTTGGAGACCATAAGGCACTGTTTTGTATTTCTCAATAGTGACCCATAATAGAAAGGTGCTTTAATAACTCTTCCAAGATTCTGCCTTACTTTCAACCCAAGGGCATCTTTTATATCAGAAGCATTTGACTGGAAACATTCCTTATTGCCGTTCTTCTTTCTTCCCTGCTCTGTGCTCTTCCAAGGCTTTGCCAATATTGTTTATCATTTTAAAAGAAAACGTGTGGTTTATTTTTAAAGGGGAATTTTGTTATTTCATCTGAGCTGGCCAACAACTTGATAAGGAGATCTCAAAAAGGACAATGTGGCTCTTTCAATTATGTTAGATCATTTGTGGTGAACAGTCAAAAGAGGAAAGGTGGGAATCTGAGAAAGATTAATCCAAGCAGAGGTCAATGGAAACTGGCTTCATTGTCTAACTCCAACAGGACTCATGTTAAACTTTAAAAGCCTTGAGTATAAAGGAGGAACAAGAGAAAGTTCAGTGGTCTTTCCTGGAGAGATTCATTGAAGTGAAGGCCTGGGTCTCCAATCTAAAACTGGAAAGTACAGCCAGAGCCTTTGTTTTGGGTTATATCTCTCCAGATTATCATGTCTATTGTGGTGCTTCACCTTCAAATTTTATCGGGAACATGGCCTTGCCTCTTCTCAACACCTCTACTGCTGCCGCTCTTGTCTGAACTACCGTTATCTCCCCCTGTCGTTGTTAGGTGCTGTCAAGTCAGTTCCAACTCATAGCAAACTCATGTACAATAGAAGGAAACACTGCCTGGTCCTGCGACATCCTCACAGTTGTTGCTCTGTTTGAGTCCATTGTTGCAGCCAGTGTCAATCTCATCGAGGGTCTTCCTCTTTTTTGATGATCTTCTGCTTTACCAAGCATGATGTCCTTCTCCAGGGACTGGTCCCTCCTGATAGCATGTCCAAAGCACGTGACAGGAAATTTGAACTACCATCATCTCCTCCTAGACTGTTGCACAAACTTATTTCCTGGGCTCTAAAATCTAGACTTCATCAAGTAACAGTTCTTCAACCAATAGCGGCAGCAAGACTAGATATGATTCGGAAATGTAAATATGCCCTTTCACTTGTAGATAGTTTCTGACTTTGTAAAAACTTCACTTTAAAGCTGTTGGCCTTTCCATAGGTGCAGGAGCCACATGTTTCCAATTAACAATTGGAGAAAAGTGGTCTGACACATAGTTAGGTAATGGGTCAGAATATCTAGAAGGGGCCTGTTTGGGGGAATCTTAGGAAAGTATACAGCCCAGCTATAAAGTACTTGAGGGATTGTCATTGAGAATTCTATCCCTTCTGTGTTTTTTTTTTTTGTTTGTTTGTTTTACTCCTTTTTAGATTTTGATTTTAAAATGTTTATACAGATAGCAATCTAAAATTATTTGAGATTTGTAAACGTATTGAGGAAACATTTATTGGGTTTGGCTTTATCTGTTCTCCATCTAGTTTCTTAGAACAAAGCTCCTGTCACTTGTGGGGAGAATCAGACTCAGAAGACAGCCTCTCCTAAAAAAACATCTGTCCCTGAGTTTATTGACATGTCCATCACCTTCCACTCTACCAGGGTCTTCAAATGCTTACATGTTTAGCTTTCTCAAGCATGTAATTAGGTTCCTGACAGAATCCCAATTCCATTCAGTAGCCTCTTCTTAGTGAGATTTCTGTGCTTTAAGGAAGGCTGTGGCCATTTTTAGCTTCCAGAGGGTGGATCTTGATGAGAATCTGACTCATAGCAACCCCTCCTTAGGTTTCCAAGGTGGTACAGAAGTAGATTGCCCAATCTTCTTTCTGAGGAGTGACTGGTGGGTTTGAACCTCTTGCCTTCTGGTTAGTAGTCAAATGCCTTAGGCACTGTGCCACCAGAGCTCCCTGATGAATTTAAGCCAAACCAAAAGACCCTGTTCCCTTGATAGTAAGTAAGAGGTTAAGTTTGAACATCTGATGCAGTTCTAGGCAATAAGAAATGAGAATAGTCTTCTGAAAAGTTCTAACAAATGTTATTTCTCTTAGAAAGAAATACAAGAGAGAGCTCCTTTTTTTTTTCCTTCTCTGTTCTTTCTTTGATATTTTTGAATCTTCATGTAACAGAGCAGTGACTGCCATTTTATAACTATGAGGAAAATGAAACTGAGGAGAAACCAATAGATACACTAAGAATGGTGTATTAGTTTCCTAGGGCTGTGTTCTGGTTACCTAGTGCCACTCTGACATGAATATACCACAAATGGGATGGCCTTAACAAACAGGAGTTTATTATCTTACAGTTTGGAGGCTGTAAGTCCAAGTTCAAAGTCCAGGCTCTAGGGGCTGGGTGAAAGCCACTCAACCTTGAGGTCCAGCTCTGTCTCCTGCTCCCGGCCCACTGGAGCTAGAGGCATTTCTTCACTTAGGCAGCTGCTGGCTGCTTAGGTTGAGAAGCCCAAGGTTGACAAGTAAAAGGGCACAGTCCCGATGATAACAAACCACATGGCAAGCCATTAATTCATGTTTATTGTAAGTCCCAAGGTCAGCAGAGCATGGGAGACTGCTGAACAATGACACAGCTACACACAGAGTCCAAGTGTGCCATATGCTAGAGACCATTCCCAAGGCTTCTCCTTATATACAGGAAGCAGACCACATCTCAAAGGCAAGCTACTCAGCTGTTTGTGGTAGATCCCACCATGGGGTTGATTGCCAGTCTCATCATGGGGAATAACTACCACCAGCTGCCCAGCCACTCAACCAGGCTCAGCCAAGTTGACACACAAACATAGCCACCACAGGCTGCCATAACAAACTACCACAAAATGAATAATTTATATATAAGGACAGAAATTAGCTCATGGCTACACAGGTTACAGTCTGAAATCAGGCTGTTAGTCATATTGGTTTCTTAGGAGGGTTTTAAAAGAGAATCTGTTGTATGCCTCTCTCCTACTTTCTGCTGGATGGCCAATGATTCTGGATGTTCCAAACTTTTGTCTTCTCATGGCCACCTTCCCTCTGTGGTCTCTGTCACTGTGACTCTTCTCTTTCATAAGGACACCAGTCTCATATTTATTAGGATCTGCCCTAAGCTAGTATGACCTCATGTTAACTGATAATATCTTCATCAAATATTCTGTTTCCAAACAAGATTCCGTTCAAAGGTACCAAGCACTAGGACTTCAATATACCCTTTTGGGGAACACAATTCAATCCATAACAGATCAAAAATGAGAAAAGTAGAAAGAAGCTGGGTTCTTGATAGTGTCATTAACTCAGGAGCCATTTTATCACAACACATTTTGTTATGTAAAGAAATTGTCCTTATTGTGCAAGGCTTATTAACTTAGAGTTTTCAATTACTTGCAGCTGAAAACATTTTAACTAATACAATTGCCAATATTTTCACAGTCAAAGAGCTTCTTATCAGTACTAGGTGATGTTAGAAGCTTCCAACAGCTCCTCCCACATCCCTTTCCTCAGGTGGAAATATTCTAAAAAGCATGCTGACCAGGAATACACACTAAGGAGAACTTTGCCAAACCTTGTTGGAGGTGAAAGAGGTGGAAGTTAATTCATTCATAATCTCAAGTCAGCCAAAGGGATTCTGAGAACTGTTGCCAGTGACTATAGCACAGAACCAGAATTCTCACAATCAGGATTCTGGGCTCTAGATTTGAAATACTGAAGAAAACCTTTAAGAGTTATAATTTTAGGCACACCAAATGTTTCTAGGCATTTACTTATGGATTCCTGTGGGTACCTGAGTGCCAATAAATTTCACAATGAGTTCATTACAATGACTTGCAGTGTTTTGATTCAAGACGGGATTAGTAATAACGAATGAATAATAATCAGTTTGGAACTTGCCAAAATCACAAAATCAGTGCCTCTTAAGGATAAGAAGTGCCATTTGGATTAAGAAATGATCCAAGCCTTTGCTCAAAATGTTAATGAAATTTTGAAAGCAAAAAATTCCCCCATGATTTAGTATTATGTTTTTGCTTGTTTGCTTAACTTCTCACCTTATCTTACTTAAATTTACTTCACATGGAATCTAGACATCTAAAACATCATCATTCTGCTTATAAGATAAAGATACTATCCTAATTTAGCATCCTGTACAAGTGCCCAGGAACGGTCCCTTTTTCTAAAGGGCTCCAGGAATCTAACATATGGTATTCATGATCTGGGAGGGCAATGGGAGATAGTTTTACTTTAGAAGACAGCTGAATCTGTAGCATCTGTGTGTCAGGTGGCCAGGAAGTTCTCAGAATCTCCCAACTATCCTTTCTTAGCCCATATGTCCTAGGATTTGAAAAGACAAATATAATTCAGTAACATATATCCTGCCAGAAGTTAGTTGCAGGCAAGGACCTAGGTCTCATTAGGGAAAGTCAGATGCATTTACCCTCATTAGGGATTGACAGGAAAGGGCTAATTTGGGGACAGTAAGGACTCAAAGTTGCTGTGATTTAGACACTAAGTGAAGAAATGAGACTTTATTTTCTAATCAAAGAAGGACTGGTGCACTGAGTGTTCTCTAATTGCCCCCACACACAGGCTCCCCTCCCTCTCCACCGTGCTTTGTGCCCCAGGAGGCTGAGGATTCGCCACAGCCTCTTTTATCCTCTAGCTTCAGGTTAGGTTCATCCAAGGGAGGCACCAGCAAGACATTGGAAGGCTGGCAGAGAGTGAAGTTGGGCCTTTCGTCCCCTAGCTCTTTGCCTCTGGTCCTCCAATTGGCTGTGACTGTGCTCCTATACCTAACTTATAGCCCCTTTTAAAACCCTCTCTGAGAAGAAAAAAAAAGAAGAAGAAGGTGGGAACCAGGTTTGCTGGTCCAATAGAGCCTGGTGGAACCACTGAGACTATGGCCCCTAGCTGCCCTTCAGGTCTGGAATTGAACCCACACCTGTGGTTGCCAGACAAACAATGTACAGGCATGTGAGCTAAACATTTACCTCAAGTAGACACACGCCCTAGAGAGAACAATCATGGGAGAAGGAAGGGCTGCTTATGCACAGGGAGACAGCTCAGGGCGCAGGAGAGTATGGAGGGATGGACACTGGAAAGAGGTAACTATGGGGAGGAAGTGGGAGGGGAGCTGTTGCATTGTAAATTTTGGTCAATGACATGAGACAAAGTATATGTGAACTGCTGTATGAAAAGTGAATTTACTCTGTAAATCTTCACCCAAATAAAAAAAAAAAAAAAAAAAAAACCCTCTCTGACAGCCATATACTCTCCAGATTCTGATAACCCCTTCAGGTCTAAGGGTAGTAATGGTTTCCCATTTTTGCTGGTCCCTGGGTACATCACTCTCCATTATTGGTTTCCCTTAACCCTGTTTTACCATCATTACAAAACCCAGTTACCATCGAGTTAAATCTGACTTATGGGATTCCATGTGTATAAGAGTAGAACAATGCTCCACCAAGTTTTAAGTGGCTGATTTTTCAGAAGTTGATCACCAGGCCTTTCTTCTAAAGTGCCTCTGGGTGGACTCCAACCATTTGGTTAGCAGTGAAGTGTATTAACCGTTTCCACTATCCCGGGACTCCCACCTTCATTAACCTCTCCTCATTAACCCTCTGGCAGGTGCCATTGGTTTCCTGCTGGGCCCTGACTGATGCTGTCAGTCATGTTTCAGGTGTCCAGATTCCACATTAAAAAAAAAAAAAAAAAAAGGTATATTGAGAAAGAAAAAAAAAAATTAACTTATAAAGGAAAGCTTTTTTTTCTCTCTTGAAACATTTCTTTGTAAAATGTGAGGTCTCGCTTTTGTGGCAATGTTGGCTCAAAATTAGAGTCACTTCTTAGTCTAAACTTGCCTGACTATCCCTAATTCCTAAGTGGCACTTGCTGAGCTCCTACATATTCATGATTTGCAAATGACTTACTGTTCACTCTGACCCCTTGTGAAGGGTTAGAGACAACTGAGACCTTAATATGGAAGTCTGTAAAAGAAAAACTGGCTTCAGTTTCTGGATAGGAAACTGTGAAGATATGAATCACATAAATGAAACCTGTTTCCCAAGAGGTTATTAAGAGTTCAGTGAGTTTCCACCAATCCTTATTGAAAGCTTATAATGTTTAATTTCTGGTGGCTCAAAGACAAATAAAGCAGATTCCTTGACCTTAGAAATTAAAGGTGTACTCGAGGTGAGTGAAGTGACACAGTGGTTAAACATTTGGCTGCTAACCAATAGGTTGGTGGTTAGAACCTACCAATGGCTCCTCAGAAGAAAGATTAGGCAGTCAGCTTCTGTAAAGATTATAACCTTGGAAACCTTATGGGGGAGTTCTGTCCCATAGGGTCACTATGAGTTGCAATCAACTTGACGGTAACAGTTTTTAGTAGAGGTGGGTGGGTAGGGCTGGGGTAGGGGAGAGATGGACTCATACACATGTCATTTCAGCAAATACTCCCTAAATGCCAAACGATCATTTTTCTCTGGCATTATAGGGATACAGAGGAAAAGCACTAGGAACCAAGCTGGATTTGAGATTTCTTGAAGAAGACGACACCTGGGCTGAATTTTAGAGGAAGAGTAATCCCAGTAAAGAAAGATAGAAGGAGATTAAGTAGAGAGAATAGAGAGAACAGAGGAATAGAGGTGTGAAACAACTTAGTGTGTGAGACAAACTAAGTGCAATTTGGTATCTGAAACAGGAAGAGGTCCATAGGGGCTGAGTATGGCCTAGAGGGCCAGGCAGATCTTAGATCCACAGGTCTTTTCCCAACCATCATGTGACATCTTAGATACACACCCCCAGCCTTTTCATTTATTCTTCAATACTGCTGCTTCCCTGTGGCCTAGAACAGATTCTAAAATAAGCAAAGAACCATTCCAGATTGCCTTGTATAGAAAATAGGCTGAATTCTAGGAAGGGGATTCCTGATGCTGCCTTTAGCAGAGCAGGGAATCAGCCAAGAGAGAAGGTTCTGGTTAAATGACAGTGGCTTTCCCTCTCTGGACACACCTAAGTGAATGAGATAATGGCCAAATAGAGCAGCACCCTCCTCACCAGCCCCTTCCAGGTCCTAGAGCAGTGACTCCCAACACCAACACAGAACAGGTCAGGGAGATTTTAGGAATGAGTTTCCAGATCCCTCTCCAGTTTAGGGCAGTGTGAAAAATGGTGTTTTCCAAACTCCCCCCATAACTTGGATACCCACCTAGATCTCAGCACCATTCCCAGGATATTCATGACCTAAGGGGAAGCCTGGAGGTCAGGAGACTTGCCCAAGGATTCCAACCCTGTCTGCCTGACTGCAAGGCCTGGCACTGGATGGAAGGGAAGAGGGTGAGATGAAGGGAGTAGAGGAGAGATCTGGAGGTGAGAGAGACCAGCTCCAGGTGCTGGTATAAAACAATGGTTTCTGGGGTCACAGGGCTGGAAACAAGAAGAACATGGGGTGGAGTGTCAGTGCCTCCAAGGTTAAAGAGAGCACTGCTTTGGTATCTAGGGCTGGAGTCTCTAGGTGACCATTTAATGTTTTCTCTGGATTGATTCTCCTCCTCAGAAATATGTGCTTTGTAGTTGCACCCTTTCTTATGGATATTTGTTTATTTAAAGAACTCTGGTGGTACAGTGGTTAAAGCATTTGAGTGCTAAACGAAAGGTCTGTGGTTCAAACCCATCAGCTATTCCATGGAAGAAAGATGACACAGTCTACTTCCATAAAGATTTATAGCCTTGGAAAATCTATGGGGCTGACCTATAGGGTCACTATGAGTTGGAATCACTCTACAGTAGTAGGTTTTATTTATTTATTTATTCACCTATGTTTTGGTCCTCTAGTGCTGCTCTAACAGAAAATACCACAAAAGTGTGGCTTTAACAAACAGGGATTTAGTCTCTTACAGTTTAGGAGGCTAGAAGTCTGAGTTCAAAGTGCCAGCTCAAGGGGCTGGGTAAAGGCCTCTCAACCTGAGCTTTAGCTCTGCCTCTTGCTCCCAGCCCACTGAAGCTGGAGGTGTCTCATAGCTCAGGTATCTGCTAGCTGCTGAGGCTGACAAACCCAAGGTTGGCAAATATAATGGCACAGTCCCAAGATTACCAAACAACATGGCAGACCACTAATTCAAGTTCAGAGACAGTCCCAAGACAGACAGGAAACATGGCAGGCTGCTGAGTGAAGATTTGGCTACACACAGGGTCCAATAGTGCCAAAAAGTTCCGAGACCTTTCTCAACGCTTCTCCTTATACAGTGGAAACAGACCACATCCCTAAGGCAGCTACTCAGCTGCTCCAGTAGATCCTGTCATTGAGTTGATTACCAATTTCATCATGGGAAATACCTACATCCAGCTGCCCAACCTTTCAAAAGCAGGCCCAGCCAAGTTGACATACAACTTAGCTACCACAATCTGTTTCCTTAAAGCTGCCAGGAAGTCCCCTAAAGCCTGTGGCCACTTTTCCTCCAAGTGGGGTCAGAAACTGGAAGCAGTGGGAGTGGATAGGGAGGGTACTGGAAGGTCTGCTGCCACCCCAGGGAAGTCTTCAAATTTGGCTTATCTACCCACTCTGCCAGCCCCACCCATCAAGGCCCTCCCATAATTGGGTTTTCCCCATTAAGAAACAGCAGATCCAGGGGCCCTTTTGCAGACTCAGTTGGGCTCTGTGATTTCAGTGGGTACAGGAGCTTCTCCTGAGACCTGTGCCCTTGCCAAATGGGCACAGGTCACTGTGGCCAGAGGGATAACTGGATATACACGAGCCAGGCAGATGTCCATTTCTGACAAGAACAGCAATTTAGCAAGACTTCTGAAAAAGGCTTTGAAAATCAGACAAGGAAATCTCTGCACCAGCAGCCCACCACCCTTAGCTGTAACATCACACTGGGTATACTCAGCAGCTCCCATTATGGCAGAGCTCCATCCTGGAAGCACATAGAAACAGAATGTTACTGTTATCTTCACCTGACTGCCTGGAAAAGCCTGCTTGTACTTGCATCTCTGGTATTTCCCATTTTTCCAGAAAAAAGAGGCAGTTGCTAGAGTACTATATACTCCCCAGAGTATAAAGCTTCTGGAATCTGTCTCTCTCTTGTCTTTCACAGAGACAAGGGGCCTAGAGGGGAATCAGCAATGGATAAAATCAAAGTGAATTCTCCTTCCTGTTCCCCTTTGGTTTCCTCTCATCGTGTTACTGAAACCAGTCAAGAGGTCATCTGGCTCAGATATTGTCCATGACCAGTCCATTCTAGAAACAGTGGTTGTCGCTATGGTTGGTGTTGCCTAGTGCAGTAACTCATGGTGTCACACCCCGATCCCCCATGGACCTCCTCCTGGACCAGACCATATAGAATCTTTAGTAATATTTATTATCCATTTTAATCGTAGAACAATATGTGATAAATATAGTTGGAAATTGCTTAAATATTTCCAAGATTATATGAATACTAACGAAATTGTTTTGTAATATCTTTCTATATTGAATTACAGTATTATTAGTTATAACATTATTAGTAACTGAGTGGAAGCCTTTTATTTTTCTCCTTCTTTTCTTTTAAGTACTACTTCATTCTCAAAAAAGTTATTGATATATATTCACAAATACTACTTACCACAATATTGTAGCTAAACCACCAGAAAATTTGGCAAAATCATCCACTATAAAAACACCGACACCAACGAAAACAAGAGCACATGCTTTTAGCTCATGCAAACAAAACCACACGATTCAAAATGTTGTTATAATTGCATAAAAATGACAACTCTGACTGGAGTGCATTAGAAGGTTCAAAAAGTAAATTAGTGTGGAGTTTTAGCCTTGTAGGTATATTGATACACCTAAGTTGGGCTTATGAAAAATTTTGACATTGTTGTAACAAGCTGTAACAGGGATATTTTTTATAAAAGATAATAATTTCTACTCAAACACTGCACAAGAACTTTATAGACAATCATTTTGGTGTCACTGTCTTTGGCAGTGTGACCTCATACAGTCCACAAACCCACATCACCCTAGTGACGCCACTGTCTAGAACATTGTGGGTGTTGTTAGCTGTCATTGAGTTGGCCCCAGACTCCTGGTTATCATACGCACAGTGGAACAAAATGCTGCCCAGTCCTGAACCATTCCTATGACTGGCTGAGGGTTAGACCATTGTGATTCATTGGCTGAGTTTTGGAACTAGTTTGCCAGGCCTTTGTTCTTAGTCCATCTTAGTCTAGAAACTTCACTGAAACCTGTTCAGCATCATACCACTGCTGTCAAGTTGATTCCAACTCATAGTGAGTGACTCTTTAGGACAAAGTAGAATTGCCCCACAGGGTTTCCAAGGCTATAAATCTTTGCAAAAGCAGAATGCCTCATCTTTCTCCCATGGAGCAGCTGGTGAGTTCGAACCACACACCTGTGGTTGGTATGTGAATGCTTTAACTCTCCTGGGCAGGGTCCTCTACATGGTCAAAGCTGCCTAATAAAGGACACCTGAACCTTTGTGTGTGTGCTGAACACTTTTGTTGTTAGGTGCTATCGAGTTGGCGTGACTCATAGCGACCCTACGTCCAACAGAACAAAACACTGCCAGGTCCTGTGCCATCCTCACAATCCTTCCTGTGCTTGCGACCATCACTGCAGCCACTATGTCAGTCCATCTCATTGAGGGTCTTCCCCTTTTTTGCTGACCATTTAGTTTACCAACCATGATTGCCTTCTCCAGGGAATGGTCCCTTCTGACAGTAGGTGAGATGAGATCTGGCCATTCTAGTTTCCAAGGAACATTCCGGCTGCACTTCTTCCAGGACAGATTTGTTCATTCCTCTGGCAGGGCATAGCATTTTCAGTGTTCTTTGCCAACACCAAAGTTCCAAGACATCAACTCTTCTTCAGTCTTCTTTGTTCATTGTCCAGCTTTCACATGCATATGAGGTGATAGAAAATACCATGGCTTGAGTTAGGTTCATCTTAGTCTTCAAAGTGACATCTTTGCTTCTTAACAGTTTAAAGAGGTCTGTGCAGCAGATTTGTCCAGTGCAATATGCCTGATTTCTTGGCTGCTGCTTCCATGGATGTTGATCAAAGATCCAAGTGAAATGAAACCCCTGACAACTTCAGTCTTTTCTCCATTTATTATGATGTTGCTTATTGGTCCAGTTGTGAGGATTTTTGTTTTCTTTCTGTTGAGGTGTAATTTACACTGAAGACTATAGTCTTTGATGTTCATCAGTAAGTACTTCAAGTCATCTTCATTTTCAGCAAGGATGGTTATGTCATCTGCATATTGCAAGTTATTAATGAGTCTTCCTCCAATCCTGGTGTTGTGCTCTTCTTCATATAGTCCAGCTTCTCAGATTATTTGCTCAGCACACAGATTGAATAAGTATGGTGAAAGGATAAAGCCCTGACACACACCCTTCTTGATTTTAAATAATTCTCTTTGAATGACTGCCTCTTGGTCTATGTACAGTTCCCTCATGGGGATAATTAAGCATTCTGGAATTCCCATTCTTTGCAATGTTATCCGTAATTTGTTATGATCCATACAATCATTTGCATAATCAGTAAAACAAAGGTAAACATCTTTCTGGTATTCTTTGCTTTCAGCCAAGATCCACCTGACATCAGCAATGATATTCCTCATTCCACATCCTTTTTTTTTTTTTTTTTAAATGCATTTTATTGAAATATAATTTAAGTACAGTGAAATACACAAAACTAAGGTGGCATGGGTCAATGCATTTTTTTTGTGTGTTCCGTTCCCACCCCTCCCACTCCTGGCAACCAACAAAGAAAGTTTCCCTCCATATATAAACCTTTCCTTGACCCTCCACAACAACGAACTAATACTATATTTGTATATAGTATGTAATACTATATTTGTCCTTAGTATGTAATACTATATTTGTCCTTCTGTGATTGACTTATTTCACTCAGCATAATGCCCTCCAAGTTGATGGTCTGTTTAGCTCTATTGAGATATAATTCCATGTTATGCAGTGTTTTGCAGAATCTACATTATTCTTTAGTGCTGCATAACATTCCATTGTGTGTATCTACCATAGTTTGGTCATCCACTCTTCTACTGATGGGCACATAGGTTGTTTCCATCTTTTTGCTATTGTAAATAGTGCTATGATGAACATGAGTGTGCATGTATCTGTTCCTGTCCTGGTTCTCACCTCTCTAGGATATATACCTAATAATGGGATTGCTGGGTCAAATGGTATCCCCAATTCCAGCTTTCTAAGGAATCACCATACTGCTTTCCACAGTGGTTGTATCACTTCACAGTCCCACCAGCACTGTATGACATTCTCAATCTCTCCACATCCCCTCCAGCATTTGTTATTTTCTGTCTCACTGAGCCTTGCCATCAGTGCTGGGGTGAGACGGTATCTCATTGTTGTTTTGATTTGCATCTCTCTGATGGCCAGTGATCATGAGCATCTCTTCATGTCCACATCCTCTTTTGAATCCAGCTTGAATTTCTGGAAGTTCTCTGTTAATATACTGCTGGAACCATTTTTAAATTATCTTCACAAAAATTTTATTTGTGTGTAATATTAATGATACTGATTGATAATTTTCACATTCTGTTAGATCACCTTTCTTTGGAATGGGCGCAAATATGGATCTCTTCCAGTCAGTTGGCCAGGTAGCTGTCTTCCAAATTTCTTAGCATAAATGACTAAGTGCTTTCAGTGCTGCATCCATTTGTTGAAACATCTCAATGGGTATTCTGTCAATTCCTGGAGCCTTGTTTTTTTGCTAGTTCCTTCAATGAAGATTGGATGTCTTCCTTCCATACCATTGATTCTTAATCACATGCCATCTCCTGAAATAGTTGAACATCGACCAATTCTTTTTGGTACAGTGATTCTGTGTATTCCTCCCATCTTCTTTCGATGCTTCCTGCATCATTCAATATTTTGCCCATAGAATCATTCAATCTTGAAGCTCAAGGCTTGAATTTTTCTCTAGTTCTTTTAGCTTATAAAATGCCTAGCATGTTCTATCCTTTTGGTTTCATTATAATACTTTATTTTGTCTTCTCAAGCCACCCTTTGAAATCTTCTGTTCAGCTCTTTTATTTAATCATTTCTTCCATTCACTTTAGCTACTCTGTATTGAAGAGCAAGTTTCAGAGTCTCTTGTGACATCCATTTTGGTATTTTCTTCCTTTCCCATCTTTTTAATGATCGTTTGCTTTCTTCATGTATCCTGTTCTTGATGTCAAACCACAATTCATCTGGTCTTTGGTCATTGGTGTTCAATGTGTCAAATCTATTTTTCATGTGGTCTCTAAATTCAGATGGGATATAATCAGGTTATATTTTGGCTCTCATGGACTTGTTTAAATTTCTTTAGCTTCAACTTGAACTTGCATATGAGCAATTGATGGTCTGTTTAGCTCTATTGAGATATAATTCGCATATTATACAATTACCTATTTAAAGTGTACAATTCAATGGCTTTTAGTATATTAACAGTTGTGCAGTCATCACCACTAATTCCAGAACATTTTCATCACCCCACATACACACACACAAACACACACATACACACACATGCATCTGCACACACAAAAAACCCTCAGACCCCCTTACAATCAACCCCCAGTCTCCCCATCCCCCAGTTCTAGGCAACCACTAATCTATTTTCTGTTTCTATAGATTTGCTGATTCTGAATATTTCATATTAATAGAATCATACAATATGTGACTGGCTTGTTTCACTCAGCAAAATGTTTTAAAGGTTTATCTATGTTGGAGCATGTATCCATATTTCATTCTTTTCTATGGCTGGATAGTATTCCATTGTATGGATAGAACACATTTTCTTTATCCATTCATCATGGAGATTTGGGTTGTTTCAACTTTTTAGCTATTATGAATAATGCTGCTACAAACATTTGTGTACACGTTTTCTCTCTTTTTCTGATTACAGCCAGTCTCCGGGTGGCACAAATGGTTTTCGCTCCCCTGCCAATCTAAAGGTTGACAGTTCAAACACATCCAGCCACACACAGAAGAAAGTCCTGGTGAACTGCTTCCACAAAGATTACAGGCAAGAAAGTCCTGTGGAGCAATTCTACCCTGTGCCACATGGGATTGCCATGATTAGAATTGAGTTGATGACAACTGGTAATGAGTGCCAAGAAGTATCTCTTTGATTTGCAGTTCCCTGATGGCTTGAACCTTTATTTTTGGTAGATTACACCTGATTTAGAACTTTCAAGCTTTCATCTTTCAACCCAGTCTCTGACTCGACTCATTTTGTCAGTCTAAGAAGGGAAGAAGCTCTTCTTAAGGCCATGAGAGCAACACCTCCCTGAGTACCTGGCAAAATTGAAGATGCATTATAACATTCTGAGATTTCTCTGTACAACCAGCAAATGAAAGAACCCATGTCGATTTCTGTTCTTTGGCATCCTTTGAATTCTTTGAAATTCTCACATATCTCTTTATAAAAGCATAGAGTCTTCATAAAGTTAATAGCATGAAGAAAAAACAGAGTGAGGAAGTATTATTCTAAATTAAAAAAAAAAATGAGACATCACAACTCAATATAATGTGTGGTGTGTATATGTATCATGATTTGAATAAACAAATAGTAAAAAGATTTTTGGGGGGTTATCTGAGAAAACTGAGTATGGACTAGTGTTAAATGACACCAAAGAATTATTCCTAATTCTGTTAGGCTCAGTGATGGCACTGTGATTTTATAGAAAAATGTTTACATTTGTAAGAGATGTCTACATACTGTACAACTACAATAGTCAAAATAATCTGGTATTAGTACAATGACAGAAACATAGACCAATGCAACAGAATTGAGAACCTCGAAGTAAATCCACCACTGATTTTTGACAATGGACTGAAGCCCATTTTATGAAGAAGAGATAGTCTCTTTAACAAATGGTGCTGGCAAAACTGGACATTTTTGTAGAAAAATGAAACAGTATCCATATCACACTATATACAAAAACTAACTGAAGATTAAGATCATAAAAAAAAAAAAATAGGGGCAAATGTAGGGGTCCTAATACATGGCATAAATACACTATTAAACATAACTAAAAGAGCACAAACAAACAGCAGGAGAAAAACTAGAAGACTGGGACCTCCTGAAAACTGAGCACTTATTTGCACCAAAAGACTTTGTCAAAAGAGTAAAAGAGAACCTACAGGCTGTGAAAAAAAGTTTTGGCAGTGATGTATTGGAAAGGGAATAATTTCCAAAATGTGTAGAAAATGTCAACACCTCAACAACACCAACAAAAAAAGACAAGCAATCCAATTTAAAAAATTGGCAGAGGAAATAAACAGACACTTCACCAAAGAAAACATTCAGGCAACCAACAATCACATGAAGAAATGCTTGCCATTAAAAAAAAAAAAAAAAAGATGCAAACTCACTATCATCAAGTTGATTCCAACTCATAGCAACCCCCACTGGGTTTCCAAAGCTGTAAATATTTAGTAAAGCAGACTGCCTTATGTTTTCTTCTGCACAGCAGCTGGTAGGTTTGAACCACTGACCTTTTGTTTAGCAGTTAAATGCTTTAACCACTACCCCACCAGAACTCCTCCATTAGAGAGATGCAAATCAAAACAATGAGATGTCATCTCACCCCAGCATAAACTACTACTACTACTACTCTACGCACTGCCATTGTCATTTTCCTACTCACACCAACCATTCCTTGGGTTTCTAAGGCAATATCTCTATGAAAGTAGATTGCCCAACCTTCCTTCTAAGGAGTGGCTGGTGGGTTTGAAACACCAGCTTCTGGTTAGCAGTCAAGTGCTTTAGGCACTATGCCACCAGAGCTCCTATGATGCTTCCTTAAGAAGTTAGAAATAGAAATAGCATATGATCCAGCAACCCCACTACTAGGGTCATATATCCTGGAGAAATAAAAGCTGTGATACAAGCATATATGCACACCCATGTTCATTGCAGCATTATTCACAATAACAAAAACATGGAAACCACCTAAGTGCTCATCAATGGATGAATAGATAAACTGTGGTACATACACGCGATGGAATGCTACACAATGTTAAATAGCAATGAATGTGCACCTCATAACATGCATGAGCCTAGAGGACATTATGCTGAGTGAGATTAGCCAATCGCAAAAGGACAATTATTGTATAAGACACTATAGTAAAAAGTTAAGAAAAGGTTTATATACAGAAGAATCACTCTTTGAAGTCTGCCAGAGGTGGAAGAGGAAGGGAGAGAAAATCACCAAATAGAAAGTAGACATGTATTAACTTGGGAAAGGCAATGTACTATAAGGGGTAGGTCAACACGAAATGATCAAGGCAGTGGAAGACACAGGGAGGAGCACAAGAGTTAAAGGCAACAAAAATGAATACTATTACATACACAATCCTGCAATAATAATAGTCTATGAGTGGATACGTAGATAGACATTCAATCTGATCAGCAGTGGGAAGGCAAATAGGACTACACCCATGAATATATATATAGGCTTGACAGAGGATATTTCTACCTATGTATTTATATGTGCTGCAAATATATCCATGAATGTAGTAAACAGGGGGCAAAGTTATGAAAACTTTTTAGTCATAATCAAACACCTTGAAGGAATGAGTCACTGAGCATGGAGACTCAGGACCATAGTCTCAGGGGATGCTAAGGTCAATTGGCATAACATAGTCCACAAAGACAATGCTCTGCATCCTAGTTTGGTGAGTAGTGGCTGTGGTCTTAAAAGCTTGTAAGCAGCCATCTAAGGTGCAATTATTGGTCTCTCTCCATCCAAAGAAAAGAAGAATGAAGAAAATCAAAGATGTAAGGAAACAATTAGTCCAAAGGACTAATGGACCATGTGAACTCCAGCCTCCATGACCCTGAGACCAGAACTAGATGATACCTGGCTACCACTGCTGTCTGCTCTGAAAGGGATCACAATAGGAGGTCCTAGACAGAGTAGGGGAAAAAGTGGAACAAAATCCAGAATCATAAAAAAGGCCAGGCTTACTGGTCTGATGAAGATTGATGTAATCCTTGAGATTATGGCCCTTAGATATCCTTCAAATTAGGAACTGAACTTAACCTCCTTGACTCAGCTTTCAGCCAAATGATAGACCTATGAGGTAAACAGTCATATCAGGAGGGTATGCATTCATTAGAACAATCAAGCATGTGAGAGCAAGAAGAGCATTTGCCTAGGATACAGCTAGGAAAGTGGGAGGGGATGAAAAGGAAGGATGAAGGGAAGGGCTGAGTGTAGGGAGGAAGGGGAAAGAATGCTGTTACAGTGTGGGGATTGAAGTTAAATGTCACAAAACAGAATGCGAATGGATTGTTGAATGGAAAACCAACTTGCTCTCTAAACTTACACCCAATTTACAAAAAAAAAAAATAAATATAAAAAATAAAGAGATCTCTACTAAAGTAAGTTGGGGTAGAATGACACAGTATCTGAAATTTGCTTCAAAATATGCCAGCAAAGGAAAAAAGAAATAGAGGCAGAACAGATGGGAAAATCTTGATAATTGTTGAATCTGGGTGATGGGATATAGAAATATGTTCTACTTTTCTCTCTACTTATATATAGGCTTGAAATTTTTCATAATAACTGTGATAGTCGGAGTTGTGTATCAACTTGGCTGGACCACAATTCTGTGCAGTTGTGATGTGGGTTATTCCCATGATGGGATTGGATGTATGTGTTTTAAGCAGCCAATCCATTTAAAAGGAGTTTCCCTAGGAGTGTGGCCTGCTTCCAATATATTTATGAACATCCTAGGAAAAGAGATAGTCTTCTGTGGATTGGGATCCTGTTGTGCTGCCTACAACTGTCCAGGAGCGAACAAGCCACCATTCTTCCTGGAGATCTTGAATTCATCATTCATTGGAGTCAACAGCTGGTACACTGCCTGCCAACCTTGAGCTCATCAGCCCCTGCAGCTGCATGAGTGGGGAAAAGCCTCCAACTTGACATTTGATCCAAGAACTTGGGACTTGTCAGCCTCTATAAATGTGTGAGCCATTTTCCTAAAATAAATTTCTCTTTCTCTGTATGTATATAGAAGTTTTACTGGTTTTGCTTCTCTAGAGAACCCAGCCTAACACAATAATAAAACAACTACTAAGACAAACCTAAAATCTGAATGTAAATTGAAAAACCCAATAAAATATTTGGATCATAAACTATTGTGGTGCAGTGAATTACTTGGTGTGACTCTTCTAGCCATGGTATTTGTGATGCCCACCAGATGACTGGATGGAACTATGCAAATATAAGGTTCTCGTGGCCTACCAAGGGGATTGGATAGCTTTTTAGTAATGTAAATAAAGTACATGGCACCTTTGTGGGGGTAGGACCATCAAAATAAGGTGTATGGAACTCTAATGTGGGTTGTCATTCTGCTAGACTTAAAATGGCAGTGAATTTGATTTTGGTTTGAGGAGGAAGTAGGGATCTCCCTACCATCAAGTCAGAGAGCAGCCAGAAGTGAAGCACGTCCTTGCACGCAAGATCCCTGTGCTGAAATGGCCAAGACAGTCAGCAGAGACATAGCACAGCAGAACTGAGAGACCAGCACAAGACAGAGCAGCGGGCTCACAGGCCTGTGGAGCAAGAAAACTGAGTGTCTTCGGGCAGGAGGCTTGCTGGCAGAGTGGGATGCACTTTGGTGTGCCTATCAGCTGAGCTAAAAGAGCTTTGTAACATTTGCATAAGCAGGGCAGAGGCCAAGGACTGAAAAAAGGCTTGTCTGAGGGCATGGTCTAGAGAAGGCTGTCCTGAAGAATTGTATCCTGAGCATTCCTGAACCTGAACTGTAACCTCTTGCTTCCCTGATAAACCTCATAATCCCAAGTATTGTCTGTGAGTTCTGTGTGGCCATTGCAACCGATTATCAAACCCAGCAGAGAAGTGGTGAGTGTCGTGGGAAGGATGATTGGTGTCGGATTTGGTAAAAAGGTTGGAGGGTGGTGACATGTCCGGCATCATAGGAATCAGCCTAGGGCTGCTGATGGGGATTCTGTCTCTCCCTTTTGAAGTTAGAGGTCAGAGGAAGATGTCACCTCTATGCCCTTTTTGCAATTGTCCAATAATGTTCATCTATGTTCATTTGAAGTCTTCTTAAGTCTGTTACCTGAAAAGTAATCAAACTTATTCAAGCAAATCTTATATACTATATTTTAACTTAAAACTTAAAATGTTAGTCAATGCTTTGATGTTAGGCTATGGTCCTTTTCTCCTTTTCAGTATGGGTCCTTCTAATTGGTGCTTATGTTGTTTTTCTTATAGAGAGTCCAGCAATAATGTCTCATGTAATTTTTAGTTTGGCTTCTTTAAAGTAGAACAAGACGATATAGATACTATGGAGAAATCTGAGGGAAGGATATTTCTACATTTTTATTTTTTTGCCAAACACAAACATCTATTCCATACATCTAAATTGCCTATAAATATTTTTAGGAATTTACTTTCACTTACTTCTTCTAAAACATTTCTTTTTTGTATAACCAATTACTTTTTGCACTCATATTTTGTTGATTTATACAATATTCAAATAAATTACATTTTACAAGCACAAGAACTACTGCCATAAATAATCTTGGGGCAAGCACAGTTGACTCTGGTAAGCACATGGCTCAGCTGGTGGGAGCAGAGTGCATGGCACAGCCTCCTTGGCCAGCCCATTTAATAGGGACATGAAAAGTTTGGTCACTACAGGGGCATGTGAGCTAAGAGGAACCAACTTCCAACTGAGTCATCTGTTCAACTCATAGTGACCCCTCCTTGGGTTTCCAAGACGGTATCTCTACGGATGTAGATTGCACAGTCTTCCTTCTGAGGGGTGGCTGGTGGGTTTGAACCACCAGCCTTCTCATCAGTAGTCAATAGTGCCTTAGGCACTACGAGCTGCTTCACTATTTGGAAAAATTGGAATTAATTGACTAGATTTTTCATCTTACAGAAAGTTCTTTGCGTGGTGGATACTCGGCCACAGACAGAGGTTTGGGGAACATTCAGGGCTGTGCTCTGATTCTATACATGGAACTGTGGCTGAGACCTGGGGGCAGCAAACAGGGAAAAAGGATGCTGGAAGATGAGAGAAGGAGGGTGAGTTACTGGCTCAAATAGAGTTGGTTGTTGCCCTTCCCTCTTCAGAGATTAAATTTGTTCAATTAGTTCTCACAGCAAACTTATGTTGAGATTGGGAGCCAGGGGCTAAAATTCAAATCCTTTGGACTCAGTTACGGCCTCTTCTTCACAGCTCAGCTGTCTTCCTGGGGTGAGGCTGGGACTGGCTGACTATTTGTTTCCTGCTTGCAGAACATGTGTTCTTTGTGGGGGTGAGAGAGAGAATGACTATGAATCATTGGACATGAGAGTTGGAAGGGATCTTAGTTGTCTTCTAGTCCAATTGTCCCATTTTATAGATGAGGAGACTGAAGTCTAGATAGGAGGAGTGTCTTTTCAGGGACTTGACCACCATGATGACCATATTCAGCAAACATAACCCACTGCCTTCAAATTGATTCTGACTAATAGTGACCTTATAGAGTTTTCAAGGTTATAAATCTTTACAGACGCAGACTTCCCTGTCTTTCTCTTTGCCCCCCTCCCCTGAGTAGTTGGTGGGTTCAAACTGCTGACCTTTTGGTTAGCAGCAGAATGCCTTAGCCACAGCATCACCAGACCTCCTTTCACCAGACATAGGTATGGTAATTATGTATTAATTCCGAACTGTATCCAAAGTTCTCTGAAGCTCACAGGGATACTCTGTCACTAGAATATGATACATGGATGATAACAGGAGAAACAAAGTGACCATTTAAGTACTGGCAAGGCTTCTATAGAATATAAAAGAGACTTATTGCTGAGTGGGAATGGATCTTCAATGATCAAGTAGCCTAAAACTTCATTTTGCAGTTGATGAGACTGAAGCTCAGAACAGGTTAAACCAAAAAACCAAACTCACTGCTATCAAGGTGTTTCCCACTCATTGCGACCCCCATTGGGTTTCCGAGGCTGTAAATCTTTACGGAAGTAGATTGCCTCATCTTCCTTCCAGAGCAACTGGTGGGTTTGAACCACTGACCTTCTGGTTAGCAGTTAAGTGCCTTATCCATCATGCTACCAGAGCTCAGAACAGGTTAGTGATGGGATTATCTTGTGCTAGGACCAGCAAATAAAGTTTAAAATCCTGGAAGTTTATAAATTGAAATACACATGTCTAGGAAGCTAAAAACTTCTTGTTTACTGTGTCTCTATTTGTAATGCCTGATGTAGTTACATAGTGTTGTTGTTGGATGTTGTTGTGTTGATTTTGACTCATAGATACACAATGTGACAGAGAAGAACTACTGCCTTAGGGGTTTTCTAGGCTGTAATCTTTATGGGAGCAGATCACCAGGTCTTTCTCCAAACAGAGCCTCAGGGGGTGGGGGTTGAAACACTAACCTTTCAGTTGGCATCTGAGCTCTTGAGTGTTGTGCCAGCAGGGCCTATGAGGAACTAGGGTCATTCTGGAGGGGAATCAGTAGAATGAAATAAAAATGAATTCTCCTTCCTGTTCCACTTTGGTTTTCTCTCATCATGTTACTGAAATCAAGGTGAAGAGGTCATGTGGTTTAGACTTAACCCAGGACCAGTTATTTCCAGAAGAGTGTTGTAAGCCACAATTGAATCTGCCCCAGCCTCATGGTGACCCTGTGCGCAATGGGACAAAATGTTACATAGTAGGATCTTGAGGAATGTTCCTGAATGAACTGTAAAGTTTATCTTTCAAGTTAACACAGCACAAAGCACAAGGTATTTCCCATAAGGAGATTCAAGAAAAAGGTCCCTCGGTGGAGCAAATGACTTATGCTCCAGGAGCTCTGGTGGTGCAGTGCCTAAGGCATTTGGCTGCTAACCAGAAGTTTGATGGTTCAAACCCACCAGCCACTCTGCAGAAGAAAGATGGGACAATCTACTTTTGTAAAGATTTACTGCCTCAGAAATCCAATGGGGGTTGCTATGAGTCAGAATTGACTCAATGGCAGTGGGCTTGATTTGGCTTACTATCTGAAGGTTGGTAATTTGAATCCACCTAGAGGTGTGGTGGAAGAAAGGCTTGGTGATCTGCTCCTGGAAAGATTACAGGAGAATGCTAAGAAAATCCTGTGGAGCACATTCTACTCATACGCATGGTATTGCCATGAGTGGAAATCGTTTCCATGGCAATGGGTTTGGCTTCTTCTTCTTCTTCTTTTTCTTTTTTTTTAAGGGAATTTAAAGATAATCAAAACAGGCTGAAGGAGTAGAAAAGGCTTCTTTAAGGAAATAGTATTAAGTGGGTCCTTGAAAAACGATGGTATTTTGAGAGGTAGGTTATGGGGTGGTAAGGGTATGTTTTCTACAGAGAGAAGTGTACAGGCTTGGATGCAGAGGGCAGTATGCCTGGGGTTGGTGGCAGTGTAGCACTGGAATAGTGAGTAGCGATGGTGAGCATGTCACTGAGGGCTCAGAACTCTCAGTTCTTCATTTTTCAGGAGGTTCTGGAGACATCTACAGTTTTGCGGAGGAGAAGGACATAAATGACCCATCCTTAGGAATGAGCTGATATTCAGTTCAGAGACAGGAATTTTCCCCACTTCATCCAAATGCTCTGGCTCTGTGACAAGGTCAGAAGAAACACTGGGATGGTCTTTCTTGGGAAATACTTTCAGGCCAGTGAGCTTGTCAGGGAGATAAGCATCCTCATGATGGTTCTGGTGATGCAGGCCCATCTGGCCCAGGAGGTCCAACGACGCATAAAGATTAAACATGCTGAAGGAAAATATTTGTTAAACATTCTCAGTTCTTCAGAGAGGTTCAGGTTCAGTTCAAATTTGGGGCTGAGGTTTGAGCCAATATTGATTTTATCAGCACCTATTTGCCCCAAGACTTTAGAAACAAAGGTTATTTGTCTTAGTTCTTATGAAGCTGATGGAAGAAAATAACCATTTGTTGAGTGTCTCCTATTAAGCACTTCGTTAGGCATTTAATGTATATTATCCCTAAACTTTTCAGCTATTATGAGATAAGCCAAACCCATTGCTGTTGGGCCAATCCTGACCCCAGGTGTACAAGTAGAACTACTCCATAGGATTTTCATAGCTGTGATTTCCCGGTCATTCTTGCAAGGTGCCTCTCAGTGGGTTTGAATTGCCAGTCTTTCAGTTAGCAACTGAGTGCTTAACCATTTTTGCCACCCAAGGCACTTGTAATTTTGAGAATGAGGTAGTTTTAGAAGTGTGCAATTGCTGTTATTTTTGTCTGCCTAATAAGTTTTTCCATCACTCTGGTGATGGTGGTCATTTGACCCACATCTAGCCAATCATAATTGCTGGGCACCTGGCCACAACAATCAGACCAAGACAGTAATCAGACAGAACCAATCTGTGCCAATCACAATTCTTTCCTGAGACCAATACCTTAATGCTGGGGGAAAGACGAGCTTTTTTCTGGGATTGCTAAATTGAGGCTATGGTGGCCTCAGTGACATCTGCATTGCAGTCCAGCTTCTTCCTCTCCCAAAATGCTTCCTTTACTTCCTCATAAGTCCCTTTCTGAAGAAGACTGTTCAACAAACTTCCTGCTCATTAATTTTCATCTGAGAACTGCCTCCCAGGGAACCTGACCAAGGAGAGTTACGATGATGATGATAGTGGTGATGGTGAGGGTGAGGTGTTGATGTTTACCTTTATAGAAATTGTTCCTTTCACTGAACAATGTAATTTTAAAAAAATACATGAAAAATATTAGAAATCCCTCAGAGTCCACTCACAATCTTTTCCCAAGGAAGGCTCAAACCAGCTACCTTCCATTAACTGCTTCTTGCGTTGTATCGTTAGGTGCCATTGAGTCAATTCCAACCTATAGCGACTCTATCTACAACATAATGAAACCCTGTCTGGCCCTAAGCCATCCTCACAATCCTTGCTGTGCTTAAAGCCATTGTTGCAGCCACTGTGTCAGTCTATCTCATTGAGGGTCTTCCTCTCCCTCACTGACCCTCTACTTTACCAAGCATGATATCCTTCTCCAGGGACTGGTCCCTCCTAATACCTTTTCCGAAATACAAGAGGTGAAGGCTTGCCATCCTCCCTTCTGAGGAGCATTCTGGCTGTACTTCTTCCAAGACTGATTTATTCACTCTTCTGGAAGCCCATGGTATATTCAATATTCTTCACCAACACCACAATTCAAATGCATCAATTCTTCTTCAGTCTTCCTTATTCCTAGACAAGTGTATTTTTAGGATAGTTTAAAGATGGTCTCTGGGATGCTCCTAACTTGGAGTTTCATTCAATTATATTTCCTATATCTAAGAACCATTTTGATCAAAGGATTTCAAAGAAATTTACAGTTTGGATGGGTTCAGATTCAATGTCCTTTTTTCTGCATGGGCATTGATGATGAATGCCTCTAAGTAAAATATGGTGTTGTAGGAATTGGCCTGCCTGCTAACTGCCGTCACCTTCATTGCTCCATTGCTGACAAGATGCTGCTGCAGGTCTACGTAGGCAAATCTGTAGCAGGCATACATATACATCCAATCCTCTCCAGAGCAGGGCAGAGACCATAGGGCAAAGCCATGTGACCTGATGTGCTTCCTGCACTGCCCACTAAGAGGGCCCTCCTGCAGTGGGGGCTGAATTCAGCCTGCAGTCTGCTGGCCAAACCATGTGCCCTGGGGGAGACCACATTCATCTGGAAGGTAGGATACCTTTCTATAATTTTCACAAAGGTACCACCTACTCTATTTTATCCCTGTTAGAACACATCTTCCCTCCCAATCATTTCCAGTGGGCCAGGAACAAGAGGCAGAGCTGAAGCCCAAGGTTGAGAGGCTTTCACCAACCCCCTAAAGCTGGCACTTGAACTCAGTCTTCTAGCTTCCAAAACTGTAAAAAAAATAAACTCCTGTTTGTTAAAGCCACCCACTGGTGGTATTTCTGGTAGAGTGGCACTCGGGAACCAAAACACATGGGGAGGCACTGGCCAGCAGTGTAGCACTTTAAAAGAAATTCTCAACTATGAATAATAATGCCATGTATGGAACACCTGCTATATGCCAGGGGAAGTGAACAGTGGGTAGAGTGTGGAATGTGTATCCTTACCACTAAGAACATGGAGTTTGAAGTTAGGCAGACTTGGATTCTGTCTAACTTTAGTAGCTAAGGAGCATGAGTAAATTCTCTGAGTCTCAGTGAAAGAAAAAAAAGTCCTATGGAACTCAGTTCTACTCTGTAACACATGGGCTGGTCAGAAGTTGGAATTGACTCAATGCAACAGATTACAGCTGTGGGTTTGAGTTTAAAAAAGGGAGCTTGTTGGTGTCACAGTGTGACTGATTACGAGGGACTGGAGAACACCTGCAAAGGGCAGCTTGTTCAAGTTTATGAGGCATAAAGCCTTAATTTGTTTGCACATTAAATAGGGTTAATTGGATGTGATGACTAAATTTCCGTTGTCCTTTCAATGACAAGAACAATTTGGAGCACAAGGGAAAGAAGAGCTTGCTTCTTTTTTTTTTTCCTTTTGGTGTATTTGTCATGCAGAAAGTTCACAGAGTTTACCTGTAACCTTAGCTCACAGACAAAAAGCTTAGAGCTGAGCATGAAGAGTTTATTGGCAAGCACAGAGTGAAACCAAAGATGGGCAAATGGGATTTTTCTCCGCCTTTTTTTATACCCATGCCAGAATGCATGCATTAGTCAACATCTTGGAAACTCCACTATGGAGGTAACTCTACCCTTCTGCACTGAAGATGAAGGTGGGGTCCTGCCTAGGGCACATTGCAGTCCTGGTCGTGGCCAGGGCCTCTTAGTCACTCTGAAAAGGCAAGTGCCCAATGGAAGGGGCAGGGCACCCTCCTTCTATAAGTTACATACAGTTCAGTGAGTCATAGGTGAGGGTTCTGGAGGGCTGGTGAGAGCCATTAGCACATTTGTACCCCAAATCTTGGCACAGGAAGAACTTCTCTAAAGACACTAGAGTCAATGAGGAAAGAGCTTGACCTTGAATTGATCTTCATATTCCATTATTATTTAATAATTATAATAAAAGAATACACAAATCTAATGTTAATCAGGCCAAGCTGACTGATAGGCCCAGTGGATGTCACTTACTTGGCACAATTTGAGAGACTCTGACACTGAGTTGGAGGTCCCTGGTGGTGCAGATGGTTTGTTTTCGACTACTGATCAAACTGTTGGTAGTTCAAACTCCCCCAGCAGCAATGCAGAAAAAAATCCTGGCTATCTGCCTCCATGAAGGTTATAGCCAAGAAAACCCTATGGTTTGGGTTTGGTCTGTATAATTAGTCAGTGCAGTGATCACTGCACTGATTATAACTGATTAAGTTTCTATACTGGCTGCATTACTTGTTTCACAAACCTGAGTTAGGCTGATTGGGTTTCTTGCTCTTTCTTTTTTTAAACATAACTAGATTCCAAATTGGAAAAATAAAATGTTGCACAGCTGAAAGAAAAGAATTAAGTTGGGGCATGAACTCAGGTGGCACCCACAGAATTGCAGTTTTTGCATTGAGACAAAATTAATGCCATCTGTGCCCTTGCTGTGGGAACTTGCTCAGTAAACAGCATAGGCTGTGGTGTCAGAAGAGTGTGCAAGGGCTGGGAGTCAGTAATCTGGGGGGTGTGTGTGTGGGGGAGGTAGTAGTTAAGGTTATGTGTCAACTTGGCTGGGCCTGGTTTTAAGTGGCTGGGCAACTGGGTGTAGTTATTCTCCATGATGAGACTGGAAATCAACTCCATGGCAGAATTTACTGGAGCAGCTGAGTAGTTGCCTTGGGGATGTGGTCTGCTTCTAGTATACAGAAGTTTTGAGAAAGGTCTCTCAGCTTTTTGGCATGCTTGAACCTTGTGTGTAGCTGAGACTTCATTTAGCAGCCTTGCCATGTTTCCTGCTGATCTTGGGACTGTCTCTGGACTTGAACTAATGGCCTGCTATGCTGTTTGGCAATATTGGGAATGTGCAATTTATTTGTCAACCTTGGGCTTATTTAGCCTCAGCAGCCAGCAGCTGCCTGTGTGAAGAGATACCTCTAGCTCCAGTGGGCCTGGAGCAAGAGGCAGAGTTGAAGCTGAAGGTCAAGGGACTATCACCCAGCCCTTAGAGCTTACACTTGAACTCAGACATCTAGCCTCCATTCTTTTATAGAAAAATGTAAAAGAATAAACTACTGCTTGTTAAAGCCACCCACTTGTGGTATTTCTGGTAGAGTGACACCCGAGAACCAAAACACATGGGGAGGCATTGGCCAGCAGTGTAGCACTTTAAAAGAAATTCTCAACTATGAATAATGATGCCATGTATGGAACACCTGCTATATGCCAGGGGAAGTGAACTGTAACCATTAAAAACATGGAGTTGAAGTTAGACAGATTTGGATTCTGATCTTGGCGATTAGTAACTAAGGAGCATGAGTAAATTATCTGCATCTCAGTTAAAAAAAAAATCCTTATGGAACTTAGTTCTACTCTGTAACACATGGGCTGGCCCTGAATTGGAATTGACTCAATGCAACAGATTACAGCTATGGACTTTGAGTTTAACATTGCTCTTACTGAGGGACTTCTTTTTAATAGGAAAGGAAAGCAATATATTACTACTACATTAGTGAAAATGAGTGTGTCATATGGAACCGGAAGAGTAAGAGGAGAGTTCTGGGAGTTGTAATGGGGGTGGGGGGAAGTGGAAATTGTGATGGGGGTAGGGGTACCTGGAAGTGAAGTGGGAAAATGGCCTCATTGGGAAGTTTGTATCATCCCTAAAGCCCACCTTTTTCATGAGTTCTGGATTAAAAGAGCAGGACATGTCTAGTCTTAGCCTCCTTGTCCGGAGATGTCTGTTTCTATGTTTCCTCACAACAGGGGTTCAAGTCCAGGCCACTAGTTCAAGTTCAGAGACAGTCCCAAGATTGGCAGGAAACATGGCAGGATGCTAAATGACAAGTCAGCTACACGCAGGGTTCAAGCATACCAAAGAGCTGTAGAGACCTTTCTTAAAACTTCTTGTGGAAGCAGACCACATCCCTACGGCAGGTACTCAGCTGCTCTAGTAGATTCAACCATGGGGTTGATTACCAGTCTTATCATGGGGAGAGGCCTCCAGACATAAACAACACAGCCCACAGCTCAGTGCTGCTGAGTTAGGTTTAGGCCCACGGCACCCCACCAGGCTTAATGAAAGCTGAACCGCCCTGAGGAAACTCATTTTGAATTCCAAAGTTAATGTGAAGCATCTAAGAAAATAAACATAGGCAGAAATAACTAATAGAGAAAATGTTGCTCCACTTGTTCTATGGAGTCAGGTGCAATCAGAACAGCCTGTAGGATCCAGAAAAATGAGGCAACAGAACACCCAAGAGTGTGTAGCTCTGGCTGACCTGGGTTCCTTGCCTTCCCAAATGTTCTTCCTCACAAAATACTCTAGAGCAAGTGACAGTCCAACCCCCCACCCATCTGTCTATCCATCCATCTACCCATTTATCCATCAATCCATCTATCTCCCTAACACTACTTGATACCCATTACAAGTACCAGGCTAATGATAGGTCACATATACCCATCCACCCACTGAGTAGTCAGGAAATAAAGTGCAATCAGAGAGAAAATTCTCCTTGGTAAAGGAAATGGAAGGCAGATAGAGTAGAGCCCAGTAAAATGCAATACACAATGGATATAAAGAGCACAGACTCTGGAGAAAGAAGGCTTTGAATCATGATTCTGTCACTTTGGGTTACTAGCCAAAAGGTTGGTGGTTTGAATCCATCCAGAGGCACTTCAAAAGACAGGACTGGTGATCTGCTTCCAAAAGATCACAGCCTTGAAAACCCTGTGGAGCAGTTCTACTCTACACACATGGGGTCACCAAGAATCAGTATCGACTAGATCGCAACTAACAAAAATGACATCCTTTGCAAAATCACTTAACCTCTTAGTGCTTTAGTTTCTTCATCTATGAAATGAGAGAATCATAGTAGTTCCTATTTTCAGGATTGTTTTAAGAATTAAATGAGTGTGAAATGCTTAGGCAATGCCTGGCACATATAATATGTTCAATATATTTTAGCTAGCATTATTAAAAGTAGGATATCAGGAGAAGCACAGTGAATTCTGCATAGTCTAAGGAGGCAATGGGAACGGTGAGTTTCCTAAGAGGCAGGAAGATATGTCAGGCTGTGGCCAGCCTCTGGGAAAACTTTGCAAATGCCCCAGCCTGTGGGGATGGTAGGAGCAAGTTGCTAAAGTCTTCGGATTTTCTCCATCTATTTGTCTTTATGTTCCCAGAAACCCAGCAACAGCTCATCAAAGAGTGCTGCCCAAAGGGGTCTTGATGGGGAAAGCCAGGGGATGAGGAGTGCCCTCAGAGAAGAACAGAGAGAGACAGGTCAGAGACCTATGTAGCAGAAATCCTACAGGATCTGAGAAGGAAGGAAATGTTCAACCAGAGGAAGCTGCTGGGGCTTTGGAAGACAAAGCACAGTAGAATCACTGAGCCTGGGGGGGCCCTTGACCCTTCTCTAGTAAATATTCCCCAAGGGAGTAACTGATAAAGGAAGAAGAAAAGACAAAGACAGAGGAGTGCTGTGGTCAGTGTGGTGATTTCTTCCAACTCACGGGAATGTCTGCAAGAATAGGCCCTGGAAATCAGACAATCTGGAAAGGCCACATGATATTGTCCCTGGCTTGGGAGAGTGGTGAACTCCCTAAAGGAGTCCAATAGGCTTCTGGTCAACTGATCACTGGAATGTGGGAGTCAGGGTTAGGGTGGGAAAGGATGCTGTAATTAACAGGAAGAGGCTCCCTGATCATAAGCAGGATCTGGGAAGCATGAACAGATCTGGTGGAGTTACCAGAGGGGGTTACCGGAGGACAACAAAGGTCCTAGTGCCACCTTGGGGGACCTGCAATTAAACTTCTCTGGCTTTCTGTAGCTCTTGAAGGGTTGGGGGTAAGTGCATGGATTTTCCATGTGAATAGTGTTGGGACTCACCACCTATGGTGAGCTGCCTCTGACAGACAGCAGAGGGATGTGATGGACCCAAAATCTGAAGAAGACTGGAGACCAGAACAAAGGACAGAAGGATTCCTGCTTTGCTTTCAGCCCTAAAACTGTGCCGGGAGAGACAGGCTATGGGAGATGATTGTTATATCCAAGCTTATTCAGTACATATTCTCACTGTTATAAGGGCAGACACTTTTCACACCTTTGCAAGACATTCCCAAAGATTCTGGGATAAACTGGTCAAGCTTGTCCAGAAAGTGCCACCTACATGGCACCCAAAGTATCTCACTCTGACTTTAAGATACATTAAGGTGGTTCAAATATCAATTCAAAGACCCATAGAAAATATAAATCACCCCCTAAGATATCTACAGCTTCTAAGGGAGCTTATGGTCTCCTGGCCAGCCCTGGCTCTGAGTTCCTGCTTCCAATGAATTAGTTCAGTTCCTGACTCATCTGCCCATCTTATAGATGCTATCCTTTTATGCCACAGTCACCCACATATGGGACTCATCCTTTTTCCTTTATTTCCACTAAAAAGGGCACTCTCACCAAATCTAACACCGACTCTCCTGTAGGGGTAAGAAGGTTGCAGAGGAGTTATATCACAGAAGTGTGAATGACTTCAAATTCTGAGGTAGACTTTGCTGTTCTTAGTGGTGTGTATGGCTAAGCTATCTTCCTTTTTTTTCCTCCACCCATCTATCTGGTAGCTTAGTGCTTAAGGCATTTGACTGCTGACCAGGAGACTGGCAGTTCAAACCTACCAGCCACTCCTTGGAGGGGAGGTTGGGCAATCTACTTCCATAGTGATACCAACTTGGAAATCCAAGGAGGGATTGCTATGAGTTGGATCCGACTCAACAGCAGTGCATTTGGTTTTGGTTTTGGTGCTACAAGCAATCTTCTGTGCTCTCCTCCCACCTCCAAGTTCCCATTGAATTCTGGTTTAGAAAAGTTCAATGATCTTTCAAAGCCTTCAGCTAAAGCATTGTTCAGGATCTTACCTTCTAACCCTAGATATTTATCAAGGTCTTTTCTTCAACAAAGATGGTTCACCAAAGAGAAAGTTAAAGTAATTTTTTGAAGTAGCCCTGGTAGCACAGTGGTTAAGTGCTTGGCTGCTAATGAAATTGTCAGTGGTTTGAACCCATTAAACCAAAAAACCAAACTCACTGCTGAGAAGTCATATCCAACTCATAGCGACCCCTCCTTGGGTTCCCAAGGCAGTATCTCTATGGAAGTAGATTGCCTACTGTACAACAGTAGGTTTGTACTGCCAACCTATATATCAGATGTCAATTGGGGCAGCCAACCTTGAGGTCACCAGGCAAAGGTATTTCTTTTAGTAAAACTCACACAAATAAAAATTTAACCCTCACTGGAAAAAGGGTAATGGAGTGGTTCAGGGCAATTGTTATGACTATTGTCTTGCTAAGCTACTGTTCTGGTTATGTAGTGCCGCTCTGACAGAAATAGGTCACAAATGGGATGGCTTTAACAAAAAAGAGTTTATTGTCTTAGTTTGGAAGCTTTAAGTCTGAGTTCAAAGTTCCAGGCTGTAGGGGCTGGGTGAAAGCCCCTCAACCTTGGGCTTTAGCTCTGCCTCCTGCTTCTAGCCAACTGAAGCTAGAGACATCTCTCTACTCAGGCAGCTGCTGGCTACTGAGACTGACAAGCCCAAGGCTGACAGGTGAAAAGGCACAGTCCTGATATTACCAAACCACACAGCAGGCCATTAATTCAAGTCCATTGAAAGTCCCAAGGTTGGCAGAGCAAGACAGGCTGCTGAAGAACTACATGGCTACATTCAAGGTTCAAGTGTACCATAAGCTAGAAAACATTCCCAAAGCTATTTCTTATGTATGGGAAGTAGACCACATACCCAGAGCAGCTACTCAGCTGTTGTAATGGATTCTACCATGGAGTCAATTACCAATGAAACCATGGGAAATAACTACATTCAACTGCCCAGCCACTCAACCAGGCCCAGCCAAGGTGACACACAAACTTAACCACCACAGCTACCCATAGAAAAGGGGAAATAGACCATCTCTTCTCTGCTCATTCATTGTCCATCCCAGCAAATATGCAAGAAAAAAGAAGGAAATGCATGATTGCTGACTGGCCTGAAGGAGTCCTTGGATAGTATAAATATTAAGAGCTCAGGTACTAACCAAAATATTGTCAGTTCCAATCTACCCAGGAATACCACAGTGCTTCAGAAGAAAGTCTGGTGATCTACTTCTGAAAACTCACAGCCATACTATTGAAAATGTTATGAAGTACAGTTCTCTGAAATACATTTGGTCACCATGGGTTGGACTCTACTTGATGGCAACTGGTTTGTTATTTATTTGTTTTTTACTGACTGACATGCTCTGTGTTGAGTACCTTAGATACATAATGCCTCTTAATCTCAAAGAGAAGCTTCAAAGATTCTCCATTGATTTGTTTCCATTATCTAGATGAGGAAACAAGCCTGAAGAAATAAAGGAAAGCACCTACAGTCTTGTAGCTAGTGAGTTGTTGTTGTTGTTGTTTGCCGTCGAGTCGGCCCCGACTCATAGTGACCCCTCCTTGGGTTTCCGAGGCAGTATCACTACGGAAGTAGGATTG
>NW_006921620.1:6512533-6514949 GCF_000298275.1 Orycteropus afer afer | reverse complement strand
GGAAGTAGGATTGCCCAACCTTCCTTCCGAGGAGTGGCTGGTGGGTTTGAACCGCCAGCCTTCTGGTGAGCAGTCAAGTGCCTTAGGCACTATGTTACGAGAGCTCCCAGTGAGTAGTGGAAGCTAATTAAAATGTGAGTAGTGGAAGCTAATTAAAACTCAGTCTGCATTCTTCCAAACTCCAACTGCTATCTAATCTTGTTTCAATTGCCTCTCCTACTGCACCATTCCCTGGTGACTGCAAGTGATGGGAATAGAGCTGAGATTAAAATAAACCAAACTCAATGCTGTTGAATGGGTTCCGACTCACAGCGACCCCTCCTTGGGTTTCCAAGGCGGTATCTCTACTGAAGTAGATTGCCCAGTCTTCTTTTCAAGGAGTAGCTGGTGGGTTTGAACCACCAGCCTTCTGGTTAGCAGTCAAATGCCTTAGGCACTACACCACCAGAGCTCCTAAATTGGGATTTGGAGAGGAAAATACCTTCAGAACTGAAAAGTACAGAGAGGAACACGAACACCTAGACCAGTGGTTGAGCTCTGCAACTACAGTCTTTGAGTTTTTGATTTTTATTTTCCCTTTAGGTCTTTCTTGATAAGGAGCTCTGGTGGCATAGTAGGTAAGACATTAGGCTTTTGACCTAGAAGTTCAGCAGATCAAACCCACCAGCCACTCCGTGGGAGAAAGATGAGGCAATCTATTTCAATAAAGATTTATAGGCTTAGAAACCCAATGAGGGTGGGTTGCTCTGAGTTAGAATCAAGTTGAGACAGTAGGTTTTTGTTTTTAGGTCTTGGTAAGACTCTTTGGGCGGGGGGTGGGGGGGGGACAACTATAGTTTTCTCTGGTGGCATAGTGTCTAAAGCATTTGACTGCTAACCAGAAAGTCGGTGGTTCAAACCTACCAGCCTCTCCGTGGAAGGAAGACTAGGCAATATACTTCTGTAAAGATTTACTGTCTCAGAAACCCAAAGGGTGTTACTATAAGTCAGAGTCGACTTGAGGGCAGAAGATTTTTGTTTTTAGGTCTTGGTAAGGGTCCTATGGAAAAACTCTAGTCAATCTCAACTGAATAAAGAGCAAAGGTATCTTGTGTAAATATCTTATCAGGAGGGTGGCAGTTGGGAGGAGAGGGGGAGAAGAGAAAGCAAAAAAAAAAAAAAAACTTGGAAAAAGGGAACAGGGCAGTGCCCTGAGTGCAGGCAGCACCTGTGTATTGGGATGGGTAAGTCCTATGCATACTACGCTTCAGTTAATTAAGATCCATAAAGTCAATTGTTTGGAAACAGACAGGGCAGAACTCAGGGAATGACTGAAATAGCCTTTGACTGAGTACCTATCAGCCAAGTGCTATATTAGAGTTTATAACCCCATTTAGTCCTCCTAATAAGATTTTGAGGTAATATTGATTAATCTCATTTTCCTTAGGAAGCTAAGGAAAATTAGCAACAACATGCACCTAATCTACATCTCTTATCTCTAAACATTTTGGGTTTAGAGCTCTTAACACCAGTAAATTATAGCAGTTCCTGGGTGGCACAAATGGAAAGACTGTTCAACTACTGGCTAAAAGGTTTGTTCAAACCTACCTAGAAGTGCTTTGAAAGACAGGCCTGGAGACCTGCTTCAGAATGGTCACAGTCTTAAAAGCCTTATGGAGCAGTTCTACTCTGTGCACATGGGGTCGCCAGGAGTCAGGATCTACTCAATGGCAACTAACAACAACAATAAACTTTATTATAGCAATCATATATGCCTACCCTGCCCCATAAAATTATCCCTTGGAGTCATCTTATATTAGAAAATATTAAGCATAGTGGTCTTCAATATAACAGCATTGAGAATGAGTAAGACATAGAGCGGTACATGGGAGGTACAGACAACAAATATGAACCCTTTTGCATATATAGTACTACATTGTCAATGAAGGCAAACATGGGTATATGGGTGAATAGATGGATGGACAGGCTGTACGATTAGGTGTGTCTATGAAATAGGGAGTGTATCCAAGTACATATATAGGGTTGGCAGACAATTGTCCTACAAGTTTATGTGAATGATCAGAATTCCCAGGTGTACAGTAGACCTGAGAAGGGGCAAGGTTGTGGTCACTGGTTAGTCACAGCCAGCTACCTAGAGAGACCGAGTAGTTGAACCTGTGGGCTTGGGACCATAGTTGCAGGGATCATCAAGCTCAATTGGCATAACATACTACACAAAACATTGTTCCACTTCCTACCTTGGCAAGTAGCTACTGGGATCTTAAAAGCTAGCAAGCTGCCATCTAGATGCAATGATGGGTCTCTCCTCATCCAGAACAAAGAAGAATGAAGAAAACCAAAATTCATGGAAACAATTAGTCCTAGTGACTGGTGCACCATCTGATCTGCAGCCTATATGACTATGAGACCAGAAGAA
>NW_006921620.1:6485822-6512213 GCF_000298275.1 Orycteropus afer afer | reverse complement strand
AGCCCATGGAAGAATGGACACTGGGAAGAGGTAACTGTGGGGAGAAGGTGGGAGGGGAGCTGTTGCATTGTGGTAAACTGTGGTCAATGTCATGAGACAAAGTGTATATGAACTGCTGTATGGAAAGTGAATTTGCTCTGTAAACATTCACCCAAATCACAAAACAAAACAAAACATAGTGGTCTTTCAATCACTTTATTTTGAGCTACAAATTTTTCTTTGATAAATACATATTAGTCTTAAATCATGTAAAGCAATGCTATTGTGAGATCTTAAGTAAGAATCCTGGCAATATCAGGAAAGAAAGAGGCAAAGAAATCTAACCCACAAATGGCAACTCTTCCTTGGGATCTGACTCCTGACTTGTTAAGTGCTAGAGCTCATTTTAAACCAGCCATAGAAAGATCACTTTAAAAATCAATATTGCTATATACTATATTTTAAAGATAAGTAGTATGGGGATCACACATAGGGAAAGGGTCATTGTGGCTTAGAGTAAGATTTCCAATAACATCATCATGCTTACATTCAAAAAGTGCTGGATTTCAAGCAATCTAGATGGATATGATTGTTTGTTCTGGAAAACTGATTTGAAACGTGATGCTAGTCAAAAACAAGACAGTCACTGATTAATGTCAAATACAGATTGGAAGAGTTTGATTAAGAGTATTGCACTGTGAATGAGTAAAATCAATATTTCTATGTTAAAATCATGATGCAGTTTCAAATATATAATGTAAACTGTTAATTTAATAATCATTTTTAAATGAAAAATAGTATATAATTTTATGGATAAGTAATGAAAACAATAAAAGCCAGTTGCCATTGAATTGACTCTGATGCATGGTGACCTCATGTGTTTCAAAGTAGTACTGTGCTCCACAAGGTTTTCAATGGCTGATATTTCTGAAGTAGATAACCAAATCTTTCTTCCAAGCACCTCTGAGCAGACTCAAATATCTAACTTTCAGTTAGCAGCATTGTATCACCCAGGAATTCCATTAAATTAATTCTTAACTATTTTACACAAATATGTGTCTATTTTATTTACCTCTTGACATATTTTTATATTCAAGTCAACAAATCTTTTTTTTTAAAAGAGCTTCTAGGGTAAATGAGGGATATTCTAACATGTGGAGTCACCTCCTATGCGGTATTTGCACAATTGTCTGGTCTCCAATATTCCACTCTCATTGAGATAATGATTATACTCTTAACTCACACATGGTTCAGCCTACCGTACAGTCAAAGGGTGTTGAACTGTTGCTGTCACTTTAGAGATAAAGAAATAGAGACTCCAGTGGTTTGGGACACTTGACCAGATCACACAGCTAATAATCAGTAAAGCTGGCTCTAGAACAGTTCCCAACATCTTGCCAAGACACAAGCCACGATGAAATTCCCCCTCTCGCCCTCTTGGGTACAGAGCCCCATTACAAAGCAAAATCTCTGCAAAGCCTTCCCTTGAAGTGCAGAGCTGAAAAGTATCTTGAGATGTGTGTTATTCCTGGAACTGGTCATTCCCCAGGGCAATGCTACATACGCATGAGTTTGGCCTTCTGTTGATTTTTTATCAATTCAGGATAGCTAAGAAGCAGAACTGGCAAAATTTGATCATTTGGTTTAGAAATTCTCACTTTTTTTTTCCATTTCAATTGTTATCTGTCTTTTTTCTCCTCATTCTTTTCAACACATGATAACAATAGTATAAGCTGTGAATACACACCATGTAAGAAGCATTTCCTAGAAACACTCTCAGTACTTTTTCTGAGGAGACAAACTCAGTGGAAAAATTGCAGATGTGTGGTAATGGATAAAACATTGGGGAAAGGTTTTTGGTCAAACAGGCATTGCAGCATTGCTGATAATTTTACAAGTTGGTATGATTTTTAATCACAGACATTCATTTTCATCACAGCTAGACAGTCTTTTTTCCCCTCACTATCTTTTATGGAGATTTTGGAGATATATTCTTATAAGTTAAAAGAAAGAAAGAAAAATATCCATACAAATCAAAACCACTTTGAGATACTTCTTCATTCCCACTAAGATGGCTAAAATACAAAAAAAAAAGATACCAATAAATGTTGAGAAACTGTAACCCTCATTCCTAACGGTGGGAATGCACAATACTATAGTCATTGTGGAAAACACTTTGATGGAAAGGTAAGCATAGAACTACCATATAATTCAGCAATTCCACTCCCAGGTGTATACCAAGAGACTTGAAAGAAGCTACTCAAACAGACACATGTACACCAATGTTCATCACAGAAATATTCACAATAGCCCAAAGAGGGGAGCAACCTAAAAGACCATCAACAGAAGAAGGGATAAACAAAATATGGGGTGTGTGTGTGTGTGTATGAATATCACTCAGCCATAAAGAGAAATAAAGTCCTGATACATACTATAATATGGATGAACCTTAAAAAACCATTTTCCTGAAGGAAGTAAGTCAATCACAAAAAGACAAATATTGTATGATCTCATTTACCTGAAATATCTAGAATAGACAAACATATAGAGATCAGAGTTTATTAGTCATTGTCGGGGTGACATTGAGGAGATAAGGGGAAGTCATTGCCTAGGAAGAATTGAGTTTCTGTTAATGATGATAGAAAATTTGATAATGGTTACTAGTGATGGTTACATAAAATAATTAATGTAATCAGTGTCACTGAAATGTACACATAAAAAATGTTAAACTGGTAAATGTGCTATGTATATATTTTTACCCCCTGCTTCCTAAAAATGAGATACTGAAAAAGAAGTGATTTCTAAATACAATTTTAAGAGTTACACTTTAAAGAAATATTAACATTCCCATAATTAAGAAATGTATGGAGCATGCATATTGTGTGTGTTGAAATCTTCCTAATTTTTGGATAGGCTAAACTGTCTCTATGTAGAATCATGCAGTAGATGCAGTAGAAGTTGTTTTCTGCCATCCTACTCTTCAATGGATCAAAATGTCCTTGGTGATATCCTACCATTTCTGCTTACTTTCCATTCCCTTCCCACACCAACTCTAAGCCCCTCACCAGCTCTGAGTTTTCCACCATAAAGCATTCCTCTTGGGCATCAGTGGTAATGGCATGTCCTTTTTAAATGATTCAGTCCCAGAATATTAGGGTTAAAAGAGATTTAGGTGGATCCTCTGGTCCAAACTCTCATTGTGCACATGGAAAAGGTCTTAAAACCCAAAGGATTCACTCTTTAGTGGTGACATGTCAACATCAGACTCTAAGAATATTTGGGGTGGCTGTCTCTCAATGTGTTCCCAGGGCCTAGTAGAACAAGCCTCATGGACCACTGTGATCCAGAGCTTCAGTCTTTGGGATCCTGGCACTACTCTCTTTGTGGTCTCGCTTCTTCTTCCAACACCCAGAATTCACATCTCTGAATAGGCCTGGGTAGGCCTGTCTCTGAGAGTGGCCAAAAGGGAGGACAATTCCAGAGTGATAGCAGGGATGGCTGAATACTCTGAATTACAGAAGATTGTCCTGGGTTTAAATCATCACTGCCAAAAATAAACACTTACTGACACCCTTTTAAATGACAAAAAATAACTTTAAGTGTTAGCCTTTGAGTTACTGCAAATTTACTGTGTCAGAGGAACCAAGAGCCAAAAAGGCAGTTGTTAATTCTCACCACAATTTAGAAATTATTGACATGCACATCACTCCTTACTTCACTGATTTATACACAACCTAACCATTCAAAAGCATCTCATCATTCCTAAGATAAAGTCCCAAATCCTTAACAGGTTTACACAGGCACCCTCAAGACTGGGCTTTTGCTGACCTTCCTGGCTCTTTCTGTGCACTTTAGCCATCCTTGTCTTCTTCCAGGAAAATACTTTTCCCTGATGCCCCAGTCTTAGTCAGGCCCTACCCCTAATTATACACTCTCATAGCAACCTGTACTTCTCTGCAGGAGGTATGCAATTGTAATCAAGAAATTAAGTGTTATTATTGCTTTTTGGTACCACTGAGTTGGTTCTGACTCATAGTGACTTTACATACAACAGAACAAAAGACTGCCCAATCCTTCACCATCCTCACAATTGTTGCTACTCTTGACTCCATTGTTGTAGCCACTGTATTAATCCATCTCATTGAAAATCTTCCTCTTTATCACAGACCCTCTATTTTACCAACCACGATGTTCTTCTCCATGGACTAGTTCCTCCTGATAACATGTCCAAAGTACATGAGATGAAGTCTTGCCATCTTTACTTCCAAGGAGAATTCTGGCTGTACTTCTTCCAAGATGGATTGGTTGGTCCTTCTGGGAGTCCATGGTAATTCATTATTCTTTGCCAATACCATAATTTAAAGGCATCAGTTCCTCAGTCTTCCTTGTTCATTGTCCAGATTTCACATGCATATGTTGTTGTTGTTGTTGTTAAGTGCCGTCGAGTTGTTTCCGACTCATAGTGACCCCATGCACAGCACAACGAAACACTGCCCGATCCTGTGCCAGCCCCACAATCCCTGCTATACTTGATCCCATCATCGCAGCCACCGTATCAATCCATCTCGTTGAAGGCCTCCCCCTCTTTCGTCGACCCTCCACCCTACCAAGCATGACATCCTTCTCTAGGGAATGGTCCCTTCTGACAACATGACCAAAATAGGTGAGACGAAGTCTGGCCATTCTTGCTTCCAAGGAGCATTCTGGCTGCACTTCCTCCAGGACAGATCTGTTAGTTCTTTTAGCAGTCCATGGTACTTTCAGCATTCTCTGCCAGCACCACAACTCAAAAGCATCAACTCTTCTTCGGTCTTCCTTATTCATTGTCCAGATCTCACATGCATACGAGGCGATTGGAAATATCATGGCTTGTGTCAGGCGCACCTTAGTCCTCAATGAGATAGCCTTGCTCCTCAGCACTTGAAACAGTTCCTTCGCAGTTGACTTTCCCAGTGCTACACGTCGTCTAATGTCCTGACTGCTGCTTCCGTTGGCATCGATTGTAGAACCAAGCAACGTGAATTCCTTGACAACCTCAATCTTCTCTCCATTGATTGTGATGCTGCTCATTGGTCCAGTTGTGAGGATTTTTGTTTTCTTTATGTTGAGATGTAATCCATACTGCAGACTGTATTCTTCAAACTTCATCAGTAGGTGCCTTAAGTCATCCTCACTTTCAGCAAGCAAAGTTGTATCGTCTGCATATCTCAGGTTGTTAATGATTCTTCCTCCAATCCTGATACCACGTTTTTCTTCATATAGTCCAGCTTCTCGGATTATTTGCTCAGCATATAGATTGAATAAGTGTGGAGACAGAATACAATCCTGACGCACTCCCTTCTTGATTTTAAACCATGTAGTGTCCCCTTGTTCTGTTTGAACGACAGCCTCCTGGTCAAGGTACAGATTCCTCATGAGTACAATCAAGTGCTCAGGGATTCCCATTCTTCTCAATGTTGTCCATAATTTGTCATGATCCACACAATCAAATGCCTTTGCATAGTCAATAAAACACAAGTAAACCTCTTTCTGGTATTCTTTGCCTTGAGCCAAGATCCATCTGACAACAGCTATGATATCCCTTGTTCCACGTCCTCTTCTGAATCCAGCTTGAACCTCTGGAAGTTCTCTGTCAATATACTGCTGCAAACGTTTCTGAATTATCTTCAGTAAGATCTTACTTGCAGGTGATATTAATGATATTGTTCTATAATTTCTACATTCTGTGGGATCACCTTTCTTTGGAATGGGCACAAATATGGATCTCTTCCAGTCAGTTGGCCAGGTAGCTGTCCTCCAAATCTCTTGGCATAACTGAGTGAGTGCCTCCAATGGGGCATCTGTTTGTTGAAATATCTCAATCGGTATGCCATCAATTCCCAGAGCCTTGTTCTTCGCCAGTTCTTTCATTGCAGCTTTGACTTCTTCCTTCATTACCATTGGTTCTAGATCATATGCCACTTCCTGAAATGGATGAAGATCCATCAGTTCTTTTTGGTACAGTGACTCTGTGTATTCCTGCCATCTTCTCTTGATGTTTCCTGCATCATTCAATATTTTGCCCATAGAATCTCTCAATATTAGAACTCGTGGCTTCAATTTTTTCTTCAGTTCTTTCAGTTTGAGAAATGCTGAGCGTGTTCTTCCTTTTTGGTTTTCAGACTCCAGGTCTTTGCACATTTCATTATAGTAATTGGCTTTGTCTACTCGAGCTGCTCTTTGAAATCTTCTGTTCAGCTCTTTTACCTTTTCATTTCTTCCATTTGCTTTAGTGATTCTCCGCTCAAGGGCAAGGTTCAGAGTCTCCTCTGTCATCCACTTTGGTCTTCTCTTCTTTTCTTGTCTTTTTAGTGATCTCTTGCTTTCTTCATGGATAATGTTCTTGATATCTTCCCATAATTCATCTGGCTTTCGGTCACTGGTGTTCATGCATATGAGGTGATTGAAAATACCATGGCTTGGATTAGGTGCATTTTAGTCCTCAAAGTGACATCTCTGCTTTTAATTTTAAGCAACAAATTAACTAGTTGTTAGTTGACTTTACATTCCTAAATGTCACCTTTCAGAGGGAAGAGACCATATCTGTGTTATTCTCCAAGCGCTTGGAGCTGTGCCTGCATCTGTGATGAGCACACAATAATATTTCTTGAATGAATGACAAGGGTTGTGGAGAGGGCGGAATGTCTGGACAACCACATTAAATATGAGGCTTGGCTCAGCTGATTAGCTATTGGAGCCAGAGGGACACAGACTGGGTGGGATTTGAGAGCAGCCAGAGGACAAGTTTGTGGACCAACTTGGGACAAGGAGTCTCAGTCCTAGAGCATTTCATGAGAAGACTTCAGACAGTCTCATCAAATAGAAGGCAAGACTCTGGGATTGAGTTTTCTGGTTGCATGTTATCCTGAGTGACCCAAGGTTAAAAGGGAAAACAGTTTAAAAGGAAACACATATTTATTCTTTGAAGGACTAGAAAATCCTCATGAGGAATAGGACAAGTTGGAGTACCCAAATTTATCCTTCACACTCCCCAGCATAGAAGGGACCCTGACCACCTGTGGACATTTGAAGAGTCATGCAGATGTTTGTGGCTCCAGCTGAAAGAATTCCACTGGCTTTGGAGTCAGAAAGACTTTGGCTCATATCTCTGTTTCTCCACTTGCTTTCTGTGTGACCTAAGGAGCTAACAGAACCTCTCCATGAACTTCAACATACTCTTTTGTAAATTGACGATAATTACTGGAGTAATGTAGAAATTAACAACTCCCAAGTGCCTAAGCTAGAGAAGGCACTATAAATAAATAGTACCTAAGAATCCTGAGAGTTTTATTATATGTTACTTCCTGGAAGGAGGTGGGTTTGCTCACTGCAGATTTTGACTTAATTTTACTGGGGTTAAACAGCAACCCATTATGAAGCATGTGTTTTTAGCTGTAAAGAAGTTTGTTTCTCAAGTACTAGAAATCTTTTTTATTTTTTCTAAAAAACAGCTCATTGATCTCATTCAGTGTAATTCAGAAATGTATGGCTAGGATTATCTCTGGTAATTAGTATTCCCTTGGTTCGGTGGGAGGAAGGCCATCCAGACTTGCTCTGGAAAGCAGGAGGAAATGCTCCACTTAGGTGTAGCTTGTTACCAGGTAATGTTCAGAAGAATACATACAGAGGCTCACATTCCTGAGTGATGAGCACCGGGCTTTTTGTGTGTCTGTTCCTTATAAGGGTGAGTTATCTTCTGCCCTGCACAAAGAAAAAAGGTCACTGCTCTTTCTTTCTCTCTAGTGTCTGAAATCAGCTATTTTCCTCATAGGGGTGGGGTGGTGATTAATCAGGGTAAATGTGTCAGCACTTCAAGCATCCAACCATGAGGATGTTGACAGACCATTGTAACAGAATTTTTTTGTTTTTGTCTCATCCCAAGGACTCTCAGAAGATGTACTTGGAAGCCTCCTGACTCTGAGCACTACTTGTGTCATCCTGAAGGGCCACTTTTGTAGCCCGGGGCTAGCTCCCAAGGATGCCCTGGTCAGAGAAGTATAGTTTTACCCTCACCCCAGGCTACTGACTCCTTTCTTCTCTTCTACTTCACTAGAAACTCTTGAGTGCTGTAGTAGTGAACAGGTAGCCCCTGGGAGGAGCAGGGACCCTGAAAGTGACAGGGAAGAGTTAGTAGGTGACACTTTTCCTCCTTTCAGAAGGATCTGCTCTTCATATCTCACAGAAGCCAAGAAGTAAGGGATTCACCCTGTAATTTCCAAAGCTCAAGCCTTAACTTCTCACTGAAACTCACTGACCTGCCCATCTCCCGTCCCCCAGCTCCCACTGCATGTCTGCCCCCAGAGCGCAATCTGATGTTCACTTTCCTATGGTTTTGTGTGGTCTCCACATTCAAGGGCACAGGTGTGGTCTCCCTGTCAACACTATAGGCTCCTCATGGGCAAATGCTATGGTTTCTTCTTCATTAGCAATCCTGCAGGGCCCAGCCCAGAGTGGGGTGTTGAATGAGTGCTCAGTGAAATTGATGGAAAGACTGATTAAGTTATAAAGTCCAAAAACCTGGACACTCACTTCCTTTCATCACTTTGTTGAGGCTGTACATGGAGTTGTTGACAGTTGGTGATCTGAAGGCGTCTAGGTCTCTTCCACTAACACTTGCTTCTCATTGTTCCTGGAGCTGACCAAGCCCCAAGAATTCTGTTCTCTGTTCCTCTTGCAAGAAGCTCTGGTGGTGAACTGGTTAAAGCATTCAGCTGCTAACCATAAAGGTTGGTGGTTCGAACCCACCAGTCACTCTGTGGAAGAAAGATGAGGCACTCTGCTTTCATAAAGATTTAGTCTTGGAAACCCCATGGAGCAGTTCTACTCTGCCCTGTAGGGTTGCTGTGAGTTGGAATTGACTTGATGGTAGTGGATTCTTCTTGCAGGTAATCACTTTCTAAATCTACTTTCTAGACCCTCCTCGAGTCCCATGTGAGCTAATCATTCACATGGGTACTTGCTGAGCTCCTTAGTGCCTGCCCAGCATGTGCTAAGGAAGCAGAGGTACTGCTCCTGCCTTCAGGAACCTTCTGTGAGTTCAGGAGTGAAAACACACATCAAGTGGCGCTTTCTTGATCCCCCTGGAGTCCTCCTTCTCTCTTTCACAGATCTTTTTAAAGCATGCATCATCTATACAATTTCCTATTACATTCCATTGCCCAGGAACTAGGACCAACTTCCCAGTCTCCCCTTTCTGGTTCTTTGAACTATTTCACAGACCTTGTCTTTTTATGGATTTTCCTTCTAATCACTATAAGGACAAGAGCAAACAGGAACAACAGGCATGGAGCAGTTACAAGAGTTCCCAAAACTTTCTCCTGCTGTTGGAATTTCAAGTGGTGCAACTATTCTGGATGGCACATTGCAATAGTTATCAAATGCCTTAAAAAGTTCATGTGCTTTGATCAATCAATCAATTTGCAAAACTGGAAATAAACAGAAATAATCAGAAACACAAGCTTTGCATGCAATAATGTTGATTATTATTTTGAAACTGCTGACAGTTGTATTTTTAATGACATGAGAAAATATTCAAGGTATAATTTTCAAAGAAATAAAGAAAAATAACAATATATATTATTAACCACAAAATTATATAATGTATATTATGTATGTGTATCTCTGTGTGGCTTATATCTCTGCATTACAATATTAAAAGAAAGTATACCAAAATGTTAACAGTAATTTTTCCTGAGTGTTGGGAATATAAGCAATTTCTACTTTCTTGTTTTTTTTTACCCTGTACTTTCCAAAATATTCCCAATCATAATGTTTCTAAATGATCTGTGTGTGGGGGAGGGTCTTTACTTAAAAAGAGAAAAGTATACGATGGCACACAACAACAACAACAACAACAACAACAACAACAACATACTTAGAAAAGCGTTTCATGTAACAATTGCTAGGAAGGAAGGTTGGGCAGGAAGGCTGGGCAATCTACTTCTGTAATGCTACTGCCTTGGAAACCCAAGGAGGGGTCCCTATGAATCAGGTCTGACTCGATGGCACATAACAACAACAACAGCATAAAATAGAGTAATTACCATGCACCAGGTGATTTACAAGTATCACAGATGCCAGTTATAGTCCTCACAACAGTACTGGGAGGTGGGTATTATTACTTTTATTTTCTAGATATAGAGCTTTTCAAGGATCAGAGAGGTTAAGTGTCTTGTTCAAGGTCACAAAGCTATTGTAGTTGGACTAGAATTTGGTATCACCTCTCTCTGATCAGAGTGGGTTGTTATGTTCATTGTGCTAAGAGCATCCTGTGCAGAATGGACTACACAATTCTCTTGCTGAGTGTGATACTCACTCACCACTTCCCGCCTCCTTCAGACAGGTTCATCCTAGTTCCATGCTGACCCCACCTTCCTGAAAGCCTGCTGACAGCTGAAGGCCTACTATTGCTGTGTGGGGAAATTAACACAAATTAGAAGACATCACATGCCCCAAGCTAGCACTATTTGCACAACTCCCCTCTGTCTTCCATGGGCCCCTCCTCCTAGTCAGCCCCTCTCTACTGTTTCTCCACACCACATACAAGTCACAAGGGTATGAACACCTACGTATTTTCTCCTTATGTGATCAGGTCATTCAGTTTGCCAGTCATGAACTTATAAATTTAAGGTAACTTTCTTTCCCACCACTTGGTTCATAGGGAACCCACTGGACCTGCTGGGGAGGTAGAAGAGTTTTGATAACTCCCGGGAACTTCCCACCATAGCTCTGGCCCTTTGCTGGTTGTGGAAGGAGAAAGTTTAAAACTGCAGCAGAACCATCAGAACGAGTGTCGGTGTTGCTGTCAGAAAAGTGGATGGGAACCCCACCGCCAGCTTGTGCCTGTAGGCAACACGCCTAGCCTTTCTGCATAGTTCCAGGGGTCTACAAAATGATGTGTGGGAAAGCACATTATAAACCATAACGCTCCAAATAAAGGTAAAGTGTTATTAGCCAGAAAGGATCAGGATTCAAAGAACCAGAACAGAAGAGCTGTGTATTTGTTTTATTTACTACTGAATCTTGGCCCCCAGAACAGTGCCTGGCACATAGTAGGCACTCAACAAAGTTTTTTAATAAATGAATGAACAAACAAACAAATTGTCCATGGATCCTTGGTGGTTTATTCTTTCTCTCTCTGTCCCTTTTTAAACCTAATCATTTTTCATTGTGGTAAATATATACGTAATAAAATATTTGCCTCCTCAACATTCTTCACATGAATCATTCATATAATTCAGTGATGTTATATTTATCATGTTGCTGTTCAAACATCACCATTATCCATTTCCAAACTTTTCCAACATCCTTAACAGAAACTTAGTGTCCCCCAAGCAATTTATCCTTCAGCCTTCCCTCCAGTCCACCCCAGTAACCACTGAAAAACTTTGTTCTCTGTACACTTGCCTATTCTAGATATTGCATATAAGTGGAATCATACGGTAACTGTCCTTCGTAACTGACTTATTTCACTCAGCATAGTATTTTTAAGGTTCATCTATGTTGCAGCATGTATCAGGACTTCATTTCTCTTTATGGCTGAGTAGTATTCCATTGTGTGTATGGACCATGTTTATTCATTCATCTGTGGATAGATACTTGGGTTGTTTTGGCTATTGTGAATAATGCTACAGTGAACTTTGTCTTATGAGTATCTGTTTGCATTCATGCTTTCTTTTCTCTTGGGTATATACATAGGAGTGGTCATTCTCTCTCTGTGACATTTCAGGAATATCTCCCAAGAAAGCATGAGCTATGTGAAGTGGAGAAGGGCACTGGATGAGGGTGGTTTCCTCTTGTGTGAATTTGGGCTGGTTCTTCATCACTGTGGTCCTCAGTTCCAATATGAGTAATATGAAAATATTACTATCCTCCACAGTCTTCATCCCAGGAGGAGTGTGAACAGCAAATGAGAGTGTATAGTGTGAAGGGCTTTGAGGGATATGTGGTGATTTTCACCTATCACCTGTTGGACCATAGCAGCCTGGACAAAAACCAAAAAAACCAAACCACTGCTATCAAGTCAATTCCAACTCATGGTGACTTCCATTGAGTTTTCAAGGATATAATCTTTACAGAAGTAGATTGCCTCCTCTTCCTCCTGTGGAGCAGCTGATGCTTTTGAACTGCTGACCCTTGGTTAGCAGCCAAATGTTCTACCCACTGTGCCACCAGTGCTCCAACATAGGCAGGGATCCTCAAACGATCCTTGAGAGCCTCATCTAAGTTCCAAAGGCAAGTTCAGTCTCCAAGGGAAGAAACTCTTTCATTTATTTGAAATCGCCTGTACTAACATGACTAAAGTTATCTGTGTGGGTAGAAATCTATTTGGTCAGAAATTGAATTCTTGATTTGTATCCATTCTTTTCTAATGATCCGTTTAAGGAAACAGAAATACTCCCACATGGGAACAGTTTACTAAGTCTTGAGCAAACCTGCAACTTTCCAGGTTTATCTAACACATGCCCTGGTCCCTGACTCAGCCTGCTCAAGGCAGGAGCTATGCGGGAATGCAGCAAGTACCCTAAACAGATACAAGAGCTCTTATTTCATCGCCAAAAAAGCAACACCAGGCTCCCACACATAGGCCAGCCTGGATACAATCATGGGGTACAAGGCTGCTTAGAGCTATTGCTTCCATATTCCTCATATCAGATTTTCCCAGTGAGTCTTCCTTCTTCCAACGTCACCATTGCCCTGCCTCCTTCTCCCTCAGCCCCTCCCCTCAAAAAACCTTCTCTACTTGTTGGCTGGGCCTCAAGTCTTTTTCATGAGGACAGTTTTTCATTGATAGTTGGAGATATGGCCTAAATGAACTTAAAAAAAAAATTCCTGTGGAGTCGACTTGGGCTCAAGGCAACCCCACATGTGTCACTGTGGTACTGTGCTCCATTAGGTTTTCAATGACTGATTTTTCAGAAGTAGATCTTCAGGACTTTCTTCCCAGGTGCCTCCAGGTGGACTCTAACCTCCAAGCTTTTAGTTAGTAGGTGAGCATGTGAACACATTAACCATTTGCACCATCCTAGGACTACTCCTAAATGGACATAGAAAATCAAGGTAACCAGTTGCTGTTGAGTTGACTCTGACTCATGACAAGGAGTTCCTGCGCCCTTGGCTGCTAACCCAAAGGTTGGAGGTTCAAGTCTACCCAGAGGCACTTTAAGAGAAAGGCCTGGCAATCCACTGGGGGGAAAAAAAAAACCAGCCATTGAAAACCCTATGGAGCATAGTTCTACTCTGATACACATTGTTGTTGTTTGTTGTTATGTGCCGTCAAGTCGAACCCAACTCATAGCGACCCCTCCTTGGATTTCTGAGGCAGTATCACTATGGAAGTAGATTGCCCAACCTTCCTTCTGAGGAGTGGCTGGGGGGTTTGAACCGCCAGCCTTCTGGTTAGCAGTCAAGTGCCTTAGGCACTATGCTACCAAAGCTCCCTCTGATATACATAGGGTCTCCTAAATGAATTTACATATCCCAAATTCCTACCAAGGTACTGTCTGTCCAACCCTTTCTTGAATGCATGATGGAGTGGGAGGGGAGAACTTGGGGTGGAAAAGTGGTGATCTGGAGGAGAGGAAAGGATGCAGTAAGGGGCTTAGGAACAAAACCAATGTTGACCTGTTACAGAATTTCATCAAAGGTCAGCTCTGGCCCACAGTAACTGAGGCACATTTCTGCCCCTGGCTTCCCCATTAGCAAAAACCATCTTCCATCCTTACCTGCTTCTTGGGCCCAGAGAAAGTCGTAAGAAAGCTACAATGCTAATTTACCATTTGTCAATTAAGGTCTTGAATTTAAGGTCTCCAGTACGCTGTGGTGAACAGAGCCATGAGGTAGATGTCCATCATTTGGCCATACATAAATCATCTTACCTCTCCAGGCCTCAGTTCCCCTGTCTATAAAATGAAGTGATTAAACTGGATATTTTTTTTAAGTTCCTTTCCATTTTTCAAGGGAGCTCTGGTGGTGTAGTGGGTAAAGCATTTGGCTGCTAATCAGAAGGTCAGCAGTTCAAACCCACCAGCTGCTCTGTGGAAGAAAGATGAGGCAGTCTACTTTGGTGAAGATTTACAGCCTTGGAAACCCAATGGGGGTTATGTTTGGAATCACCTTGATGACAGAGAGTTTGTTGTTGTTGTTGTTGTTGTTGTTGTTGTTGTGTTGTTGTGTCACCTTCCAAAGTACTGCTTCTAACAACTCCCCAGATAACCTATTATTGCTTGGATTCAGGATGCTGGGTGTTTTGTTTTTTCTCTTGTCCTCTTGGAGTGAAGTGAGAACCATGAAGGAACCTGATACAAACATTTTAGTTCTCACTGTCTGCACTTGGTTACATGCACATGACTATAAGCAGAAAGGGTGGTGATTTGAAACCACCTAAAAGCACTTCAGAAAACAGGTCTGGCAATCTGCTTACAAAAGGTCAGAGCCTTGAAAATTCTATGGAACAATTCTGCTCTGACCCATGGGGTTGCCATGAGTCAGAATCTACTCAAGGGTAATGATCAATAACTACAAGTAGGAAGAGTCAAATCTTGGTCTTTGTTACTCAGTAACTTTGTGTAAAGTTGGGAACTCTTTGCACCTCTACTCCTTTATCACTGCAAGTGAGATTATCACTTCCGCTTGGCAGAGTCAGTGGGAGATTAGGGTTGGTGTATATAAACTGATTAGAATAATGCTTGGCTCATCACAGGTGTGTTCTTGTGTTTGGCACTCTTCCTTCCTGACCGTGGTATGAGTCATGTTGGGTTGCATGATTTAGGAGAAGGAAAGCCTAAGAACTCCTGCGCAAATGCATTGACTAGGCTACAGGCTAAGCTGCTGTAACAGAGACCCAAGTAGCTGGTTTTCCACATCTCACTGTTCTTCAAGACCAGCTCAGAGCCCTGGATCCCTCTTATCTACAGGGATCACATGTGGTCAGCAGCCCTCAAAGGACAGTTAATACTCCTTACAGTGCAAGATAACATTTTAGATGAGAAAGATACGATTCCTTTACTAGAGTGGGAGCTCCTCAAGGTCAAGGGTTATGTCTTCTGATCTCAAACCCTGCCCCCACCCCCTGCCAGCTTCAGTGTACTTGACACATTGTAGGCATATTTAACTCAAATGAGTGAATTCCTGTTGACTTCAGTCAGCAACAATGATAAAAACTGAGGTATTTGCTAGTCATCTCCTTCCATATTTTCAGCTTAGTTGTCATGAAATTTCTTCATATCTTCCAATAAATGGGAGAACAGGCTTCTTTGGGAGAAATGTGAAAATTAACTTATGACAATCTTTGACTCACCACAAAAGTTAAAGAAATTTGCTTCTTACACATGAACATGGGAAAATGTTGCTTTTCCTGTCATGTGCAAGTAGGAGTCTTTAAGAAATGACTATGATGTGTTAGTGGAAAACTTAAAGCAGTCATAAGTTTTGCTAACTGTCTCTGATTTAACTGACATATGGCTAGCAATCCCAAATAGCAAACTAACTCATTCACCTAAATCAATGATTATTTTGTAATTTATTAACTGAAGAGGAGATAATACTGTCAAGTCAGCTCAAGTCAGATAGTCAATGGGAGCTTTGCTGAGATATTTTATAGGTACAAAATTTATATAACCTACATTAGAATTCTTTAGACCAATATTTTAGAGACCATTCTCAATGTTAGAGTCAACTTCAAATTTGTGTGGAGTATGTTGGCCCTGCCCACTGGTGCTCCTTCAGCCCATTACTGCAGTAAGGGAGATATTATATGTGCTAATCTGACTCTGGAACTTTTATAAATATATGGCAAGTCTTCATCTACTTTGGCGTGTGGTTAAAACCTATGGCTCTGTATTTATCCAAATCACTAAACAGGGCTGCCTCTTACAGTTGTGCAGGCTGTGCACTGAGTGACTCCAAGGAGTGCCATTTGCATGGACCATGATGAAATCTCCAAAGCTGTGTGGGGTACAATCTCCACAATGCTTCAGGAAAGCCCTGGTCTTATAGACTAGCTGCAAATTTGTCAGCATATATAAACTTGAATTCTCTGCCTTTTGATGTTCAATGAAATTTTGATTAAGAGACATAGACCTAAGAGAGTCATGAAGTGTGTCTATTACTTGGTACTCTAGGTTTGTTCCTGGATCAGGCCAGACTAATAGAAAACTATATCTATGGACCATGTTTTCCTGGCCCTGAGTACAATTGCTTTTATATAATTATGCTCTGGTGTAAGGCATTGATGACATCACAAAATGTAGTAAGAAATGTTCTGATCTTTGTTGCCATTGTTCTCTGATGTTCTGGCTGAGGACTTTGCGTGGAATATTAGAATACCTTTGAAAGGACTCAAGGGAGAAATTTGTCTCTGGTCTCAGCATCAGGAAGTTCTATTTTATTTTATGGACAGGCACCGTGACTCATATAACTGAAGCTGTTTTTAATGTATGCACTGACTGATGGAAAGCTGCGAGGCAAGTTGGTGGCACAGTACTAACTAGCAAAAAAGACCTCACAGGATATGCTTTATGGCCTTACCTCATTCCTGGTTCCTCTGCACTGATTCATTTTTATTGAGTGCCTACTACAAGCCAAGCACTTTGCTAGATACTACACTTTATAAATTCAAATATAAGTGCCATATATATATGTTGTTGTTGTTGTTGTTGTTATGTGCTGTCGAGTCAAACCCGACTCATAGCGACCCCTCCTTGATTTCCGAGACAGTATCACTGTGGAAGTAGTTTGCACAATCTTGTTTCCAAGGAGTTGAACCACCAGCCGTCTGGTTAGCAGGCAAGTGTCTTAGCCACTATACTACCAGAGCTCCCGCTATATATATATATATATATATATATATATATACACCAAACCAAACTCACTGCCATAGAGTCAATTCTGACTCATAATGACCCCCACTGGATTTCTAAGGCTATAAATCTTTATGGAAACAGATTGTCTCATCTCATCTTTCTTCCATAGAGTGGCTGGTGGGCTCTAACCACCAACCTTTTGGTTAGCAGCTGAATGTCTTAACCACTATACCACCAGAACTCATATATATATACATATATATATAATATATATATTATATATATATATATATATACCTATATCATGTTGGAAGCTCTGGTGGTATAGTGCCTAAGGCATTTGACTGCTAATGAGAAGGCTGGCAGTTCAAACCCACCAGCTACTCCTTGGAAGGAAGACTGGGCAATTTACTTCCTTAGAGATACCACCTCAGATACCGAAGGAGGGATCACTATGAGTTGGAATCAACTCGATGGCAGTGAGTTTGGTTTTTTTTGGCATATCATGTTAGGTGATGATAAATAGGTAGAAAAATAAACCAGGAAAGGAGAATAAGGTAGGAAGGATGTGAATTTTAAATTGAGTGGCGGTCAGGGAAGGACTCTCTGAGAAGTTGCCATTTGAGCAAAGCCTGAAGGAGGTGAGAGAGTAGGTTGTGTGGAGCCCTGGGGGAGGAACATTCCAAAATGAGGGAGCCACAAGTACAAAATCCTGGAGATGAGAGTGTTCTCAACATGTTGAAGAAAAGCAAAAAGGCTAGTGTGGCTAGAGTGGAGTGAGTGAAGTGGTGATACAGAGAGAAAAAAAAAACCACTGCCATCGAGTCGATTCTCCTAACAGCCTGCATTGGTTTCCAAGGAGGTAAATCTCCATGGAAGTAAATTGCCCCATCTTCCTTCCACGGAGTGGCTGGTGGGTTTGAACCACCAATCTTGTAAGCAGTCAAATGCCTAGACACTGTGCCGCCAGAGCTCCTTTCAGAGAGATTCATTCACTCACTCATTGCTGTCGAGTCAGATCCAACTCATAGTGACCCCTCCTTGGGTTGCCGAGGTGGTAACACTATGGAAGTAGCTTGCCCAATCTTCCTTCCGAGGAGTGGCTAGTGGATTTGAACCACCAGGCTTCTGGTTAGCGGTCATATGCCTTAGGCACTACACCACCAGAGCTTCCCAACAGAGAGATTGTTGTTGTTGAGTTGGCCCCGACTCATAGCAATCCCTCCTTGGGTTTCCGAGGCAGTATCACTATGGAAGTAGGATTGCCCAACCTTCCTTCTGAGGAGTGGCTGGGGGGTTTGAACCGCCAGCCTTCTGGTTAGCAGTCAAGTGCCTTAGGCACTATGCTACCAAATCAAATCATATTAGGCCTGGGAGGCCTTTGATGTACTTGGGCCTTTACACTGTGTGAGATGAGGAACCAAGGAGGTTCTGAGGAGAGAAGAGTTTAAAGGCTTATTCTAGCTGAAATGTTGAGAACCAGTATAGAAAATAAAGTAGAAATGGGGAGACCAATTAGGACACAACTGTGATAGTTCAGGGCAGCAATGGTGTCTTATAGCTGAAGCAACAGACTCAAATATACCAATGTCCACGAAGATGGCACAGACTGGGCAATGTTTTGTTCTTTTATGCGTAAGGTTGCTATGAGTCAGAGTTAACTCAACAGCACCTAACAACAACAACAATGGTGTCTTAAGCCAGCTTTTTAGTAGGAGGCAGATGAGAAACCATCATATATTCTGGATATATTTTGTAGGTAGAATTAATAGGATTTGTTGACAGATGGAATGTGAAATATGAAAGAAAGAATCAAAGGATTTGGCCTGAGAAATTGAAAGAAGAGAGATGTCTTTCACTACGTGCTCTCCTGCTTAGTGGAATGTGGTACAGTAGATCTGAACATGCTAAGTTTGAGTGGCCTGTTAGACATCCCAGTAGAGATGTTGAGTAAGTGGGTAGATATATGCATGAGTTTGACCTTTAGGCTGGATAATTTGTTACAAAAAGAAAAAGAAAAAAAACCCCTTTGTTTCAGACATGTGGCATCTAGAACTGTGAGATAATACAATACCTGGTTTGTGGTAATTTGTTATAGCAGTCCCAGAAAACTAATCCAAGGCACTATGAAGAAAATAAAACAGTTAAGGGTAGGGTTGCACAACTGATTATTGTAATTGCTGTCAGTAAGTTGTACATCTGTAAAAAGTTGAATTGGCAAAAGTTGTGGGATACATATATTTACAAAAAAAAAAAAAAGTAGCTGCTGAGGCTGTGTATGTACAACCAAAAATCTCATGGGGTTTGGTTCCTTGGTTTGCAGATTTAGGATCATGATTTCATGGGACATCTCAGTTAATTGGCCTAAACACTCACATGTTTAGTGCTTCTTTTCTACCTCCTACTTCTGCAGAGTGCCTGAGGTCTAAGAATTTGAGAGTGGCCATCCAAGGCAAGACAATTGGTCTCTGTTCACCTGGGGCAACAAAAGAAGGGGATTCAGGAATAGGAGGAGGATATGGAATGTGTGGCTAATTATCTCCATGAACAACTGCCTCCTTTGCCATAAGACCAGAAGAACTGGGTGGTACCCAGCTACCATTACTGAACATTTTGATCAAAGATCTATGGAAGAATTCTTATCAAAAGGGGGGAAATGTGGAAGAGAATTCAAATTCTCACGTACTCCAGACTTTCTGAAGCCATAGAAGAAAGATGAACCCCTGAAACTACTGTCCTGAGATAATCTTTAACCCTTAAAACAAAAACATCCCCTGACAACTTCTTAAAACCAAACAATAGTTTATCTTAACTAATAAAAAATGTCTACCTTGAGTATGATGCTTTTTAAAAAATTACCTATATAGAATCAAAGTGACAATAGCAACACTTAAGATTAGATAGGAAACTTAGGGTATGTTATGTTAATGGAGGAAGAACAACTCAGAAAAGGAGGTAAGAATGCTGGCACAACTTGAAGAATGTGATCAGTGTCACTGAGTGGTACATGTAGAAACAGTTGAGTTCATGTCTTGCTGTGTATATTCTCAGCAACAACAAAATAAATTAAAAAAAGGAAACAGTCAAAGAGGTAGCTCAGGACAAGGAGCTTCATTGAAGATGCACACTTTGACTGAAACCCAAGTTATGAGAAGTTGCAGTGAAATGATCCAGGAGGAAAACATTCCAGACTAACAGCCAATGTAAAGGCTTGAGATGGGAAAGAGCTTGGCATGTTGGGATGATGACAAGTAGGCTGGCTGACGTGGCTGGAATACTGTGAAAGTGGAGAGTGTTATAGGAGGTAAGGCCAGAGAGATAGGTAGGAGCTGGATCAAGTTGAGTTTTGAGGACCTTGGCAAGAACTTTGGGTTTTATTTTAAGTGCACTGGGAATCCAATTCGGAAGGAAGATTGAGCAATCTACTTTTGTAAAGATATCGCCTCAGAAAGCCAAGGAATCGCCATGAGTTGGATCTGACTTGACAGCAGTGAATTTAGTTTGGTTTGGGAATCCAATGGAGATTTTCCAGCAGGGGAGTGGCCTGATGGGATCAATACTAACTGCGAGGTATAGAACGGCCTATAAAGAAGACTGGTGTGGAGTCTGGTCTAGAAGATGTGATGGTGGATAAGGAGTGAGGAGAAGGAAGCCTGGACAAGGGTGGAAATGTGGAAGTAGGAAAGAAGCTTGAATGTATTTCAAAGAACTTGCAGATGGATTGAAGGGAGAAAGAGACAAGACAAGGACAATTCCTGGGCTTTTGCCTGAAAAACTGGAAGGTTTTTGATGTTGTTTATGAGATGGGACAAACTGGAAGAGGGGCAGGTTTTGGGGAGGAATCAAGAGTTCTGCTTCTACTATGTAAAATTTGATATGACTATTAGTCATTCTGTAATTCTGCATGTTATCTAGAAAGAAAGTCACACATTCATTCAATTAATATTTGTTGAATGAATAAGTGGAAGCCAGCCCTTTATGGAAAAGGAAACCAGACACAAAGTTAAATATTGGCAATTCATAACGATGACACTAACATTGTAGGAAGCAATTTATTGACGTTATCTTGACCAGTCACCTTAACCACCTTCAGAGGCTCTGGGCTGGGTGCTATTACCTTCATTCTACAGGTGAAGTGTCTTAGGCTTGAAAACTGCAGGGTTTACCCTGAGTTTCCACTCTCAGAGGCAGATCCAGGACTTGTACCTGTATCTTCTCATCCCCAGGCTAGTGCTGTTTCTACCATCCCACACCAAGCCCTGATTAGTGTGCTGCAGGCCTCCTGACAAAGCCGACATTGGAAGGTATCTGTTTGATGTGGAGCCAGTCATGGCCTGTGGCCTTGCTGCCTCTGGTGGGACACGTGTCGTGGGATCTAGTTCCACCCTGAAAGTGGCCTGGGCCATCAGTAGGCAGCCCAAAGCTGGCTGGCACATTCAGACAGGCTGGCTGAGCTCTGTGATGAAAGCAATGACACAGATAAAGTTCCTTTCTTGCCCTAGTGAGTCAAAAACACCATGGGGAAGGGTTTGTCCGGGCTTTGGAATGGAATTCAGGCCAAGTTTTTCTTCAAACAGGCCTCTTCTCTGGGCAGGTTGCATCACTGGAGTTAATTAATTGCAGAGGGAATTGGAGGTGTGGCATCTTTCCCAAAAGCCTATGCTTTTCATGTTCCAGTTTCCAAACTTGCAATTGCATAACCTGGCTTTACACATTCTTCTAAGGAAATGTATTTATTTTGCCACATCAAAGATAGAAATACAGCTATCTATTTTCCCAAGTGCAATAATCTATTAAATAATAGCTATAACAGGGAGTTTCAAAGTGAAGCATAAGAATCAATGGGGAAAAGAGGTGGTATTGTGCAATAACAAGAGCTTCAAATCTGGAGCCAGACTGCCTGCACTGAATTCCCAGTTCTACTTCCTGCTAGCTGTATGTGTTTTGGTAAGTTAATTAAGCTCTCAGTACCTCAGTTTATTGCTCTGTAACATGAAGTTAATAATAGTCCTTAATACTTAGAATTGTCCTGAGGATTAAATGAGTTAACATATGTAAAGTCCTTAGAACAGCTGCATATAGTATTCTGTAAGTAATTGCTATTATTATTTTTATAGCTGCATCATGACTTATTGAAAATGTCAAGTCCAGAGTCATATCCTGAATCAATGGACTTGAATCAATGCACCTGGCATGGGGTCCTAGAATTTTTCACAAGTACTAAAAGAGATTTTTTGATGCAATTGGATTAAGGCAATCCTTTGGGAAATCCTCTTCTATGATGTGAAAATGAGCATCTAGAAACTAGGCAGGGTGTAAGTTACTAAAAGGGGAAGATGGGAGTAAAGAATAATATATGCATCCCTGATTCACAGTTTTGTATTCTTTTGTCTGATATATTTAGAATGGATACTGTGGTGTTAAGTTTGTGTGTCAGCTTGGCTGGGCCTGGTTGAGTGGCTGGGCACCTGGATATAGTATTTCCCATGATGAGACTGGTAATCAGCTCCATGGTGGGACCTGCCACGAGCAGCTGAGTAGCTGCTTTAGGGTTGCAGTTTGCTTCCCGTATATAAGTAGCAGCTTTGGGAATAGTCTCTAGCTTATGGCACGCTTGAACCCTGCATGTAGCTGTGTCATTGTTCAGCAGCCTGCCATGCTTTGCCAACCTTGGGACTTTCAATGCACTTGAGTTAGTGGTCTGCTGTGTGGTTTGGTAACATCGGGACTGTGCCTTTTTATTTGTCAACCTTGGGCTTGTCAGTCCCAGCAGCTAGCAGCTATCTGAGTGAAGAAAAGCCTCTAGCTCCAGTGGGCCAGGAGTAGGAGGCAGAGCTGAACCCCAAGGCTGAAAGGCTTTCCCCCAGCCCCTAGAACCTGGGACTTTGAACTTGACTCAAAGCATCCAAACTGAAGAAAATAAACTCCCATTTGTTTAAACCATCCTATTTGTGTTATATTCCTGTCAGAGGCAGCACTAGGTATCCAGAACAGATGGAATCCAGTGGGCTTTTGCAGTGGATACAAAGATGGCTTTCCAAAGAGAATGGTTTAATCATATCATTGATTCTTTTTTTTTTTTCATATTACCTAATAATTTTCTGTTTTATGTGTCTCCCTCCACTAAATTTTTAAGTTGAGATATAATTTATATAGCATAAAATTCAATTTTAAAAAATATAGAGTTCAGTCGTTTTTATATATTCACAAAGATGTGCAATCATTACATCTAATTCCAGAATATTTTCATCAGTCCCATCTCCCCCCAAAAAAACCCATACCCATGCATCGTCACTCCCCAATCTTCCCTCTACCCCAAACTCCTGGTGACTACATCTTGTTTCTATTGATTTGTCTCTTTTGGATGTTTTGTATAAACAGAATCATATGTGGTTGTTTGCATCTAGCTTCTTTCACTTACTACTTAGGATAATGTTTTCAAGGTTCATCCATTTTGAAGTATGTATCAGTACTTCATTTCTTTTAATTACTGAATTATATTCCATTGCATGGATATACTACATTTGTTTATAAGTTTATCAGTTGATGGATATTTAGGTTGTTTCAATTGTGGACAAAGTTTTGTGCCGAAATACATTTTCATTTCTCTTTGATATATATCTAGGAGTGAAATTGCTGGATCATATGGTAACTCTAAGTTTAACTGTTTGAAGAAATGCCAAACTGTTTTCCAAAGTGGCTGCACCATTTTATCTTCCCACTAGAAATGGAAAAGTTCCAATTTCTCCATATCTTTGACAGCACTTGTTATTGTTTGTATTATCTAATTTTTTAAATTTTAACCATCCTACTGTGTGTGAGCTCTGGTGGAATAGTGCCTAAGGCATTTGACTCCTAACAAGAAGGCTGGCGGTTCAAAACCCACCAGCCACTCCATGGAAGGAAGACTGGGCAATGGCAATCTACTTCCATAAAGATTCACCACCTCAGAAAACCAAAGGGGGTTGCTATGAATCAGAATTGACTCGATGGCAGTGAGTTTGATTTTCTTTTTTGGGGAGTGTGTGTGAAGTGGTATTTCATTATGGTCTTGATTTGCATTTCCTTAATTACTAATGATAGTGGAGATCTTTTCAATGTACCTAATAGCCATTTGTGTATCTTCAGAAGAAATATAATTTCAAATATTTCCCATTTTTAATTGTGTCATTTGTATTTTTATTGTTTACTTGTATGAGTTATATATATGTGTGTGTGTGTGTGTGTGTGTGTATTCTAGATACTAGATCCTTAGCAGATGTGATTTGCAAATATTTTCTCCCATTCTAGAGCTTGTCTTTTTATTTTCTTGATAGTGTCCTTTAAAGCACAAACATTGTAAATTTTGATAAAATCCAAGTCATCTGTTTTGGTTTGTGTGTGTGTGGGGGGGTGTTGCTTGGGCTTTTGGTGTCATATGTACGAAACCGTTGCCTAATCCAAGGTTCCAAAGATTTACATCTATGCTTTTTTTTTTCTTTCTAAAAGCCTTATAGTTTGTACACTAAGGTCGTTGATTTATTTTTTAGCTAATTTAACATACGGTGTGAGGTAAGGGTCCAGTTTCACTCTTTTGCATGTACCATTCATTTTATTATTATTTTTGTTTTTGCAGTATTCCTTCCCCTCCCCTCCCCTCCCAGCCCTGGTAACCAACACAGAAAGTTTCCTTCCATATATAAACCTTTCCTTGACATTTAAAAAAAAAATTTTATTGTGATTTGTGTGAAAGTCTACAGAGCAAATTCATTTTCCATACAGCAGCTCACATACACTTTGTCTCATGACATTGACTACAATTTACCACAATGCAACAGTTCCCCTACCATTTCCTCCCCATAGTTATCTCTCCCCTGTGTCCTTCCCTCCCATGCACTCCTGCTCCCAAGCTGTCTCCCTGAGCATGCACAGCCCTTCTATTCTCCCATGATTGATCTCTCAAAGGAGTTTATCTACCTAATGTAAATGTTCAGCTCATATGCCTGTCTTTTGTTTGGCTGGAAGCCACAGGAGTGGGTTCAATTCCAGAGCTGAAGGGCCACTAGGGGCCATAGTCTCAGTGGTTCCATCAGGGTCTATAAGACCAGCAAACCTGGTCCTCCCCCCACCTTTTTTTTTTTTTTTTTTTTTTATGATTTTGAGTTTTGTTCCACATTGTTCTTCCACTCTATCTTGGATCTCTATAGGATCCCTCCAGGTGGTTGACAGTGGTAGCCAGGCACCATCTAATTCTTCTGGTCTCATAGTTGTATAGTCGTATAGGATGAGGATCGCATAGTGTACCAGTCACTTGGACTAATTGCTTCCGTATGTCTTTGGTTTTCTTCATTCTTCTTTGCTCTGGATGAGGAGAGACCCATTGTTGCATCTAGATGGCTGCTCGCAAGCTTTTAAGATTCCAGTCACTACTTGCCAAAGTAAGAAGTGGAACAATGTTTTTGTGTAGTATATTATGCAATTAACCTTGATGTCCCTTGTGACTATGGTCCTGAGCCCAGAAGTCCAACTACTCGCTCCCTCTGTGTAGCTGGCTGTGGCCAAGAAGTGATTACAACCTTGCACCTTGTCAGTTCTACTGTAAACCTGAGAATTCTTACAGAACATACAAATACACTTATAGAAACATTGTCTGCGAACCCTATACATGGTCATGGGCACACTCCCCACTGCAAAGATATACCTGATCGTTCGGCCTGTCCACCCATCTATCCACCTACATATCAATGTTTGCCTTCATTGACAATGTAGTACTCTATGTGCAAAAGGGTTCATCTTTGTTGTCTGTACCTCCCATGCACTTCTCTATGTCTTTCTCTTCCTCAATGCCACCATGTTGATCACTCACATTTGGTACATTGCTCTTCCCTTTACCCAAATCAATACTTCCCTTTACCCAAATCAATACTGCAACTCTCCATTCCTTGAGTGGTGCATTTAATCCATTGACATTCAGTGTAATTATTGTCAAGAATGAATTGGATGCTGTCATTTTGTTATGTGTTTTTTCATGGTGTTCCTGGTTTCATTGTTCCATATAATTTTCTGTGCTGAGCTCATTATGTTTATGAATCATGTTATCATTTCCTCTGTTGCTTTTGTTTTAGTATTTGCTAAATATTTGTGCTTGTCCTCTTTTTCATTATGATGTGAAGGTTTATCATTTTTCTTTGAGGTTACCCTGTGATTTATAATTTCCTGCCTGAGTTTAGAACAGTCCATTGTATCTTGCAACTCTCTTGACTTCCACACCATTTAGAAGTTATCTAACTACACTATTTTCCCCCTCTTTTTGGTTTGTAGTTGTCCTCATTTGCCAATTGATGTCTCTGGTTCCCTGTTTACAATCTTGTCAGCTTATTTTACTTTAGACACATCCATAGCTATATTGGTTTCTGGGGTATGTCATCTTATGTATTAATGGTTGGATGTTGTTTGCTATTACTGGTTCTCTGTTCAAAGGACTCCCTTTAGTATCTCTTGTAAGGTTGGTCTGGTTTTAACAAATTCCCTTAATTTCTGCTTATCTGAAAATCTCCTAATTTCACCATCATATTTGAGGGAAAATTTTGCC
>NW_006921620.1:6477885-6485122 GCF_000298275.1 Orycteropus afer afer | reverse complement strand
TCCTTATCAGGGAGTTCCAATGTTGCGTCTTCCTCAGGGATGTGTTCTGGGTCTGTATCCTGCTCCCTTGTTTCTACCACTTTATCTTGCTTCTTTGTATGAACTGTGATGGTCTGTTGTCTATGACACATTGTGACATTGTTGTATTTAGATCTCTGCTAACTGTCTGTGAAAAGCAGTTAAGGGTGAGTCAGGCTCTTTTTGATGATCATTTATCACTGGCCAGTTGGTGGAGAAGGAAGTGATGGCTCTCACTCAGTAAGTGGAGCTGCAGGAGGTGTGGGTGTGGTTGCTGTCTCCCACTGAGTTAGACAAAAACTTTCCAGTCATTCACGTCCAGAAAGTCCTTGTTGTTCTCAGCAAGTGGAGCCTACTCTTAAGTCCCTAGAATCTGAGAGAATGCTGATATCTAAAGTGGTCCAATCGCTTGTAAACGTTCAAAATAGCTGCACCCTCCAGACAGGCAAAAGCCCACAGCTCAGCCCCTCTCCCTCTTTGCTGTTTTGCCTTTTATTGACCAGCCACCAGTGCAGTCCTCCTTGCAGCCCCTGGCTGGTGGGCCAATATTTAGGTTAATTCTCAGGTCCTAACACCACTTGGCAGTATCCAAGTGCCATCAGCATCACTACAGCTCACAGCTCCATATGTCTCCTTTTTCAGTGTTTTCATGTGGGTTCTTCTATTAGTTGGAGTTTAGTCCACTTCTGTACCCTTCCTTTCAAAGCTCAGGGCTCCAGGATTACCTTCTGTATTTGTATGAATTGGTTCCCCTTTTCTTTGTTGAAGAGGGTCTGTGTAGTTTGTCTGCTTATTCCACATGTATTATTCATTTTTATCTTTTATAATTTTATGGAAATATATCCTTGTTGTTGTTGTTGTTATGTGCCGTTGAGTCGGCCCCGACTCATAGCGACCCCTCCTTGGGTTTCCGAGGCAGTATCACTATGGAAGTAGGATTGCCCAACCTTCCTTCCTAGGAATGGCTGGTGAGTATGAGCCATCGGCCTTCTGGTTAGCAGTCAAATGCCTTAGGCACTACGCCACCAGAGCTCCTAAACTTGAGAATAAAAAATTAGAGAGAATAAAAGAAAATTTCTTCCTTTAGACTGGAGCAGAAGATACCCTCCATGAGTGATCAGTATGTACCCTTTCCATAGCCACCTCACCTCTGCTCCAACTGTGCTGGTATATGTCACATTGTAACATTTTCCAGTCTTTCTCCAATTGTTTCATGTTTATAAGTCCTATGTATCTGACCACCATAGATAATTTTCAAGGGCCAGGAAGCTCTTTTACTTCTATAGCCACTCTTTCCCGGCCTAAGCTAACTTGTAAGCAATAAGACAATAAGAAACAGCTCTAAAAACACAGTATCTAAGAACTTCGAGTTCTGCAATTTGCTGTAGAGACTATAAGGTCAACCCTCCTTTCTTCTTTTGTCACTGATGTCTATGAATCTCTGCTTTTTAAGTTAGAGGAAGCATCTCAAAGTTAGCAAAGTATATATCCTACTACTTCCAGAAACAGCCTAATTCCTGATGCCAGTTTCTGGCCCCCCTTATTGGCAGAGTTTTATATCCCCAGGCTGTGATGCAAGGACATAACCATATTTAGAACATTCTGTTGACCCCTTTCCATCAAGTCTAAAGAGAAGCAAGCTTTACAAAATCCACAGCCATTGAATGGATAGGACAGAGTAGAACCACCCCATAGTGTTTCCAAGGCTGTAAATCTTTATGGAAGCAGACTGTCTCATCTTTCTCCTGCAGAGCAGCTGGTGTGTTTGAACCAATGACCTTTGGTTAGCAGTCAAAAGCCTTAACCACTGCACCACCGGAGCTCCTATGCCTTATAAGAGGATGAGCAAACATCAAGACCTTTCATCTTAATGGCATGAGTTTGGTTTTGAGTATGTTTCTATAACAGATACGGTATTTTCCTGAGAGCAAAGAGAAGCAACTAAAAAAATTTTAAAAACATTTTCACAAACTAGATAAGAGTGGTCGAGAGAACAAATAAACATGAATAAGATTTAAGAGAAACTGTGTTGGAAAAAAATTTAAGTACTTGTGTGAAAGATACTGATCTGCTGTGAAATTCTCTCACCATCCTATGCAAGGCAGGTCGGAACCAATGCCCTAGTCCTCCAGTGATTCCACAATGTACAGAGATAAATGAGCACTTTCAGGGAACTAGAGTTTAAACTTCCACCAGAGATCTCTCAGGACAACTAACTCATACACAGAATGCTGGGAGCTTTATTTGGCATCCTTGATTGACAAGAATTTCAAAGTATTCCCAATTGCCAGTTTGAGTACTAAGGAGCTAAATTCCTAGTGTTCTGGGAAAGTTGAGTGGAAATGGATTTGATATTCATTTATTATTCAAACCAAGAATTCCCTGAAAATGAGATTAGTAATCCAGGGAGAATCCCTGATGAGCATATTTGGGACGTTCCAAAACCATAGTGGTTTGGAAAATCTGATTCCAAATTTCAATGTCTATTCTCCGTGCACATTCTCTCATCTTCTCGGTAAATACCATGATGAATTTACTCTGCTTTTCAGAATTTATAGTAGCAGAAATCTCAAAACAAGACAGATTAAAAACAAAAGCAAAACAGCTTGCAGTCGCTTACATGATATGTTATTCCCTGAGGGATTTCTATCAGGCAGTGACTGTTAGAACAAACTGGCCTCACTGAAGTCAGCTAGCTGGAGAGACACTTTAAAAAACAGGGAGGAGGGGTGGGCTGCTGAAGGTGGTATTTGTAACTGTTTTGGAAAAACCAAACAGCTGTTGATTCCAACTCATTGTGATGCCCCTGTGTGTCAGAGTAGAACTATGTTCCATGGGGTGTTTAAGGAATAATTTTTGGAAGTAGATCACCAGGTCTTTCTTCTGAGGTGCCTCTCGGTGGATCTGAACCAGCAACCTCTTGGTTAGTAGTTTAGAATTTAACCATTTGCACCACCCACACACTCCAACTATTTTGTAAAGGCCTGGGCTTTACCACTTAGTAGCCAACTGGCCTTGGGCAAGTTGATTAATTTATTTGAGCCACCATTTCTTCATCTGAGAGACCAAGATAAAAATGCATAGCTTAAAAGGTTGATTTGAGACAAATAAACAATAACTGTTAAAGGGGTTAGCAAATTGTGAAGTGATACGTAAAGAAAGTCACTGTTATTACGCCCTTTCCTCCAATCATCAGTGGGAATTTCTTTTCTTTCTTTTTCAAATATCTTCTCAGACCCCAATTCCAAACCTGGGGATAAGTTCAGAAATTTTCCAATAAAAGTGTTATTAACTGGATGGGAAAATATTGAAGATGTGGATGTTTTCTGTAATTTATTTATTTATGTCATTTATTGGGTGTCTATTATGAGCCCTGGTGGCATAGTGCCTAAGGCATTTGACTGCTAACCAGAAGGTTGGCGGTTCAAACCCACCAGCCACTCCACAGAAGAAAGACTAGGCAATCTACTTCTGTAAAGATTTACCACCTCAGAAACCCAAAGGGGGTTGCTATAAGTTGGAATCGATTCAATGTTTGGTTTGCTATTATGAGCCCTGGTGGTGCAGCGGTTAAGCACTTGATTGTAACCTAAAGTTGGCAGTTTGAACCCATTAGCCACTCTGTGGGAGAAAGATGTGGCAATCTGCTTCCGTAAAGATTTACAGTCTTAGAAACCCTGTGGGGGCAGTTCTACTCTGCCCTACAAGCTGTGAGTCAGAATCAACTCTAAGGCAACAGGTTTGGTTTTGTTTTATTATGTTCCAGGGAATTGACTTGATGGCAACTAATTTGGTTTTTTGAGTCTGTGGGTGGTGTAAATGGTTAACACACTCAGCTGTGAATGGAAAGCTTGGAGGTTGAAGCACATCCAGAGGCACCTTGAGACAAAGGTCTGGTGATCTACTTTCAAAAATCACAGCCATTGTCTGGGGGTGGGGGTGCCCATGACCATGTATAGGGCTGGCAGATAATGTTTCTACAAGCGCATTTGTTCTGTAAGAATTCTCAGGTATGTGGTAGAGCTGACAAGGGACAAGGTTGTAGTCACTTCTTGGCCACACCCAGTTACCCAGAGGGAGTGAGTAGTTGGACCTGTGCGGCTCGGGACCATAGTAGCAGGGGATATCAAGCTCAATCGGCATAACATACTACACAAAACATTGTTCCACATCCTACTTTGGCAAGTAGCAACTGGGATCTTAAAGCTTACAAGCAACCATCTAGATCCAACAATAGGTCTCTCCTTGTCCAAAGCAAAGAAGAATGAAGACCAAAGACACATGGAAACAATTAATCCAAGTGACTAGTACAGCATGCCATCCTCAACCTATATGACTATAAGACCAGAAGAACTAGATGGTGCCTAACTACCACTGTCAACCACTAGGCGGGGGATCTATGCAGGAGATCCTGGATAGAGAGGGAGAACAATGCGGAACAAAACTCAAAATCATTTGGAAAAAAAAGGACCAGGTTTGCTGGTCTGATAGAGCCTGATGGAACCACTGAGACGATAGTCCCTAACTGCTCTTCAGGTCTGGAATTGAACCCACTCCTGTGGCTTCCAGCCAAACAAAAGACAGGCATATGAGCTGAACATTTACATTAGGTAGATACACTCCTTGGAGAGATCAATCATAGGAGAATGTATGCACAGGGCTGTGTATGCACAGGGAGACAGCTTGAGGGGCAGGAGTGCATGAGAGAGAAGGACACAGGGATGAGGTCGTGAGAGGAGAGCTATTGCATTGTGGGAAACTGGAGTCAATGTGATAAGACAAAGTGTATGTGAGCTGCTGTATGGAAAGTGAATTTGCTCTGTAAACTTTCACCCAAATCACAATAAAAATTTTAAAAAAAGTAAAAATCACAGGCATTGGAACGATATGGAGTACAATTCTACCTTGATACACATGGGTTATGTAAAATGGTGTGGTGGGGACATCTGACCTCTTCTAACTTCACAAGGAGGCAGGAGAATCAAAATCAACAGCTCAAATCTGATTCCTATGAGGCAGAAGTCAGACATGCCTCCGCTCTCCAACCTTTTACCAATTCTAACACCAGCCATTCCTCCCATGACACTCTCTACTTCTCTGTTGGGTTCAATAATCTTTTGCCATAGCCACACAGAACTCACAGACCATCATCATAGTTATGGGGTTTATTAGGGATTGTAATTCAGGATCAGAAATAACTCAGGATTCAATTCTTCAGTCAGGACAGCTTCTTGGCCATGCCCAAATGCATGGGCATGCATTTGGCCTTCTGCCTCTCTACCCTTGGCTCTTTGGCCACTTGGGCCTCTTGGGGTAGTGCAGCCTCTATTCTGCTAGGGCAAATGTTACAAAGCTCTTTAGCTCCACCAATAAATGCTCAGAGGCACCCTATTTAGCCAGTAAGCCTCAGTATGAAGGCACTCCACTCTCTAGCTTTGTGGGTCTGCTCCTGTGCTATCTCACACCAGCCTCCTGGTTCTGCTGCAGTTGTTTCTCAGACACTACTTCTAATCATCTTGCTTTGTCTCCCCTGTGACAGCTCTCTCTCTCTCTCTCTCTCTCTCTCTTTCTCTCTCTCTCTATCTCTTTCTGTTTCCTGGGTCTAGGAGATTCTCAGTGCAGAAACCTTGATTCCAAAGGACAAATTCTGCTTCCATCTCTTCTTCTTGGTGGTAGTGAGATCTCGCTTTGCTCTGGGATTGGCTGCCTTTTAAGCCTAGCAGGATGGCTGTTGTTGTTGTTCTGTGTCATCGAGTCAGACCCGACTCACAGCGACCCCTCCTTGGGTTTTTGAGGCAGTACCACTACGGAAGTAGAAATAGATTGCCCAACCTTCCTTCCGAGGAGTGGCTGGTGGGTTTGAACTGCCAGCCTATTGGTTAGCAGTCAAGTGCCTTAGGCACTACACTACCAGAGCTCCCAGCAGAATGGCAGAACTGACTAATATCAGGGTTCTATACACCTTATTTGTATGGCCCCACCACCACAGGGGTTCCATGTACTTTATTTACATTATTAGTAAGCTATCTAATCCCCTTGGTAGGCCACTAGCACCTTATTTGTGTAGTCCCATCCAATCATTATTTTGGTCATGTTTTCAGAATGGACCATTCTCTGGAGAAGGATATCATCCTTAGTAAAGTGGAGGATCAACAAAAAAGGAGAAGGCCCTCAAGAAGATGGATTGCCACAGTGGCTGCAATGATAGGCTTAAGTATAACAAGGATTGTGAGGATGGCGCACCATCGGGCAGTGTTTCGTTCTTTAGTATATAGGGTTGCTATGAGTTGGAGTCAACTCAACAGCACCTAACAACAGCAACAACAACCCAATCATTGTGTGGAAGTCACAAGACCATGGTGAGAAAGGCCATATAAAAGCAATTAATTGCACAACAAAGTCAAAATCTCCTTGATGACAACTGATTATTGGTTGGTTATTATGTTCAGAGACTGTTCTAGATGTGAGAGAAACAGCCATGAGTAACATAGGCAAAAATTCATGCCGTTATGGAGCTTATGAATGGAAATCAGGCACGTCCAAAGCAGCAGGGTGGGAGAGTGGGAGAGAGGGGATAAAAAAGCCAGGAACTCAGACAGAGGAGCAGTCAGCCGCAGGGATCCAACTGGGCAGAGGAACTCAGGCACACCCAAAGCAGCAGTGCAGGAGAGCAGAAAAAAGGGGATTAAAAGCCAGGAACTCAGACAGAAGAACAGTCAGTTGCAGGGATCCAGGTGAAGAGAGGAACTCAGGCACACCCAAAGCAGCAGGGCAGGAGAACAGGAGAAAGGGGATTAAAAGGCCTAGGAATCTGGACAGAGGAGGAGTCAGCCACAGGGACCCAGGTAAAGGTGGTACGAGAGGTTTCCAACAGGGAGGCAAACTTGTCTATTGGTTTGTCCTACTGTGGTGACGTGTTGATGTGAGTTTTGAGGCTGAGCCACTGGTGTTTCTAACACCAGTTAGAATGGGATGCACATGGTGCACAGGTATCATCCCAGCTTACAGACTGAGACAGACTAGGAAGGAATAGGCCATCCACTTCTCAAATAATTGGCCAGGGAAAACCTTATGAATAGCAAAGAAACATTGTTTGATACATTACCATGCAATTTATGAATAGTCTGGTTAGGTTAGAAGGCTCTCAAAATAGGACTGGGAAAGAGCTGAAACATCTGAGTAAACCCAGCCTTACTCCTATGGATAAGGTAAAGCTTTC
>NW_006921620.1:6472464-6475305 GCF_000298275.1 Orycteropus afer afer | reverse complement strand
CAGATCTGTCCTAGAGGAAGTGCACCTGAAATGCTCGTTGGAAGCGAGAATGGCCAGACTTCTTCTCACCTATTTTGGTCATGTTGTCAGAAGGGACCATTCCTTGGAGAAGGATGTCATGCTTGGTAGGGAGGGTCAACGAAAGAGGGGGAGGCTTTCAACGAGATGGATAGCTGCGATGATGGGCTCAAGTATAGCAGGGATCATGGAGCTGGCGTAGGATCAGGCAGTGTTTCGTTGTGCTGTGCATGGGGTCACTATGAGTCGGAAACGACTCGACGGCACCTAACAACAACAATGGAGCTTCTATTCTAGAGAGGGAAGAGAAATGATAAAGAAATCATTAAAACATGTAGTATGTTGACAGTTGATAAGTGCTATGGAGAAAAATTAAACAGGGAAGGAGGATGAGGCGTAGCAGGGGAGGAGTAGGGTTAGAGATGGACTGGGTTATGCTTTTAAGGGTTCCAATTCACAGTTCAAAAAGCTGAATTATTTTGTGGTGAGTTATCTTTCAGGGCTCATTTCTGAAGATATGTCATTTTCCTCTCCACTCAGTCATTCCTCTTGTCCTAGACACCCAGAAGCCAGGCACAGGGTCAAAAGTCAGGCCACAGCTGTGAGGGAATGTGCTGGCAAGCCAAGCAGATCAAATAAGACAGGGGTGAGGATGGAGGTGTCCATGGCCCAGGCTATCTAATCCTGGAAATTAGATCACTTTGGGAAATATTCTCCACTAAACCTAGGTGGCATAGTGCCTAAGGCATTTGACTGCTAACCAGAAGACTAGTGGTTTTGAACCACCAGCCACACCTTGGAAGGAAGACTAGACAATCTACTTCCATAGAGATACCACCTCGGAAACCCAAGGAGGGTCACTATGAGTTGGAAGTGACTCAACAGCAGTGAGTTTTGTTTTTTATAGCTAGGGTTAAAAAGGCTACTCTATGTTTCCTTGCATAGAACTGGATAGAGACCAATTTCATTCCCTCCAAAGCCCTTCCCTGTTTGCATTGCATGAGTGACATGTTCCTGTCTAAACTCATCCAGTTTAACAACTGTTCATTTCCTAGCAACACTGCCCTAATAATTCTTGCATGGTATGCACTTAATCCTAGCACAGAAATGTAAGGTTCTATTTCAGAAAACAACTTTTCAAAATTAAATCTCCATACCCCTCTTGCTAACCTTCCAACCCACGAGGACCATCCTCAGCCATGCTTATTAGGAAAGTGCCTTCCTCCAGCAGCAATAAAGCCCTAATTGTGTGACAACAATGCTGAGAATACACTACATAAACAACAGCTTTTACTTAGGTATAGCTACACTGGGCTATTCCTTCACTTTATGGAATCACAGTTTTTCTGCCTCATGGTGACTATATAGTTGGAAGCCTGGAAAAACTTAAAGAAAATTATTTAGAGTCACATAATATTGTGGTAAAGGGCCTTATAAAACTGTCTTGTCAAGGATGGCAAATAGGTGTATTTTGTGTGCCAACTCCAAATGGGTGGTACTGGTTCCTTCCAGCTCTGGACTGTGAAAGAGCCCCAGGAGCCTCTGGATCAGATGAGCAGTGCAGGTGATTGATTAGCAATGTCTGCCATATGTGAGCTATCATACAGGGGCACTCTCACTGGGACTTTTCCATCCCTGACCTAGTTCTGGAGTTCCCCAGTAGTACAAAAAGTTAACAACTGCTAACTGAAAGGTTTGAAATTCAAGTCTCACAGAAGTGCTTAGGAAAAAGACCTGGGGATCTAGTTCTGAAAAACCAGCCATTAAAATCCTTATGGAGGACTTCCAGTAAGATAGAGGAATAGGCAGACAAGTGATACAGACCCTCTTCAACAAAGAAAAGAAAAACCAATTGACAGAGATATAGACAATAATCCTGGAACCCTGAGCTTTGAAGGGAACTATACAGAAGTGGATTAGGCACCAACTAGTGGTAAAACCTGAACGAAAACAGTGAGTACAAAGATGGTCGGAGCTGCAGACTGTCAGCTACTCTGATGAGACCAACAGCCTGAATATTTCCAAGTGATGTTGGGACCTGAGAATTGACCTAAAGATCAGTCTCAGTCACCAAGGGCTGCAGGGACAACTGCTCTGGTGGCCTATGACTAGGAAGGGAAACAGCAAGGAGGGAGACAGCTTGAGCTGTGGAATTTCTGCTGTCCAGAAGGTGCAGCCATTTTGATTGTTTACACGCAGCAGCCATTTTGGATATTTAAAGTGACCTAGGGCACGGCCATTTTGAATGTTTACAAGTGGCAGCCATTTTGGATTTTAAAGTGATAGCATTCTCATTCGGATTCCAGGGACCTAAGAATAGAATCTGTTTTCCAGGGTCAGCAAGGACATATGAGAGGCTGACAACAGGAAAGGAGACAGGTGGTTAGGGTATAAGTGTTGTCAATTAATGAATAGAGGAGCACAGCACAGTACCCTGCCTGTATAGATAACATACAAACAAAACGAAGAAATAAAAATTGTGGGCAAGTCACTCCAACATATAATCACCAATTAAATATAAACACAAAAACATCACAATGCATCAGAGACAATAGAGTATCACAGTCCACACAAAGAAGCAAGATAAAGCAAGAGAAACAAGGGACCAGGATACAGACCCAAAACACATCCCTGAGGAAGACACAGTATTGAAACTCCCTGATAAGGAATTCAAAAGAATTATATTTAGTTATCTTCAAAGGATTGAGAGACAGACCAAGGAAAACACAGACAAAACCCTAGAAGAATTTTGGAAGAAAATACAAGAACAAAATGACAAAATAAATGAAAAATTAGAAATGATTCTAAATCTACAGATAGAAA
>NW_006921620.1:6469047-6470449 GCF_000298275.1 Orycteropus afer afer | reverse complement strand
AAAAAAAATGCAATGACCCATGTCACTTTAATTTTGTGTATTTCACTGTACAAAAATTATATTTCAATAAAATGCATTAAAAAATCCTTATGGAGCATAGTTCTGCTTTGACAGACATAAGTCACTATAAATCAGAATTGAACTCTACAGCAGCTGGTTTTTGGTGGTTTGGATCTAGTTGGAATTTCTCATTTTACAAATGATGGAACAGATATAAAGAGAATTGAGGTGACTCAATCAAAATCGCACAGCCGATGAGAAGCAGAGCACTATCTGAATGCAGACTTCTAGATTTCCACCTGAGCATTCTCTTCATCAATTCTTCTCTGCTCTGGCTCATAAAGTCTGTAGAGAGCTGATTTTATGAGGTCAGGAGAGATTAGGAACTTGACTGGAGGTTGTCAGCTGCTCCGGTGATCCAGCCCTGCTGCTTGCTCTCTCTGTCCCCTCCCAGCAGGACAGCCTGCTTCAAGCTTTGGGATCCAACAGGAAGAAAGAGAATCCTCCCCTTACAGAAATCTACAGTGATGGCTGGGGCATGGACTTCTCATCCTGGGCCACAATCTCTTCCCTTCTCTTTATAATCAAATTGTTTTCATTGTTTTTATCACTCCAGTTTGGCAGGTTCAAATTTGTGATGTTAGGCACAGAATTGTTTTTATTTTTCTTCTAGAGTGATGTTGATATAAATTGCATTTATTTCTATTTTTAAACTTAGCCTTCCTAGCTAAACTCATTTATTTGGTGGGAAAAGATGTTCACATTGTAGATACAATGACAGGGAAAGAGGAGCAGAAAGGATTTGGGGTTTTGTTTTATCAAGAGATGAGCTTGATTTTAAAAAATAATAAAATGAATAAATTCTAGCTCAACTGGCATACTTACCCCTTTCATTTGACTAGAATCTGGCCTCATGCTAAGCCTTCATGCTGGCCATCACCTCCTGAGATGACCTAGTTGCTTGCCCTGTCAAACTGTGTTCTTTCCTTATGTGTTTAAAGTCCCCCTTTGACCTTGGGTAAGAAGAAAATTAGTTCAGTTCCACAAACATTTATTGAGAGTTTACAGAATGTTGGAGGGGACACTGGTTGTTCAGTGGTGGAATTCTCACTTTCCATGCTGGACACTGGGGTGCAATTCTTAGCTAATGCACTTCACATACAGTCACCCACCTGACTGTCAGTGGAGGTGTGTATGTTGCTATGATATTAAACAAGTTTCAGTGGAGCTTTCAGACCAAGATGGGCTAGGAAGAAAGGCCTGGTGATCTCCTTCCAAAAATCACCCAATGAAAACCTTATAGATCCCATTGATCCAATCATCAGCCAATCACAGGAATGGTGCAGGACTGGGCAGTATTCAGTTCCATTTTGCATTAGGGTCACCACGAGTTGGGAGCCAA
>NW_006921620.1:6466102-6468332 GCF_000298275.1 Orycteropus afer afer | reverse complement strand
ATGCATTTGTCCTGCCTTCATTACACTACCAGCTCTTTGAGCTGAATATTTTGTTTAGCAACCAATTTTCACCACCCTCAGATCTGTGTTCTAGGTTTAATGATTTCTCAGATATTTTTAAAGTTCACGACTTTCTGTATACCTGCATTATCTAGACTATTTCCCAATGCCACTTTTTTTTTTCTTGTTTTCCCTTAAAAATAGTTTTGAGCTTTGGGTGCTCTATAAACCAAAACTCTCTGCCATCAAGTTCATTTTGACTCACAGTGACCCCCATTGGGTTTCCAAGGCTGTAAATCTTTATGGAAACAGATTGCCTCATCTTCCTCCCTTGGAGTAGCTGGTGGGCTTGAACTGCTGACTTTCTAGTTAACAGCCAAATGCCTTACCCACTATGCCACCAGAGCTCTTTGGGGTGGTCTATAGCAGGCTATGAAGGCTCTCTTGTCTTATAATAGAGAGACTATTTCTTAGAAAAGGTTGTGATCCTGATTTTGAAGGGAAACAGACTTAAAATTTTGGAGGATAATCAATTTTATTTCTGTATACTTGCAGTGAACAATTCAAAAGTAAAATTAAGTAAACAATTCTATTTACAATAGCATCAAAAATAATAAAATTCTTAGAAATAAATTTAACAAAAGCAGTGCAAGGCTTGTACAATGATAATTACAAAACAATTGTCAAAAAATTAAAGATATAAATAACTGGAAAGATGTCCTGTATTCATCGCTAGATTGACTTAATATTATTAAGATGGCAACAAATTGATCATGAGATTCAACACAGTTCCTGTCAAAATACCAACAGGTTTGTTTTGAAGAAATTGAAAAGCTGATTCTAAAATTTATACACAAATGCAAGAGACCCAGAATAGCCAAAATCATCTGGAAAAAGAAAATCAAGTTAGACTTCCCAATTTCAAAACTTAATAGAAATATACAGTAATTAAGATGGTGTGGTACTGACACAGGGATAGATATATAAATCAATGAAATAGAATTTAGAGTCTAGAAATAAACCCTTACATTTATAATCAATTGATTTTGACAAAAGTGCCAAGAAAATTCAATGTGTCTGTGATAGTTAAGGTTATATGTCACCTTGGCTGGGCCTGGTTTTGAGTGTCTGAGCAGATGGAATAGTTATTCCCCAAGGTGAGATTGGTAATCAACTCCATGGTGGAATCTACTGGAGCAGCTGAGTAGTTGCTTTAGGGATGTGGACTGCTTCCAGTATATAAGAAGAAGCTTTCAGAATGGTCTGCAGCTTTTTGGTATGCTTGGACCCTATACGTAGCCAAGTTTTCGTTTAACAGACTGCCATGTTTCCTGCTGATCTTTGGATGTCTCTGGACTTGAATTAGTGGCCTGGTGTGGTGTTTGGTAATGTTGAGACAATGCCATTTTATTTGTCAACCTTGAGCTTGTCAGTCTCAGCAGCCACTAGCTGCCTGAGTGAAGAGATGCCTCTAGCTTCAGTAGGCTGGGAGCAAGAGGCAGAGCTGAAGCCCAAGGTTGAAGGGCTTTCACCCAGCCCCTAGAGCCTTGCACTTTGAACTCAGACTCCTAACTTCCAAAATTGTAAGAGAATAAACTCCTGTTTGTTAAAGCCACCCATTTGTGGTATTTTTTGTTAGAGTGGCACTAGAGGTAACCAAAATAGTGTCAATAATCATCTCTTCAACAAATGGTGCTGAGACAACTGGATATCAACATGCAAAAGAATGAAGCTCGATCCCTGTCTCTTACCATATGCAAAAATTAGTTCAAAATGAATAAAAAATTAAATATAAGTGCTAAAACAATAAAAATGGTAAAAAAAAAAAAACTTAGGCATAAGTATTTTTGACCTTGGGTGAGGCAGGCAATGGTTTCTTCAACATGGCACAAGTAACCAAAGGAAAAATAGATAAAATGGACTCTGTCAAACTTTAAAACTTTTCTGCTTCAAAGGACACCATTAAGAAAGTGAAAAGATAAGCCATAGAATGAGAGAAAATATTTGTAAACCACGTATCTGATAAGAGTCTAATATCTAGATACTAAAATAGAAACTAAAAACAACAACAACAACAAAAAAAAACTCACTTTCATCGAATGAACTCCAACTCATAGCAACACCCATTTGGTTTCCAAGGTGGTAAATCTTTATGGAAATAGATTGCCCTATCTTCCTTCCATGGGAGCTCTGGTAGCATAGTGGCTAAGACACTTGCCTGCTAACCAGA
>NW_006921620.1:6463452-6464084 GCF_000298275.1 Orycteropus afer afer | reverse complement strand
TGCCTAAGGCACTTGACTGCTAACCAGAAGGCTGGCAGTTCAAACCCACCAGCCACTCCTTGGAAGGAAGGTTGGGCAATCTACTTTCATAGTGACACGACCTCAGAAACCCAAGGAGAGGTTTCTATGAGTCAGGTCCAACTCGACAGCACATAACAACAACAATAAAATTTTTATGCAGTGTTTCAGCAGAAATTTATTTATTTATTTTCACAAAAAATCCCCATAATTAGCTATAACAATAAAAACATTTTTTGTAAGCAGAGTTTACATGTACCAATATACCTACAAGGCTGAAACTCTATGCCAATTTACTTTTTGAAACTTCTATGTTTTTAAATTGATGAAGGCTTGCTTTATGGCCTAACATATGGTCTATCATGGAAAATGTTCCATGGGCACTGGAAAAGAATGTATAGTGTGCTGCTGTTGGGTGAAGTGCTCTGTAGATGTGTATAAGGACAAGTTGGTGAATAGTATTGTTTAGCTCTTCTGCATATTTGTTGAGTTTCTTTCCAGTTGTTCTATCTTTCATTGAAAGTCATGTATTGAAGTCTCCCATTATGACTGTGGAGTCGTCTATTTGACTTTTCAACTCTTTTAAAGTCTGATTTATGTATTTTGGGGCCTTT
>NW_006921620.1:6455462-6461927 GCF_000298275.1 Orycteropus afer afer | reverse complement strand
ATTTGTCTTCAATCTCATTAATTCTGTCTTCCATTGCATCCATTCTACTCCTTTGCCCTTCCAATGTGTTATCTATTTCTGACAATTTAGTATTAATCATCTGGATTTCTATCTGTAGATTTAGAATCATTTCTAATTTTTCATTTATTTTGTCATTTTGGTCTTGTATTTTCTCCCAAAATTCTTCTAGGGTTTTGTCTGTGTTTTCTTTGGTCTGTCTCTCAATCCTTTGAAGATACCTAAATATAATTCTTTTGAATTCTTCACCAGAGAATTCCAATGCTGCTTCTTCCTCAGGGTTGTGTTCTGGGTCTATATCCTACTCCCTTGTTTCTACCACTTTATCTTGCTTCTTTGTGTGGACTGTGATGGTCTGTTGTCTGTGAGACTTTGTGGCATTATTGTATTTAGATCTCTGTTAACTGTTGTGAAGAGCAGCCAAGGGTGATTCAGGCTCTTCTTGGTGGTTTTTATCATTGGCCCGTTGGTGTAGAAGGAGGTGGTGGATCTCACTTAGTAAGTGAAGTTGCAGAAGCTGTGGGTGTAGTTGTGTCTTATGGGGATTGTTGCTGTCTCCCACTCAGTTAGACAAAAATTTACAATTGAATAACCATCAAAAAACTAAAAGCACATAGACAAAAAAAGCCATCATGCAATCACACAGGAATGGTAACCAAAAAAAGGGAAAAAGAAGAAGAAAAGAAAACCTGCAATATCTGGGGATAGGGCAATAAGAGAAAAAAAAGTAGAGAATGAGAGTAATGAAGAAAAAATGGGAAAAATGCAAAAAGAAAAACAAAGAAAGGGTTAACCATGAGAAAAAAAGAAAAGAAAAAAAAAATGCAGCCAGGAACAGGGAAAAGAATAAAAGACTGAAAACTAGGACCTGGGAAGGGAAGAATAAAGAATAATAGTAGAAAGGACAAAAGTAATATTAATAATAGTAGCTTTAAAACAGACAAAAACCAGCAAACTAAAAAACAGACAAAAGAAAGAGAAAAAAAAAATCAGGGGAGGGCAGGCTCCATCCGAGCGCACAGACTGGGATCGAGTTCCTGCAGGCCCAGAAGGTGGGTTGGAGTGGGGGATGGCCACACCTCTGTTCACCAAGCAGGTGTGGGGCATAAGAGTAACAATGTTGCACCTTGCCAGCTGTCCAGGTCTGCAATATCCTTGGGGTTACTGGCAAGTGCAACCTGTTCTTAAGCCCCTGGAATCTGGAAGAATGCTGTCACTTTAAATATCCAAAGTGGTCAAGCAACTTGCAAACATTCAAAATAGCTGCACCCTCCAGACAGGCAAAAGTCCACAGCTCAGCCCACCTTCCTCTTCACTGCTGCTTTGCCTTTTATTCCCCAGTCACCAGAGCAGTCCTCCATGCAGTCCTTGGCTAGCAGGGCTGATTTTTAGGTTAATTCTTAGGTCCTACCACCACTCGGCAATCTCCAAGCTGTCTGTGCTGTCAGGATCACTCAGGATCGCTGCCAGACCGCTGCTCCGTATGTCTCCTTTTTCAGTATTTTCATGCAAATTCTTCTGCTAGTTGGAGTGTAGTCCACTTCTATATCCTTCCCTTCAAGGATCAGGGGTCCAGGATTATCTTCTGTGTCTGTTTTACTTGGTTCCCCTTTTCTTTGTTGAAGAGGGTCTGTGCAGTTTTTCTGCTTATTCCACCATCTTACTGGTACTCTCTTTTTGAACCTTCTAATGTGCTCCAGTCAGAGCTGTCATTATTACTCTTACAGTGATACTTTGAATCATGCAGTTTTCTCTGCAACATTAGAAGCACATGCTATTGTTTTTGTTGCTGTCAGTGTTTTTACAGTTGCTGATTTTGTTTGTTTTTGGTATTTTAGCTAAAATATTGTGGTAAGTAGTATTTGTGAATTTATGTCAATAACTTTTTTGAGAATGAAGCACTAATTAAAGGAAAAGAAGGAAAAAAATCAAAAAGGCTTGTTCTCAGTTACTAAAAATGTAACTAATAATGTAATTCAATGTAGAAAGATTTTACAAAATGATTTTGTTGTTACTATTACATTCAAGCAATTTACAACTATAATTATCACATATTATCCTATAATTAAAACTGACAATAAATGTTACTAAGAATTTTGTACCACTCCTCAGAAGGAAGGTTGGGCAATCCTACTTCCGTAGTGATACTGCCTCGGAAACCCAAGGAGGGGTCGCTATGAGTCAGGGATGACTCGACGGCACATAACAATAACAACAACAAGAATTTTGTATGGTCTGGCACTGGAGGAGGTCCATGGGGGGGTGACACTATGAGTTATCACATTGGGTGACACCAACACCAGTGAGGCCACTGGTCTGATGGTCCCCAAAAAAAAAACAAAACAAACTCACTGCTGTCAAGTCGGGTCCGACTCACCAGCAACCCATCCTTGGTTTTCTGAGGTGGTATCACTATGGAAGTAGGATGGTAGATGTGCTCAGAGTGCCCCAGTAAACGACAGAGCTAGGAAGGAGAACAGTGGGACACCATTCAGATGTCTAAGCATTGAGTCCATATAGCTCTTGCCCAGGGCCAACCTATCAGGGTCCACTAAGCAAGGGCAAACACCCATACTTAGACCCAGAGTAGCCACTAGAGCTCTGAGGAAGTGAAGCTCCACAGGGCCTCCCTCAACTCCTAGGACCTGGTCCTAGCATGGTGAGGGATGACTTCTATTTCTTTAATTTTTTTTTTTTTTTTAAGAGCTTGTTTTACATTCAACGTTATGTGTACATTTAGTTTCATTCCCCATTTACTATGTCCAACCCTAATCCAGTCTCCTCCCCTCCCTAGCTTGTAACCCTCCCTCTGTGCCCCTCATATTTATGCACTCCTGTTTGTCCTGCATTTCCTCAGTTTGAATGTTGGTCTTCTGACGTCTCATGGTCTATTGCTCTAAGGTATGTATTACCATAGAGTATATGGGTGCGTCATCCTGGGTTGAGTGGTCTGCATGAACACCTTGTTTAACTATTGGGCTGAGAGCCCGCCCCTAGGGGTGTGTTTTATTCCAGGCACAGAATGTATTCTAGGGCCATAGTATTGGAAGTCTCACCAGATTTCATCTGACCAGTAATTCTGGTCATTATTGAGTTTTTGGATTTTGTTCCACGTTTTCCCTTCCACTCTATCCAGGATCTCCAGATTTGATCCTTTCCTGAGTGGTTGGCATTGGTAGCCAGGCACCATCTATTCTTCTGGTCTTGAGGGTCATCGTGTCCTAGGGCTGATTGCTTCCAGATGATCTTGTTTTTTCTTGGGGGGGGGCAGTTTGTGCTCTTCTTCGCTTCCCTAGGAGACTGTTACCTGCATTTTAAATGGCCTGTTGAAAGCTTTTAAGACCCCAGTCGTTACTCACCAATGTAGGATGCAGAGCAAGGCTTTTATGTATTTTGTTGTGCCAATTAAGCCTGGTGATCCCCAGTACTATGGTCCTGAGACAGTAGATCTATTGGATCTCTCTCCCATAGTGTCTGGTTGTCTGTGAGGGATTACTCTGTGTCTGTCTTCTATTGTTTCTGTAAAGAATGCAGGTATTTTGTATCACTGGTGTCTGTGCAAGATTAGCCTCAGCTGAATCTATCCTTGGTCTAGAGTATACTCCTGTTCACTGACCCCTGTCTGATCCTCTCAGGTGTTTATATTTATCTGTAGGCTGATGTTTGGTGTTAATGGCAATGCAGTATTGTGGACACATTGGTTGGTATTAGCATCTGTCATCTAACTGTTATGTGCACAATTCAGTATCCTCCCATTTCCTAATGTTATCATGAGGGTCACAGATCCTTCCCATATATCCCTCCTCCTACCCACATCAGCATGTGGGCCCCAACCAGCCTGAAATTAAAGGACTTCTATTTCTGTACCTGGAGATTATAATAATTGTTAGTACACCCTAAGTCCGACACTAAGGGACTAGACACCAGTCTTAAAAATCAAGTTGCAAGAATTCCCACGTGTTTCCCATGCCTGACAGCATATACTGTCCTAATCTTCATAGAGCCCTTCTACCCACAGTTCCACCTCATAGATCAAGATGGTTGGATCTGGCTCCAGCTATCTTTCCAACACAGGCTGAGGCACCATGGAAGATGCAGCTTTTAGCCAGAGGATTCTACTCTCAAGAAAAGTGAGCCCCCCAGGAACCAGAGTGGTAAGGCACTTTATCATTCTTCTTGCTCCCTTAGGTCAGCAGCATCTTGCAACACCTGAAAGTGATTATGGCCGCCTGGGATTTTGCAATCCAAGTCCTTACTGTGAGAGATGCTTATCACTGGGAAGGGTTGGAGTCCTAGTATCAATGTTGAATTACTCAATAAGCAAGGTGAGTGTGGGTTTATTTATGCTTACTTCCTAATCTGTAGAGGACAATTTCACATTTTTCCACCACATCAAAGATTCTGCTTCTAAGTATGGGAAGCATCTGTCTCTCTTCTAAACATATAGCACCTTCCTACAGAATCCAAACCTCTTTTCAAATTTAAAATCCCTAACAGAGGTGGAATACCCAGAAGGCAAGGTAAGCACAGGCTTACTTATACTTATTCACTAATCTGTAGTGAACGGTTTCACATGTTTTTCATCAGATTAACATTGTTGTTTATTGTTAGGTGCTGTCTAGTCAATTTTGACTCAGAGTGACCATGTGTATAGCAGAATGAAACACTGCCCAGTCCTGTGTGTCCTCACAGTCCTTCCTGCCCTTGAATCCATTGCTGCAGTCACTATGTCAGTCCATCTCATGGAGAGTCTTCCTTTTTCTCACTGAGCCTCTACTTTACCATGATGTTCTTCTTCAGAGACTGGTCCCTCCTGATAACATGTCCAAAGTGTGTAAGACAGTCTCGCCATCCTTCCTTCTAAGGAATATTCTGGCTGTACTTCTTCCAAAACAGGTTTGTTCATTCTTCTGGCAGTCTGTGGGATATTCAGCTTTCTTTGCCAGCACCATAAATCAAAGACAGAAATTCTTCTTTGATTTTTCTTATTCACTGTATAGCTTTTACATGCATAGGAAGTGATTGAAAATACCATAACTTGGGGCAGACATGCCTCTCTTCTCAAAGTGACATCTTTGTTTTAAACATTTTAAAGATTTTCCCCCCCAGCAGATTAGCCCAATTCAATATGTTGTTTGATTTCTTGACTGCTGCTGCCATAGGCATTGATTGTAGATCTCAGTAAAATGAAATCCTTGGCAACTTCAATCTTTTCTCCATTTAAGTTGCTTATTGGTCCAGTTGTGAGGATTTTTGTTTTCTTTATGTTGAGGTTTAATCCATACTGAAGGTTATAGTTTTTGATCTTCATTAGTAAGTGCTTCAAGTCATCTTTACTTTCAGCAAGCAAGGTTGTGGCATCTGCATATTATAAGTTGTTAATGAGTTTTCTTCCAACCCTGACACTGCATTCTTCTTCAAAGTCCAGCTTCTCAAATTTTTTGCTCAGCAAACAGATTGAATTAATAGGGTGAAAAGATACAACCTTGGTGCACTCCCTTCCTGATTTTAAGCCATCCAGTTGACGGCACATAACAGCAACAATAGTATTCCCTTGTTCTGTTCGAACTACGGCCTCTTGGTCTATGTACAGGATTCTCTGAGCACAATTAAGTGTTGTGGAATTCCATTCTTCACAATGTTATCCATAATTTGTTATGATCTGCACAGTCAAATGCCTTGCATAGCAAATAAAACACAGGTAAACATGTTTCTGGTATTCTTTTCTCTCAGTCAAGATCCATCTGACATCAACAATGATATCCCTCATTCCACACACTCTTCTGAATCTGACTTGAATTTCTGACAATTCCTGGTTGATGTACTGCTACAACCATATATAAATTATCTTCAGCAAAATTTTAGATGCATGTTATATTAATGATATTGTGCAATAATTTTCACATTATGTTGGATCACCTTTCTTTGGAATGGGCATGTATATAGATCCCTTCCAGTGAGTTGGTCAGGTAGCTATCTTCCAAATTTCTTGGCATAGACTAGTAGGCATTTCCTATGTTGCATTCATTTGTTGAAACATCTCAATTGGTATTCTATCAATTCCTGAAGCCTTGTTTTTCACCAATGTGTTCAGTGCAGCTTGGACTCCTTCCTTCAGTACCGTTGGTTCTTGATCATATGCTACCTCCAGAAATGCATGAAATCACCCAATTTTTTTTTGGTATAGTGACTCTGCATGTTCCTTCCATGTCCTTTTGATGTTTCCTGAGTCAGTCAATATTTTGTCCATAGAATACTTCAAATACTACAACTTGAGGCTTGGATTTTTTTTCTTCAGTTCTTTCAGCTTAAGAAATGTCAAATACAAGTTCCAGCAAGATGGTGGACTAGGCAGAAAAACTGCACAGACCCTCTTCAACAAAGAAAAGGGAAACCAATTAACACAGACACAGAAGATAATCCTGGACCCCTGAGCCTTGAAGGGAA
>NW_006921620.1:6391782-6449512 GCF_000298275.1 Orycteropus afer afer | reverse complement strand
GAAACTCCCTTTGAAAAATCTTCTGTTCAGTTCTTTTTCTGTATCATTTCTTCCATTCTCTTTAGCTACTCTATGTTCAAGAGCAAGTTTCAAAGTCTCTTCTGGCATGCATTTTTGTCTTTTCTTTCTTTCATGTCGTTTTTTTTTTTTTTTAATAACCTTTTGCTTTCTTCACATATGATATCCTTGATGTCATACCACAACTCAACTGGTCTTCATTCACTACTGTTTAATACTTTAAATCTGTTCTTAAGATAGGGTCTAATTTCAGGTGGGATATACTCAAGGTCATACTTTGGCTCTCCTGGACTTGTTTTAATATTCTTCAGCTTTATCTTCTTGCATATGAAGTATTGATGGTCTGTTCCACAGTTGGCCCCTGGCATTGTTCTGATTGATGATACTGAGCTTCTCCCTCATCTCTTTCCACAGATGTAGTCCATTTGAATCCTATGTGTTCTATGGTGGGGTCCACATGTACAGCTGCATTTATGTTGTTGAAAAAAAGTATTTCCAATGAATAAGTCATTGGTCTTGCAAAATTCTCTCATGTGGTCTCCAGGATCATTTCTATCATCCAGACCATATTTTCCAGTTAGTGATCCTTTTTTTTTCCCCAGCTTTTGCATTCCAATCACCAGTAATTATCAATGCATCTTGACTGCATATTTGATCAAATTCAGACTGCAAAAGTTGGTAAAAATATTCATTTCTTTTTATCTTTGGCATTAGTGGTTGGTATGTAAAATTGAATAATAGTCATGTTACATCCTCTTCCTTGTGGGTGTATGGATATCATCCTATCATTAACAGCATTATACTTCAGGATAGATTTTAAAATGTTCTTTTTGAAAATGAATGTGATGCCATTCCTCCTCAATTTATCACTCCCCACCATTGTAGACCATAGATTGTCCAATTCAAAATGTCAAATTGTAGTCCATTTCAGCTCACTAATGCCTAGGATATTTATCTTCAAGTGTTCCATTTCATTTTTTACATCTTCCAATTTTCCTAGATTCATACTTCATACATTCTATGATCTAATTACTAACAGATGTTGGCAGTTGTTCCTTCTCATTTTCAATTGTGCCACATCAGCAAATAAAAGTCCCTAAAACTTTACTCCATTCATGTCATTAAAATTGACTCTACTTGAGGAGGCAGCTCTTCCCCAGTTGCATTGTGAGTGTCTTCCAACCTGAGGGGCTCATCTTCCAGCACTATATCAGACAATGTTCCACTGCAGTTCATACGGTTTTACCTGGCCACTTTTTTCAGTAGATCACCAAGCCCTTCTTCCCAGTCTGTCCTGGTCTGGAAGCTCCACCAAAACGTGTCCACCATGGATGACCCTTCTTGCATTTGAAATAGCAGTGACATTGCTTGCAGCATCACAGCATCATGCAAGCCACCACTGTATGACAAATTAACAGGTAAGTGGTGGTACTCAATATTCATATACCACATATTAACAAACCTTCAAGAAACAACTTCCTAGTATTTAAAGAATATTTCAGGATTTTCAGATCTTGCTCTAAGAGAAGGCACAGCCAAAACATTCTCTCTTGCTCTATTTTCTGTTTCTCCAGGCCTAATGTTTCAGGAGAAAAATATGTTCTTATAGTTTCTGGTATTCATTGGTGTGAAATGGTTTAAGAAGTCAAGTAGATAGACGGAAAAGAAAAAAAAAATTAAAAAAAGGAAAGAAAAGCTTTATATTTCCCCAAGCACTACCTTCAACCATCTAACATATGAGGAAACCAAGGCACTGAGAGGTTAAGTAACTAGGCCAAAGTCACTCAGTTAGCAAGTGGCAGGACAGAGCCAGGAATTTTCTAAAAAAAAAAAAGTTTTATTTGATACTATTATTTTTTACTGGCAGCCCTTTTTCTCCCTGTGACTCAGATGATTAGTCTAGGGGCTCAGCTAAGGACAGATTCAACTGGGCTGAATCACTGCTTGGCTGCAACACCTCACGACTTGCTCCTGACTTGGCTCACTATGTCTGTTGTTGTTGTTGTTATGTGCCATTGAGTCAGACCCGACTCATAGCGACCCCTCCTTGGGTTTCCGAGGCAGTATCACTACGGAAGTAGATTGCCCCATCTTCCTTCCCAGGAGTGGCTAGCTCTTCCCTATTCAAGGAGGCTTCTATGCCCCTTAAAAATAAATGTCTGTCAGGCGGTCCACCCACTTCATCAGAGGTGCCCAAGATCTCAACAGTGGAAAAAACTGCTGAAGCCACAGCTGAGATGAGTGTTGTCTCCTGACCTGATATTTTGGGGTTTAGCATTGATGTCTTCCTTCATAGCCAAGGTACTTGGAGAATGACATTTTTTTCCTGGCTATCTGTTCCTTTAGTCTCAGCCCAAGGGGACTAGGTCTAACTGGACAGAAAAAACCAGCAGGAGCACCAGGGATAGGAAGGTCAGAGCTAGAAATAACTGCTCATGATCTCTGAACTAATGGAGACTGCCATGTAGTAAATTACTTTACATGCCCTTCTAGTCATAACAACAACAACAACAGTCATAGTCTTTGTAACTCCCATCAAATGACTGGGTGCCTGTGAGGTACTGTGGCCCATCAAGGGGATTAGATGGCTTGCTAATGATGTAAAGAAGGTACAGAACCCTAATGATGGGATTGGTCAGTTTTGCCATCCTGTTAGACTTAAAAGAGAGCCGGGGGTGGGGGGAACCTCACTACCACCAAAAAGAAGAGTCAGGAGCAGAGTGCATCCTTTGGACTCAGAATCCCTGTGCTGAGAACCTCCTAGATCCAGGAGACAGAGAGAAGGAGAGAACTGTGACACTGAAGACAAGAGACAGTGAGAAACAGCAGCAGAGAAACATAGCAGCAGAAGCAGGAGACTAGGAGGAGATGGTATGGTGGGCTTTTGGACTCATGGAGCAAGAAAGCTGAGTGCTTTTGGGCAAGAGGCTGGCTGATGCAGTGGGGTGCCTCAGGGCACTTATTTGATAGATCTAAAAGAGCCTTGTAATACTTGTGTGGGCAGGGCAGAGGCCTGGCCAAGGAAGTGTGGGGCTGAAGCACAGAGAGAGAAGTCATGTGGACACAGCTGAGAAGAGGCTTTTCTGATGATAGAGATATATCCTGAGTCATTTCTGATCCCAAATTGTAACCTATTACTTCTCTAATAAACTCCATAATCAGAGGGTATTATCTGTGAGTTCTAGGTGGCCATTGCAACAAATTATCAAACCCAGCAGAGAAATAGAGAGTGACTTAAGAGGGAAAGTTGGTGTCAGAATTGGTAAAAGGATTGGAGAATAGAGGTATGTCTGACCTCTGCCTTATAGGAATCAGCCTTGGACCATTGATCTTCTTGAATCTCCTTCCCCCTTGTGAAATTAGAGGAGGTCGGAGGCCTCTGCCACACCATGTTTATAGAGACTTGCCTCAAAAAGCCCGCTAGGGGCCAGGTTTGCTGGTCTGATAGAGCTTGGTGGAACCACTGAGAATATGGCCTGTCAGGTCTGGAATTGAACCCACACCTGTGGCTTCCAGACAAACAAAAGACAGGCATATGAGTTGAACATTTACCTGAGGTAGATACACTCCTTGGAGAGAACAATCATGGGAGAAACAAGGACTGTGTATGCACAGGGAGACAGTTCAGGGGGCAGGAGTGCATGGAGGGATGGACACAAGGAAGAGGTAACTATGGGGAGGAAGTGGGAGGGGAGCTGTTTCATTGTGGTAAATTGTAGTCAATGTCATGAGACAAAGTATATGTGAACTGCTGTGTGGAAAGTGAATTTGCTCTGTAAATTTTCACCCAAATCACAATTTAAATAAATAAATCAAAGCCCCCTAGGCTCCTCTACTTGAACTGGGAACTGTGTCTGAACCACTTGGAGTGATCACTTTGTCAAGAAAAGAATTTACGTTTCCTTCCTGGCTCTGCTCTTTCCTAATGAAAAAAATTCCCACCAGCCTGCCAGCTCTCAGTTGTGCTGAGGAGCAGTCTCAGATGCTTCACAAAAAAGGACAGCTGACAAAATGCCAAACTATTTGAACATAATTTTTCTGACAAACAAACATTCAGGGCAAAGGCAGCCTCCCCCTCTCGCTTCCCACCAGTCTGGGTTGATTTTCTCTAATGCTAACAAAGAGCTCTTGAGTACTAGCGACCTCCTCGTCACCTGGAAGCCAGGCCGAACACCTTCCAATATGAATTTGGATCAAGTCTTAACTCTGGTGTGGTTTCAGGGTTCTCCAAACCCCTGCTTCATTGGGATGAAGGGAGCACAGAAAAGCTTGCTGCTGTTCCCACAAAGCTGCCTCATGATAACCAAATGAGGTTCTTTTTTCTATATCACAGAAACTTCCATTGGCCAGGTAAGAATGAGCACGAAATGCTCCCTGATGCACAGCGTGTGGAGCCACTTCAGAAGGTCCAGGATCATCCCTGGTCTCAGAACATCTATGTGGGAGTAAGCAGGAAATATGAAAACATTCCTACCCAACACCAATCCTGCCACCAGTTAACCTTCTGTGTAAGTTAATGCAAGAATCATACAGGTTACACTCTCAACTTGTATGTATGTCATCTATGGATCAAGGGCAATTCATTATGTATATGTAAAGTTAATTCCAGCCCTATGTTCCTGAGCACTTACAGATTTTCATGAGGAAACTTATGTCAAGAAAGACCTGTTTGAGATAGCACAGCCAGTCCCCCTCCACGTCTTGTTCCTGCTGGGAAGAGTGAGCAGTTGGCATCCAGAGGTCCACATGTCTCCTCTACAAGATTAGGCATTAAATTTGCTTTCCTACAAGCCTGTCTCTTTTCCCCCATGTCCTCCATGAGGTTTGCTCTCCTCCTCATGCTGCATACTCTGCCTAGGTCTAAGTGGGTGAGGCAGATATTATTAAAGCCTGGCCTGTGTCCACTCAGCACTTACCCTTCCTCAGCCCCCTACATGTTCTCTGACACTCTCCCTGAGGGGTTTGTCTATCACAGGATCATGCTCGGGCTAGCAGGGCAAGCTGGATTTCTGGGAACTTAATGATTCAACCCATAACAGATGGGAATTGGTAGATGAATCCCCCAACCTCTTTGCCTCTCAGGTGGGACAATGAGGAGAAATGCTCTACGCCATCTCTCAGAGTCCCCAGCAAAATGGCACCTTTTTGTCCACATGATGATCTGCTCATTTAGTGTACTTTGAATCTGCTTCCTTCTCTTATTAGCTCACTTAAACCACAATGCCAAAACCACTTGGCCTCAAATCAAATGATTCATGATGACCCCATGGGGACCAGAGTAGAACGGTTCTCCACGGAGATTCAAGGCTGACTTTCTGGAAGCAGACCCGCAGGCCTTTCTCTGTGGCATCTCTGGGTGGACTGGAGCCCCCAAACTTTTGGTTCGTGGTGGCTACATTTGTCTGAGCTCCTAAACTCCAATTAAAACAAAACAAAAAACCAGCTACTGCCATCAAGTTGATTCCAATTCATTGTGACCCTTTAGGGAGGAATAGAACTGCACCATAGGGTTTCTAAGGCTGTAAATCTTTATGGAAGCAGACTGCCTCATCTTTCTCCCATGGAGTGGCTGGTGGGTTCAAACTGCTAACTTTTTGATAAGCAGTTAAATACTTTAACCACTTTGTTCCTTAAACTTCAACAGTGGGTAGGAAATATTGGAGAGAGGGGATGTAGAAAGTGTCTACTTTAGGATTCCATCAAGCCTAAATCCATGAGAAAAATTGGTCTGGTAAATAATTTATGCAAGCAGTGGACTTTTATCACTATCTTTAGGTTATATAATTATGTCTGCCTCATCAGCCAAAGGGTTAGATGCCTTGAAGTCAGAGACGACAGGCATGTTAATCTTTGTTTCTACAGGGTCTGATACAGGTTACTTAGTGTTTTCTTAGTAAATGCTAATCTAAGCTGGACTCATAACAGTGCAGTTCAATTAGGAAGGGGCTCTTCAAAGACCTCTTAGATAAGAAAAAAGGATTTGTGGTTGAAGATCTTTTCTGTCCATCCAAATATACATCCAAGTATCAATAGTTTAGGGATTGCTACATCCCATTTTCTCTGTTGTTGTTGTTGTTGTGTGCCGTCAAGTCGGCCCCGACTCATAGCGACCCCTCCTTGGGTTTCCGAGGCAGTATCACTACGGAAGTAGGATTGCCCAACCTTCCTTCCGAGGAGTGGCTGGTGGGTTTGAACCGCCAGCCTTCTGGTTAGCAGTCAAGTGCTTTAGCCACTATGCTACCAGAGCTCCTATTTTCTCTAGCACTAGAGAAGTCAACTATAAATTCAGGGGTCATGAGCCAACATCAGGGGTCCTCATTAAGAACTGTGAGGCAGTATTCTGATGAAGGAAGCTTGGAGCTGGGCCTGCCCTCCAGCTCAGAAACCTGAGCCCTGATCAGAATATTTTCCTATCTCCAGAACTGTGACCAGTATGTCCAGGCTCCTTTAAATGCTGTTTCTGCAAGGCTCACACCAGACGATCCTGCCTTTGCTCCCACAATGTAGTGATATTTGGTTGTAACACTTAGTATACATAAAGTGAAGGGCAGGGAACCAAAAAGATGTTGAGAAATCCTAGTTAGATCACAGCTTGGGAATAAATTTGAGTAATCTAAGATAAAAGAGAAAAAAACTGTTGGCACTTGAAATAAAGACCAGATCTTAAATTGTTCTTATCACCCACAGGTCTTAGACAGCTGGTCATAAGGGATGCCCTGTTATTGCCTTGAAACTCTCAGTGTTTGCACACACTGCCCCAGTTAGTAAGCTTAGTAAGCGTGGACAAAGATGGGGAGGGTTGATAAACCAAATGTGTCTGGACTTTTTACTTCCTTGGCATGAGTCATGCCAGGCAAGCTTACCTCTCCTCTCAGGCGGTGCACTGGCCTTCCCAGATAAACACAGAGGAAGAGCAGACCTGGGTATGGTATCAACTATGACTTAGCCAGCCCCCAGATTCTTTGGTTGCAGAGTGAATTGGCCAACTGTTCTCAGAGCTCTAGTGGCATAGTGCCTAAGGCACTTGACTGCTAACCAGAAGGCTGGTGGTTCAAACCCACCAGCCACTCCTCCGAAGGAAGGTTGGGCAATCTACTTCCGTAGTGCTACTGCCTCGGAAACCCAAGGAGGGGTCGCTATGAGTCGAGTCCGACTCCACAGCACATAACAACAACAACAACAAGTTGGAAGGCACAGTGGAGGGAAGTTAGACAGGGACATTTTTCAGGCCTCTGTGCCCAGGAAGGAGTCCTTGGGTGAAACAAACAGTTAACACACTTGGCTGCTAACCAAAAAGTAGGAGTTTCTAAGCCACCTAGAAGCACATTGGAAGAAAGGCATGGTGATCTGCTTCCGAAAGCTCAGCCTTTGAGAATCATATGTAGCATGGCTCTACTCCGACATACAGGAGGTCACCGGTCGTAGTGAACTCGACAGCAACTGGTTTTCTGCCCAGGGAAGTTAAAAGTTTGCTGGGAAATTCCTTGGATGGCTTTAAAGGTCACAAATGATATATTCTAGAGGGCATCTGGTACCCACTGGACTTGGTTCCTCTGTTTTTATCCCTGCTTTTCTCCAGCCCCAACCCCTAGCAGCATGATTTTTACATGAAGATACTTGCTGGTAGAACAAAAGAAGGCTTTTTCTCCTAGACAAATGGATTCCTTATCAAAATAGAAAAATTAAACGGACAACTAAGTGAATCAATCAATCAATAAATTAATAGATAAATCAGTTTATGAATGTTACCTGGTGCCAAGACCAAGGTGATAGTGCAGCTCAGAGCTCCATCTTCAGCTCCAAGCTTCTCTTGACTCAATGCTACCACACAGTTCTGAAGGAAGAACCCCGTGCCAGAGCTCCTGACCCACAAATAAAATAAAACTCTTCCAGTGCAATAAGTGAAGTTGCTAGAGATTATGATATGCAACAATGCCTAAGCTATTGTTTCTTGGCAACTATTGATGGTCAGATCCTCACCCAGCAGTGTACTAGGCTTGCCAAGGCCCTGTCCTTAGACATATTCTTAAGCTCTTTAAACCCAAGGAGGGGTCGCTATGAGTCGGGTTTGACTCCACAGCACATAACAACAACAACAACAACCGCTCTTTAGATGGCTTATTCTGTATAAGGTAGATTTCATTTCTCAGAGCACCACGAGAAAATCTGTCTCCCTTTGAAGTCATTGAGGTCAGGAACTGCAGGCATATTAATCTTTGTTTCTACAGGACCTGACACAGGCTACTTAGTATTTTCTCAGTAAATGCTAACCTAAGCTTGACTCACAACAGTGCAGTTCAATTAGGAAGGGGCTCTTCAAAGACCTCTTAGATAAGAAAAAAGTATTTGTGGTTGAAGATCTTTTCCGTCCATCCAAATATACATCCAAGTATCAGTAGTTTAGGGATTGCTACATCCCATTTTCTCTAGCACTAGAGAAGTCAACTATAAATTCAGGGGTCATGAGCCAACATAGGGGGTCCTCATTAAGAACTGTGAGGTAGTATTCTGATGAAGGAAGCTTGCAGCTGGAGCAATAATCAATCGATAAGTATTTAGTAAGCCTCAGCCATGAACTCAGCACTTCTAGGGCTGTTAGGAATTAAAAAAATGTAAGATACTGGGTTCTATCATGAGTTTACCTCTTGTTGGGGGACCAACATATACACATAGCAGCAACTGTTGAGCGGTGACTCCTGATGCTATAGCACACAGTAGTTAGGTATATTGGGTCTGGAGTCACCTAGGGCATGCATACCAGCTCTGCCACTCAATGATTTGACCCTGGGTCAGATACAAAACCTCACTGAGCTCCTCAGTTTTCTTAACCAATAGTGTGACTCACTAAAAGTGTTGTTGTTAGTTGTTTTGGAGTCGGCTTGGATTCATGGTGACCCTGACTCATGGGGACCCCTTGTACAATAGAATGAAATGCTGCTGGGCTCTGCATCATCCCCATGATGGGCTGCAGATCAAACCGTGTGTTCCACAGAGTTTTCATTGGTTGATTCTCTGGAAGTAGATTACCAGACTGTGGTGGTTAAATTTTTGTGTCAACTTGGCTGGGCCTGGTTGAGTAGCTGAGCAGCTGAATGTAGTTATTCCCCATGGTGAGATTGCTAATTAAGTCCATGGTGGAATCTATTGGAGCAGCTGAGTAGCTGCTTTGGTTGTGTGATCTGCTTCCCATACATAAGAAACAGCTTTGGGAATGGTCTCTAGCTTATGGCACATTTGAACACTGCATGTAGCCGTGTCATTATTCAGCAGCCTGCCATGCTCTGCCAACCTTGGGAATTTCAATGGACTTGAATTAATGGCCTGCCGTGTGGTTTGGTAACATTGGGACTGTGCCATTTTATTTGTTAACTTTGGGCTTGTCAGTCTCAGCAGCCAGTAGCTGTCTGAGTGAAGAAAAGCCTTTAGCTTCAGTAGGCTGGGAGCATGAGGCAGAGCTGAAGCCCAAGGCTTGAGGGGCTTTCACCCAGCCCCTACAGCCTGGCACTTTGAACTTGGACTTAATACCTCCAAACTGTTATAGAATAAACTCCTGCTTGTTCAAGCATCCCCTTTGTGGTATATCCTTGTCAGAGTGGCACTAGGTAACCAGAACACAGGCCTATCTTCCTAGTCTTAGTCTGGAAGCTCTGTTGAAACCTGTTCAGCATCATAGCAACACATAAGCCTCTACTGACAGATCAGTATTTCCTTCCCAGAGGGTGAGAATTCTACCACTGAACCACTAGTGGAGTAAATTAAATTTTGTTGTTGTTGTTAGGTGCCATTTAGTCGTCTCCAACTCATAGCAACCCTATATACTGCAGAATGAAACACTGCCCGGTCCTGTGCCAGCCCCATGATCCTTGCTATATCTGATTGGAGCCCATCATTATAGCCACTTTGTTAATCCATCTTGTTGAGGGCCTTCCCCTTTTTCACTGCCCCTCCACTTTACCAAGCATGATATCCTTCTCCAGGGAATGGTTCCATCTGACAACATGACCAAAGTAGGTGAAACGAAGTCTGACCATTCTTACTTCTAAAAAGCATTCTAGCTGCACTTCTTCCGGGATAGATTTGTTAGTTCTTTTCATAGTCCACGCATGGTACTTTCAGCAATCTTTGCCAACAGCACAACTCAAAAGCATCAACTCTACTAAATTAAATAGCAAAGAGCTCAGCCCAGGGCTGTCGTACCGGAAGTACCTAACACATGACAGCTGTTGTTATTGTTCTACAATCAAATTATAAGTCCTGTGCAGAAAAAAAAAAAAAATTATAGTCCTTTGTTATTTCTCTTACAGGACTTTTCGTATAATATATGCCCAGGAGTTGTTTGTTGATCGGCTTTGAGGGAAGGAGAATACTTTTATTGTGTAGGACAATTTCCTTAAGAAAAGACTAGTGAATTTATGAAACTTTGCACAGATTTTGGAAAAGTTCACTTTAAAAAATAAAAATATTTCCCACTGTATATATTCATATTGTTAAATAATTAACCAAGATGTTTATAACTGCAGTTCATCCTGGAATGTTTAGACAAGGATCACAGATGAAATCTGAACCCAAAACAAAGAAACGCCAATTATAATCTAGATAAATCTACCTCAAATGTGAAGGTTGTTTAGGTGAAAATGACCATGGGTCTTTAAAGGAGCTTTTAGAATAAAACTTTCAGAAAATAAACCTTCTCCTTTTATCCATATTGTCCATCAAAGTCTGACTCCTGACTCAAAACAGTCCCAACAGGCTGCTTCCCTGCCTACCCTGAGCATGTGTCTGGGGCTGCCATTAAGTAGTGCAACATGTCAGGCAGGCATGTGAGTAGGTGACTCAGTCTCACCACGGATGGGTAAGGAAGGAATAGGCCTCTTCTGCTCTAACAATCCTTGACAATCCCTCATACCCTGTGTTCTGGTTACCTAGTGCCACTCTGACAAAATATACCACAAATGGATACTTGAACAAACAGGAGTTTATTCTCTTACAGTTTGGAGGCTTTAAGTCCAAGTTCAAAGTGCCAGGCTCTAGGGGCTGGGTCAAAGCCCCTCAACCTTGGGCTTCAGCTCTGCCTCCTGCTCCTGGCTCACTGGAGCTAGAGGCTTTTCTTCATTCAGACAGCTGTGAGGTTGACACGGCCAAGGTTGACAAATAAAAAGGCACAGTCCCAATGTTACCAAAACCACCTGGCAGGCCATTAATTCAAGTCTCTTGAAAGTCCCAAGGTCAGCAGAGCATGGCAGGCTCCTGAACAATGACACGGCTACATGCAGGGTTCAAGTGTGCCATAAGCTAGAGACCATTCCCAAAGCTGTTTCTTATGTATGGGAAGCAGATCACAACTAAAGCAGCTACTCAGCTGCTCCAATAGATTCCACCATGGACTTAATTAGCAATCTCACCATGGGGAATAACTACATTCAGCTACAATGACACAGCTACGTGCAGGGTTCAAGCGTGCCATAAGCCAGAGACTATCTCCAAGACTTCTCCTTATCTACAGGAAGCAGACCACATCCCAAAGGCAGCTACTCAGACCCTTGTGGTAGATCCCACCATGGAGTTGATTGCCAGTCTCATCATGGTGAATAACTACCAGCAGCTGCCCCGCCACTCAACCAGGCCCAGCCAAATTGACATACAAATTAAACTACCAAACCCTGTCTTGGTGTTTAATGGAAAAAAGGTTTAATAAGGGTTTGGGAGGTGACCAGCATTCATGCCCCAGCTCTGCCTTTCACTCAATGAGTGTGACTTCGTAGACTCATTCAACCTTCCTGAGCCTCCCTTTTCCCAGGTGAGGGATATCGGGCCAAAGAGTCTATGAGGTCAATTCTCACTCTAAATCCTGGCATCCTCTGAGACGTGGAAGATTAGACGAGGCAGCACAGTGGCTGGCAGGGCGTGAAGGTGGCTGTTGCCACCCAGAGCTTTCAGAGGTCATATTCAAGATCTTTTTTGCCATCCTAGGTTGTATACCACAGACTGATACCATAGTACCACCCATGGACAGAAATGGCAAACACTCATTTTGAATCATGTAATGAATTAGTATTTGCTGAAAGCCTGATACAGAACAATCGGTTAAAGGGCTGTGGTATGAGTGCTGCAAAAGATGTAGGCTTCAAGACCCTTGAACTCAAGAAAGTCAAGGGTCAAATTCCAGCTCCCTTTGTGACAAGCTGGAAGACACTGAATATGCCACAACTTCTCTAAACCTATCTCCTCACTTATGAGAAAGGGACAATAAAACCTACGTCATTTGTTATAAGAATTAGATATAAAATGTGTAAAGCTTGTTGGATTATTTCAAGGTCTGCAGCATCGTTAGGAAATAGATATTACATGTGAAGTTCTAGCACAGTGACTATTACCTGACAGGTATTAAATGTGTGGTAATTATTATTATTACTATTAATATAATACTATTATCGTTGTTCATTATATGGGCCAGTATTGTTAAATCACTTCACAGAGAAGAGAGGAGAACTGAGAGGAACCAGGAAGAAAAAATGGGGCTCAACAGATTATAAAACCAAAACGAAACTCAAACTCACTGCTGTCGAGTTGGATTTGACTCATAGCAATCCGCCCCCGCCCCCTTGGGTTTCCAAGGCAGTATCACTACGGAAGTAGATTGCCCAACCTTCTTTCTGAGGTGGGTTTGAACCTCCAGCCTTCTGGTTAGCAGTCAAGTGCCTTAGGCACTATGCTACAGAGCTCCTAATAGATTGCAGGTGAGTTTTAATCCAAGATCCCATTGCCACCCTAATGCACAGTCTTTGTTGCCACATCTACACCTGTGGCCCTATGAAACTACTTATATGTAGATCATTTACTCTCCACAATTCCTAGTCCCACCCTTACACAGTGCTTTCTAACTGGAAATACAACTCTCAGGGTTTTTTTTTTTTTTCGCTTTTGTTTTTAAAAAGTTAAAATCCAGGTCAGCAGTCATACATTTCTTCAGGCATTAACTGTAAACCTCTTGCTCTTTAAAAGAGACAAACCCTCATCTCTCTGGGCCAGAAGGCAGCTTTTGGAATGACAGGCCCTTGGTTATCCTCAGTTCAATCTGGGGGCCTTGGAGGCTCCAGCATCTAGGCCGCTTTATTGCTCCAGAAGGAATTTAAGAAATTTCTTTGATCTAAAAAGAATCCAGATTAACAGGCCTTCTTGGTGGGCAAGGAGACCTGCTTTAACTTTTAGCATCTTAATTCAAATGTTTTCAAATTCTTGTTTCTTAAAATGATTCCAATAGTTAATTCCACATCCACAGTTTTTTTACTTTTTTCCTACTCTGTATTTTTTTCTCTGCAATCATCTATAATCAATCAATTACAGATGGCCTCACCATTGAGAATTGAGAATTGAATCAATCAATTCTTTGACCTCACCTCTCCTCTTCTCCACATCCCTTCCTGCCATAATTGTAGGGATAATCATCATCATCATCATCATCATCATCATTACAATATGTTAAAATTTACTCCATACTAGGAATTAACAAAATTCTTCACTTTATCTCATGTAATCCTCTTGACAGGCCTCTATCGTAAGTAATGTTTCATAGCCGAAACATGAAGACAAGAGAGGTTCGGTAACTTGCCCAAGGTCACACAGCCAGCAGGATAAAGCTAGATTTTGAATCCAGACATTAACAACTATTCTCTCCTTACCCATTATACTGTTTTCTCAAAATTTCCAGAAGCCTTCATAAATCCTCTATATTTCTTTTGGTGTTCCAAATATTTATATTCCTGAGGGCTGAATAGTCGCTCCATTCTAGATAAATTATTGTTTCCTTGGAAGCAGTAATAAATATCTTGGACCAGCTGCTTATGTAGGTAAACCTAAAGATGGAACCATCAGCCATTTGTCAGGGGTGGGGAAGGGTGTACTTTTCAGAAACAAGGGAATGGAAAACGTGGCCTTGCAAACATTTTTGAGACTACAACTGAATACTCTTAGGATAGTTCATCTGTACTGGGAAATTCTGGGTTTCCCCTCACTAAGACCAAGCTCTGTAACCCTTCCAAAAAATCCTTAACATGTTTTCCTCAAAAACACTAATGGCTGTCTAGGAAAGTTCACATGTGTTGAGGGCCCAAGACACAGCAATCTAAATAAAATAAAATAACACAGTTGGATGCAGGAATGGGTTAGAGTGGAGGTGGTCCTGGAAAAAGAAATAACCTGTGAGCTTCTCAGATATGACAGCATATGATTACATAAGGTGAGGAATCATCTTTTCACCTACCCCACATCCAGAAAAATGGTTGTCAAAAGCCACAAGTTCTAAAGGAGACCTTTGCTTTCTATGTGGTTCCAAACCACTTCCCAAGCTTCTGAATTTCCAGACTTTTCCTACCAAAATGATAACCCCAAAGCTCTAATGCATCAAGTCTAGATAACAAGTATGTAATTTAGTAGGAAAATCTGGGATGGCCAGTGGTCAAGACATAACAACTACCAGTTACTAGTTACTATCAAGTTGTTTCTGGCTCAGGGCACCCCATGTAGGTCAGAGTAGAACTGTGCTCCATAGGGTATCATTCTCTTTATTCAAAAACAAATTAACTACAGATTTCAACTAGGAGCAAACATGAAGTTGGAGACATTGATGCTGATCCAGATACACAAGGCAAGGAGAAGGAGCAGGGGCAAGAGGATCAGTGTGGTGAATGCATTGGACACCACTGTCAGGGGCCTCTTCTCAGATTCACAGAACAGGTCTGAATTTTCTATTTGGGAGTGAGAAGGTTCTTAGACAGGACAGTTGATGGAGTTTCTTCTGCAGGAGACTTGATGACCACAACAGCTACATTGCAAAGGATTGGGTTCTTCAAAGTGGGAATGGCATCTCTGATGATCAAGTAGAGGGTGGAGACAGAATCAAATTCAGTCTTTCTTTCAGAGGTGTCTAGTTCAAACTTGTACACATTCTTGCGTCCAGCTCAGCAACAAACATCACTTCCTAGCTCGTTATGAAACTGGATGAACATCTGGTGAGGAGTGAGTTCAGAGTCAGTGTTCACATCTACCAGCTGGAAAAACAAAGCAAAGTTCTCGTGATGTCTACAATGAATGCGTCCTTGGCTTTAGCTGAGTAGGTCACCTGGGCAGTGTTCGGTGCAAGGCTCTGGTACTTATCCACAGTGAAGAGATCAACACTTAGGATGCCAGCTTCAGTGGAGATCTTGACTTTGAGCTCTACAGTATTCACCATGGAACAGTCCTCACCTTCAACTTTGACAAAGAAATAGTAATAACCACTGAAAATTTTTACATTCATGAAGTTTAGTTCAAAACCATCTCTTACAGGAGTAAAAGATGTCTTCTGGATAACAGTGGCTCTGGAAGCAACAAATTCAGCATGTTCTAATTTAACAGTGGCCTAAGTCAGAGGTTGCAACAGAGCATTAGTGACTTCCAGGCTGTTTGCTGGAGGTGGCCTGGACCAGCGGGACTATGGGCTCTGATTTGTGTTCGTAGGGTTTTCAATAGCTGATTTTTCAGAAGTAGATTCCCAGGCTTTTGTTCCAACATGCCTCTGGGTAGGCTCAGACTTCTAATCTTTTGGTTAGCAGACAAGTGCCAAGATCCCAAGTTGTCTGCTGTTTTTGCCTGACAGACCACAGAGGATAAAATTAGCATGTTCACAGCAGAAATGGGCAATGTATGAAAGGGAGGTTAGGAGTTCTCAAATGTAGGTTCCCAAAATTCATATCTTCAGGAAGAAAAATGTAATAATCCTCTAGTGGTTACCAGATGATACTGTTATTAAGCATTTGAAAATGTGGGAGGTGTTTTTGGTTGTTATCATGATTGGGGGATGTTGCAAGCATTTAATGGAGGGAGCATTCTGCACAATAAACAACCATCCTATCTCAAATGTCAATAGCGCCCTGTCACACGTAACCCTGTGTGGGTCCCTGCCTTTAAAATGGTGCTCAACTCGACCAGGTCTGGTGCTCTGCACAGCCAACCTGACTTTTATCTTCAGAGAATCTCATCATCCCTACCACCACCACCATCCTCCTCAACAATTGAGAGCCTATGACATGGAAGTCAGGGAGCTATCTGATGGAAAGTAGTGGAATGCTTTGAAAATCAAATGGCCTCGACACAACTCTCAGTCTGTTACACTCATCTAGGACTTTTGCATTTAATTTAGAAATGTAATGTGCCCCCCCTTTTTCTTCTTTCTCACTCTAGATAAATAAGAGGTTTTGCTGTGAAGCCAGGAAAAATAAATTTCACCCCAAATATATTTTCCATGTAGCAGTCTCATATCAGTGTAAGATCTTATCATATACTTTCAAGGCTGCAAACTTACTGCCATCGACTCATAGCGACCCCTCCTTGGGTTTCCAAGGTGGTATCTCTACGGAAGTAGATTGCTCAGTCTTCCTTCTGAGGAGTGTTCAAGGCTGCAGGCTTCTCAAAACAATTAAGACTCCTAGGTTTACACAACAAGTTGATAAGGCTCTGCTTTAAAATAATATTTTAGTCTCATTGTTAGGGTAGATATTTCATTTTGCTTTGATTCCAGATTTAGTCTTTGCAAAATGACACATGAAAAATATTTAATTTCCAGACATTCTGAAATTGTTTTCAAAATGAAAGCTATTTATTATGCTCGAACTTGCTAAAGGCAATCTGCTCTAAATGTCTATATTTTCTTCAATTGTAAAAAGAAATTAATGAATTATAGAAAAGTAATAGATTGTATGACTCTAATAAGACTCTGAATTTTCTGAATATCAATATATATGTGTATATCTGAAGACATAGCTACTCTGTGTCCTTGAGTAACACTAGTGCTAAGTGGGGAAAGAGCTATGTAAATCTCTCTGCTGACTCCCAGTCCCTGGCCCCAAATGTCTTTTCCATGACTCAGCCCTCTTCACACTTTTCTCTCATTGGCTCCTGAAACTTCACCTACCACCTTTAAAATATGAAGCCTAAAATTACATTTGTACTTCTGACCTCTCACCGAATACCTAACGCAAAACGCAACCACTGCTGTGGAGTCAGATCCAACTCATAGAGACCCCTCCTTGGGTTTCCAAGGCTGTATTGCTATGGAAGTAGATTGCCCAAGCTTCGTTCCAAGGAGTGGCTGGTGGGTTTGAGCTGCCAGCCTTCTGGTTAGCAGTCAAATGCCTTAGGCACTACGCCACCAGAGTTCCCACCAAATACCTAGTGTCACATTTAATATTGCTCTAGTTGTGTAGTGACTGCTAACCAGAAGTCTGGAGATTCAAACCCACTAGCCACTCCTGGGAAAGAAGATTGGGCAATCTACTTTCATAGAGATACCGCCTCGGAAACCCAAGGAGGGGTCACTATGAGTCGAAAACAACTCCACGGCAGTGAGTTTGTTTGGTCCAGCGGTTAAACGCTTGACTGCTAACCGAAAGGTGGGTGGTTCTAACTCACAGTTGGGGGAAAGGTGTGGCAGTCTGCTTCCATAAAGATTTACAGCATTGGAAACCCTATGGGACAGTTGTACTCTGTTCTATAGGTCACTATGGTTTGTAATTCACCTTGACAGCAGTGGGTTTGGTATCTTGGTTTTTGAAAGTGCATTTCACGTGAAAGTCTTGTCTCCCTTATGGCATACAATCTCCCCAAACCCCAACTCTCCCTACTTCTTCCCCAATACTTTTAAGCCCCCTGACCTCCTTGAACCCTATCCAACAAGAGAGAAACTGAGTGGAAGGAAGGAAAAATATTAGAGTGAATTTAAGGGTGACTTTAGTCTATAATGCCTTGTACTGTTACTATCAGAAACCCCCACCACTTTGCCCCAACAAAACAGGAAACATCTCTGGACTAGATGTTTCTTATACCCACAGAATCCACAATTAATAAGTGGGTGAACACAATGACCTCAAACAAATTTCCTTTTTAATGGTGTTGTTGTTGTTGTTGTTAGGTGCTATAGAGTCATCTTCAACTCATAGCGACCCTGTGTACAACAGAATGAAACACTGCCCAGTCCTGTGCCAGCCTCACAATCTTTGCTATACCTGAGCCCATCATTGCAGCCACTGTGTCGATCCATCTCATTGAGGGCTTTCTCCTCTTTGCTGACCCTCTGCCTTACCAAGCATGACATCCTTCTCCAAGGAATGGGCCCTTCAGACAACATGACCAAAGTAGGTGAGACAAAGTCTAGCCATTCTTACTTCCAAGGAGCATTCTGGCTGCACTTCTTCCAGGACAGATTTGTTTGTTCTTTGGCAGTCCATGGTCCTTTCAGTATTCTTCGCCAACACCACTACTCAAAAGCATCAATTCTTTTCTGGTCTTCCTTATTCTTTGTCCAGCTTTCACATGCAAATGAAGTGATGAAAATACCATGGCTTGAATTAGGTGCACCTTAGTCTTTAAAGAGACATCTTTCAGCACTTTAAAGAGGTCTTTTGCAGCAGATTTGGCAAGTGCAATACGTTGCCTGATGTCTTGACTGCTGCCTTCATTGCTGTTGATTGTGAAACTAAGTAATATGAAAGCTGTGACAACTTCAATCTCTTCTCCATTTATCATGATGCTGCTTATTTGTCTAGTTGTGAGGATTTTCATTTTCTTTCTGTTGAGATGTAATCCATACTGTCGACTGTAGTCTTTAATCTTCATCAGTCAGTGTTTTAAGTCATCCTTACTTTCAGCAAGCAAGGTTGTGTCGTCTGCTTATCACAGGTTGTTCAGGAGTCTTCCTCCAATCCTGGTGCCACATTCTTCTTCAAGTGGTACAGCTTCTCAGATTATTTGCTCAGCATACAGATTGAATAACTGTGGTGAAAGGATACAAACCTGATGCACTCCCTTCCTGATTTTAAACCATGCAGTATCCCCTTGTTCTGTTTGAACGACAGCCCCCTGGTCTATGTACAGACTCCTCATGAATACAATCGAGTGTTTTCGGATTCCCACTTTTCTCAATGTCATCCACAATTTGTTATGATCCACACAGTTAGATGCTTTTCCATAGTCAATAAAACACAAGTAACCATCATTCTTATATTCTTTGCTTTCAGCCAAGATCCATCTGATGTTCAGAAATGATACTCCTCATTCCACTTTCTTTTCTGAATCCAGCTTGCATTTCTGGAGGTTCTCTGTCAGTATACTGATGCAACCATTTTTGAATTAGCTTCAGCAAGATTTTACTTGTGTGTGATACTAATGATACTGTTAGATAATTTCCACATTCTGTTGGATCACCTTTCTTTGGAATGAATACAAATATGGTACCCATTTTAATGGTAGAGAGCAATAACTTGAATAATACATAACAAAGTGACAGAAGGCAATTCACACTAAATTAAGCACAGTCAAGCAGGCAAGTTTATTAGCTTAACAAACCAAAGAGTTCAGGGGAGCCAGGGCTTCACAAACTTCTCGGTCTGAGTACCTAAACAATGTCCTCAGGGGCCTGTTTATTGCTTTCCTTTGGATTAGCTCCATTCTTCAGCAGTCTTTCCCTCAAGTTAAGTAAAGAAAACCATCAGCACCTCCAACCAGCTTTTTGCAACACCACAAAAACCAAGCTCCATTTTTCCACTGTTCCTACAAAAGTTTAGGAGATGACACTCATTTGCTCTGACTGGCCCAGCTTGGGCCATGGACCCATCCCTAAGCTAATCACAGAGGTCAGGTACTCTCATTGGCCAGAATTAAGTCTAGACTCCCTAGAGCCAATGGGTGGGATCAGCTCCAGGCAAACCACATGGTGTGAGGGGTGAAGGAAGTATAATCCTCTAAGGAAAACCTTAGTGCTAATGTCAGAAGAATAAGAAATGAATGCTGGGTAGGCAAAAACAGGTGTTCATAATCCAACCCCCCATCTGTCAGTTTTTCATACTATGGTGGCTTGCTATAATGCTGGAAGCTGTGTTACAGATATTTCAAATACAGGCATACCTTGTTTTATTGAACTTCACTGTATTGCACTTCACAGGTACTGCGTTTTTCACAATTGAAGGTTTGTGGCAGTCCTTGTGGCTAGCAAGTCTATTGGTGTCATTTTTCCAACAGCATGTGCTTACTTCATGTCTCTGTGTCACACTCTGGTAATTCTCACAGTATGTCAAACTTTTTCATAATGCTATTGCACACTTAATAGACTACAGTTTAGGGTAAACATAACTTTTATATGCACTGGAAAACCAAAAAATTCGTGTGACTCACTTTATTGCAATATTCACTTTCTTGCTGTCGTCTGGAATCAAACCCACAACATCTCCTAAGTATACCTGTATCAGTAGGGTCACCCATGGTGGACAGGTTTCAGTGGAATCTTTCGTCTAAGACAAACTGTGAAGAAAGGCTTGGCAATTTACTTCCAAAAATTAGCCAAACCTTACAGATCATAACAGAATGTTGTCCGACTCACTTGCTTTAGCCACGTCATCAGGAGGACCAGCAAAGGTGAGGGAGACCCTCAGTGAGATAGACTGGCACCACAGCTGCAGCAATGGATTCAAACACACCAGCAATCATGAGGATACATGACAGGGCAGCATTTTGTTCTGTTGTGCATAAGGTCACCAGAATCAGAGTCGACAGCACCTATCATCATCCTCATCATCATAATCCTTAATAATGATACTTACCCTAGAAGATTATAGTAAGAAATATAGTAAGGAGTAAAGATGTTTTAAACCATAAAGCAATTATATCTAAAAGGTGTTTCATTGTCAGGCAGATAATTCTGGTTTTCTTCACAAAAAGTCATATAGGACTCATTGACACTACAAGCAAAAACTGACCATCTGTGCAGCCAGATGGTTAAGTAGGACTACAGTGGTAGAGGAAGACACCCTCTGTTTTGTAGAGAGAGTATGGTGACCTTGAGAAAAACCTTGACTTTGAAGTCACATAGATCTGGATTCTGGTCCTAGCTGCATCTTCCATTAGCTGTGTGAACTTGGAAATGTCCCTTAGCCTTTCTGAGCCTCATTTTCTTCAACTGTGAAATGAGGATAATCAAACTTTCTCAATACCTTGGTCACAATGTCATGTGCAAACCACCTGCAATGCTTGGCACAGAGCAGACAGATGATCAGTAAGTGTTAGCCCTTTCCCTCTCCCCAAGTCCAGGACACATTGAGTTGCTTTATTGTTATTGAAATGTCAGTAAGTTAAGACATCTTAATATTGAAATATGGAACCTGGAAAATACTATTTTTAAAATGAAGATACAGAAGTAAATCGAGTTCATCTTTTTCCATTGATATTCAGACATTTCCTAAATATCCTAATTGGTAGGAGATGGGGAAGGAGATCAGGAAAGTGAACACTGAGTCCATTCTTATCCATTAACCTAGGCTGTGAACTTTCACTTCAGATACTGTTATCACTGCCGTGGACCCAGCAACTCAAACAGCACACAGGCCAACTACGGTGTTATAAAAGTATCTTCCCCCAGGTACAAAAGCTCTGACTTTGAAGGTAACCTATGAGTCAGCAGCAGGTGTGAAATGTGAGCAGTGTGATCATCATCAATAAGGAAGAAATGACTAAATAATGAAGCCTCCAAGAGAATATTTTCCAATGAGTATTTTGTGCAAAGTTGCTGGGGAGAGGGGGCAGGAAGCATCAAAACTGTAAAATGATACCTTTCCTCCTAAAGAAACACCCACACATGCCTTTCTGCCCACCCTTCCTTCCGCCCTCAAATCTCTTTTTGTTCCAAGAATCATCTTCTTGAGGGAATATTTGCTGATTTTATTCATAACCACCACTCTCCTTTTATTTTCCTTTTCCTCGAACCACATTTATAAATTCCAGGACTCAAGAAAATAATGCTTTCCCTTCTCTGCCTCCCCAGAGGTATAGAATTACAGGCTCCTACCTTCCCAGGTCACATGATTCTCCCAGGCATTTCCACAAATTCCAGCCCATCCTATTTATAAAAGCAATCACAAAAGGAATTCCACATGCTCCTTAGCTGTGCGTTTCATCAAAACAGTTTTCATGCTAGATGGATCACCATTTGCCTGGAGTTTGCACAACCAGTACAAATAAACACAAATAAATCTTCTTTTTTTTCTTTCTCTCTCTCCTCAGCTCAACTTGGCTCCCCACTCCCCACCTTGTGCCTTCATAGCATCTTATGCTAATGGGTGCAACTTCTTCCTACTGCAGAAGAAAAGGCATCAAGTTGCAGGTTTTATTAATCAAGATTTTCAGATAATTTTCTACTGTCTAAATCAATTTCTTGGAAGGAAGTTTGGGCAATCCTACTTCCGTAGTGATAACTGCCTCGGAAACCCACGGAGGGGTCGCTAGGAGTCGGGGCCGGCTCGATGGCAAATAACAACAACAACAACAACAAATCAATTCAGGGAGCACTGGTGGCGTAGTGCCTAAGACATTTGACTGCTAATCAGAAGACTGGTGGTTCAAACCCACCAGCCACTCCTTGGAAGGAAGACTGGGTAATCTACTTCTGTAGAAATACTGCCTTAGAAACTCAAGGAGGGGTTGCTGAGTTGAATTGACTGGAAGACAGTGAGTCTGGTTTTTGGTAAATCAATTTCAGCTGAAGAAACTAAAGGGCGCGCTTGGGTTTGACTCTGCTAAGATACTGTCTCCTTGTTAAGAAATTTGGTGGCAAGTTGACCAGCTGTAGGTCATCTACATCTTCACGAAACTTTATGCAGCAATGTCCAACCGGTTCAGCTAATCAATGCTAATTGTGTTGTGAGGAAATTTCCATTTGTTGATCTGGTTTCTTTTTCCCATTGTTAGTGATGGGACAGGAAAGGAAGACTGTGAAGGCAATTGACAAGAGACAAGCCTCCTCAGCGAGGCTTGGGCTGACATGATCCAAGGGGCTCTGAGTTCACAACAAGATGCTGAGATTTACTGCCTTGCGTTGCTTCTCTTGATTTCCTTTTCTTGCAGTGGAATCCTTGTTCTTCTCTTCTGTCCGGCTCCATTACTCACATGACAGACCAAACGCGCCCCAAAGTTGTTAATGCTGTCCCCTTCCAGAATCTTCCCTACATAGCCTGTGCCCTGCAATTTCTCTGGCATTGTTCCCCTACAGTTCCTGTAAGACTGTAGGCTTTAACTCCTTAGTTGACTAGATGTTTCTGGAAAGTATCTGGATTCATTTTTCCCTCCTCAGCACTCAGTCCCCTGCTTGGAGCACAGCTTAATTACCACTTGTTACTGTAAGACTAATTTGACGAATTGAGTGAATCTTTAACTTTCAAGGAGCCTGTGGCCAAACACGTGTCAAAAGTCTCTAAAATTGTACTGGCCTGGCACAGACTTATGGAGCCCTGGTGGCACAGTGATTAAGAGCTCAGCTGATAACCAAAAGGTCAGCGATTTGAACCTACCAGTCTCTCTGCAGGAGAAGTATGTGGCAATCTGCTTTCATAAAGAAAGATCACAAGTTTGCAAACTCTGTGGAGCAGTTCTAACCTGCCCTATAGAGTTGCTATGAGTCAGAACTGATTAGACGGCAGTGGACTTAATGGAGAGAGACGTGGTTAGGTCAATCTACCCTCAATATCTGGTGACCTCTCACCTGGCCTTATACCCTCATTCCCCAAATAAAAAACCTGGTTGAAGAACAGAAGGAGAAGGATTAAGAGGGACCTGCCAAGCCCAAGGTATAGATGGAGGAGAGAGGGGAAAATGAGAAGAAAGGAGAAACTGGGATACAGATTCAAAAAGAAGAGAAGGAAAGAAGTAGGCAGACAGAGAGAGAGAGAGTAGGCAGAAAGATACACTGAGAAAGAAGGAGAGAAACAAGAGAGGCAGAAATGCCAGAGGAGCTGAGAGACAATGGTGGAAAGCTGAGGTGGACTGGTGGATTGCTAAACCATAATTTGTCCTAATTATTGAGCATGTACTATGTCCTAGACCCTGAGGATACGGTGGTAAAGAACACAAACTTGTTCCTCGTAGAGTTTACCTTCTCCTGGAAGACTAGTAAATAAATATGGAATAAAAGTTTGTTAAAGGAAAAGAAAGCTGAGTACTCTCAAGTAGCAGCAGAGCTTCACTGAAGGGGCTTCTGACTCCTATTCCAGTGCTATTGTGTCAATGTGAAAGACAAAACACACTAGACAATTAAGGAGATGATTTTATTCAGGCCATTGCAATAGGGGGAACTGACATGAATGAGAAACATATCAGAGACAAAGAAGAGCCTGGGGTTTTATAGAAGCAGGCGAACAATGGTGTCATCTCCAGTCTTATGGGAACCATGAGGAAGAATGGAGAAGACTCTGTTTTGGAATATGTGAGAGCAAGGTGGTCCTTCTCAGCTTAGCCTTGCAACACAAAAGGATGAGGAGTTTTTGAAAAATAGAGGAAGGGAGATTTCTTAATTGTTGCTGTCTTCTGGAAGCACAGGGCTCCAGTAATATTCAACCTTATCACTAACATCCTGCTGTGTTCATTATTCTAAAGACTCACTACGATGACTTTCCTGTGTTCAATTTCTTGTTACCTGAACCATAACTTTTGAGTTCTTTTAGGCCCTTCATAAGCTGATTCTTACCTACTTTTTTTAAAAAAAATTTTTATTGTGATTTGGGTGAAAGTTTACAGAGCAAATTCATTTTCCATATGGCAGTTCATTCACATTTTGTTTCCTGCCATTGACTACAATTCCCACACTGTAACAGCTCTCTTCCCACTTCCTCCCTGTAGTTACCTCTTCCCTGTGTCCTTCTTTCCTATGCAATCCTGCCCCCTGAGCTATCTCCCTGTGCAAATAATGCCCTTCTCTTCTCCCATGATTGATCATTCTAAGGAGTATATCTACCTGGTGTAAATGTTCACTATATATGGCTGCTTATTGTTGGCTGGAAGCCATGGAAGTGAGACCAATTCCAGACCGGAAGGTTAACTAGGAGACATAATCTTGGGGGGCTCTTACCAGGCTCTATCAGATCAGTAAATTTGGTCTTTTTATATGATTTTGAGTTTCGTCCCACATTGTTCTCCCACTGTATCCAGGATCTTTGCACTGATTCCTTTCCAAGTGATTGGCATTGGTAGCCAGGCACCATCTAGTTCTTCTGGTCCATGGTCATATAGGCTGAAGTTTGCATTGTCCACCAGTCCCTTGGGCTAATTATTTCCATGCATCTTTGGTTTTCTTTATTCTTCTTTGCTCTGGATGAGGAGAGACCAATTGGTGCATCTAGATGGCTGCTTGCAAGCTCTTAAGACCCCAGGCATTACTCACCAAAGTAGGATGTTGAACAATGTTTTTGTGTAGTATGTTAAACCAATTGAGCTTGATATCTCCTACAACCATGGTCCCACGACCACAGGTCCAACAACTCGCTCCATTAGGGTAATTGACTAAGAAGTTATCATAACTTTGCACCCTATTAGTTGTAGTTATTTGGACTTTCTTACAGCATGCATAAATACATATGTAGAAATATCTGCAAGCCTTTATGTCATCATGGGCATATTCCTTTTTGCCTGGGCATACCAAATCATTCAGCCTGACTGGTGGCAGAGTGTCTAAGGCATTTGACTGCTTACCAGAAGGTTGGTGGTTCAAGCCCACCAGCCACTCTGCAGAAGGAAGACTGGCCAATCTACTTGTGTAAAGATTTACCACCTCGGAAACCCAAAGGGGATCGCTATGAGTTGGAATTGATTCAACAGCAGTGAGTTTGGTTTTTTGTTTTTTTTTTTTTTTTTGGTAACCATCTATTATCTGTAGATTAATGTTTGTTATCACTGATAATGCAGTGAAATAAAGTATGTGAAAGAGTTTATCTTTGTTGTCTGTAATTCTTGTGCAACTCTCTGTGTCGTCCTTTTTCTTAGTGGTATTGTGTTGGTTACTCGCTTTTGGTATATTGCCTTTCCCTTCACCCAAATCAATACTTGTCTCTTACTTATCTAGAAGTTTTCTCTCCCCTCCTCTCCCATCCCTGGTAACCAAGAAAGAAAGTTTCCTTCCATATATAAATCTTTCCTTGACTTTTTACAACAGTGAACTAATAACTATTTGTCCTCCTACCTACTTCTTGTGTCATTTTGCCAAAAGCTCCCCACACAACTGCTTGTCCTTAGCAATCCTGGGTTCTAACAGGCCAGGCTCTCACATACCTCCATGTTGTATGCCATATTAATTAAGGTAGGCTGGTTGTGGGAGTGAGCCTAGGTGTGGCAAGTGGTTTGTGATTATCCGTTAAATGAAATGTTGGCATTTTGGAATATATGCCACAGCAACAGCTTTTGTTTTAGCTGGGGGAGGCTAAGGGAGGAGTCCCTGGATGGCACAAATTATTAAGTGCTTGGCTAAAAAGAAAAACCAAACTCATGGCCATTGAGTCAATTCTGATTCATACTGACCCCCATAGGGTTTCCAAGGGTGTAAATCTTTATGGAAGCAGACTGCCTCATATTTCTTCTGCAGAGAGGCTGGAGAGTTTGAAGGATTTGAACAGCTGGATTTTTTGGTTAACAGCCAAATGCCTTAATCACTACACCACCAAAGCTCCTTAAGCATTTGGCTACTTTTCAAAAAGTTGGCAGATTGAATCCACCCAGAGGTACCTGAGAAGAAAGCCAGTCAATCTACTTCTGAAATATCACAGCCATTGAAAACTCTATGGAGCACAGTTCTACTCTGACACACATGGGGTCTCTGTGAGTTGGAATTGACTTAATGGCAATGGTTGATTTGGTTGGTTGGTATGCTAAGGGAAGACTCAGGAGACTTAAAGACCAAAATTTTATTCTTCGTTATGTAACAGTGCAGGGACCCAGGCTGACGATGGTTTAACCATCTTCAATTTGTGCTTCCAAAATTCCTGGGCATATCCCAATTAGCTGAAATGGAGAACCATACAGAAGAGTACGCAAGAGACAATTTTATGAGTTGGACCTGGAAGAGGCACCTATCACTTCTGCATGCTTGTCAACAGCCAGATACTGTGCACACATGGCCTTAACTGCAAGGGAGGCTGGGAAATGTAGTTCTAGCTGAGTGCCAGGATGAAGGACACAAGGGATTTTGGTGGTCACACTAGCCAGCTTTGTTTCTCATGCTATTCTGTGTCTCTTTTAGAATGTCCCTTTGCTTTTTTCCCTGCCTTTCTCTGATTGGATGATTATCTGGGTCCTTCCAGAGACATCTAATCATTCTTTCCTTTAGGAAGTCTCTAGATCACTGATCTGGGCCAGGTATTCTCTGAATGTCTCTGTAGTACCCAGAGATCTTTTATAACACTAATCAGACCATGTTATAATTGTTTATATCCTCATTAGTCCCCTACACCAGACCACCAGGTCACTGAGATTAGGTACTGTGCCCTTTGTATCTCCATCCTCAATGCCTAGCCCTGCCTGGCCTTAAGTAGAAAATCAATAATATCTGTCAAATAAATGAATGGCCTCTGACTGATTTCTAAACTGCCAGGGTCCCCAGATGTATCTTAGTGTGATAATTTTAACTTTAAAGAAAAAAAAAAAAAGACCAGAGAGTCTCACAGGTTTCATTTGTCATTTTTAGAGGTACAAAGAGAAATCAGCTGCCTTGTTTCGAGTTCAGACCACTAATGATCATTGAGAGTTTGGTTACCCTTTGGAGATAAAAGAGAAAAGACTTCCTGGCAGGTAAGAAAGGAGATAACAAACATCCATTGTGTGAACTGGGCTAATACTGTGGCTGACTTGGAAGCAAGGCAGATGGATTGGAATGGTTCCTGTGTGCATAGTATCTGGGCAAGTCAAGTAAACAGTTTAAACAGTTATATAGTGACACACCCCAGTATAGTTTATATGATCCCCACATTGCTCCCAGCCAGTTTGAGTCAGGACCAAAGACAGTGAAATCTTATTAACACAGGAGAGAACCACTGAGTCATTTCCCTAATGACTGTCTCAAGCCTGGGAATAAGAAAATGGCGATCTCTTTTTATGTGGCATTATCGACTGGAGTTTCATTTTTACAACTTTTGAAGAAGGAATTATATGGCTCACACATCCAAGAACAGATCAAATGGGATGTTACCTCACAGTGAATGAGTAACTAGACAGCAATGTGACTAGCATGTAAAACTTGAAACAGAGCAGCTACGCACACCTACCATTCCATTGCCACCAGGCTTGTGGGGTTGGGAAGGGCCCAGGAGGAGGTAGGTGTCTGCAGATCTTGGGCCTGCTGCCACCTCCAATATTTGTGTTCATACTCATTACAGCCAAGTGGGTAAGAAATTGGAACAGAACATAAACAACTTTCATAACCTTGCATGGTTGAGTTGGAGTCTATGAATGTAAAATCAATGAAATAAAAATGAATCATGCCTTTTGAATCATTTACCTTTATTTATGTTCTGGTGTTTCTTTTCCTGGTGGGGCTTGTTCTTATCTGAGCCCTTTGGGGACCATGGAAAGTGTCTGAAGCTCAAGGACAGAACTCTCAGAAATTTTCCAAAGGATATGAGAAACATAGTGGACTCAGGGCAGTAACTCTCCAAGGTCTCTAGTTCTCTTTAATTATCCTCACAAGAGGGTGAAACCTCTGGATTCCCTCTCCCAGGGAGAGATATATTCATTATACTAGAACATTGAGCTGCTCAGATAATGATGAGGATGAGGATGATGGTGGTCTCTCTATAATTTATTAAAGCATAAAGTATACTAGACACTAAGCTGGGGCATTTACATGCAGTATTTCTTCAATCTTCACCATTACTTTATGAAATATATACTATTGTTACACTCATCATTTTAAATGGGGCACATACTAGTTGGGAGATGCTGATAAATTATTCTCCAAAATAGACTGAAAGCATCCACCTAGAATTCTCGGCAAAGATGTGCCCGAGTGTCATCATCCATATGGGTTATGCCCCTGAAGCCACTACAGGCTCTTCCTTCAAATTTTATTTCAAACTTTATCATTATCACCATCCTCCACTGTCACCACTTTAATCCAAGCTACCATCATCTCTCAGAGTCCAGGGCAGAACAAACAATTAACACTCAGCTACTAACCAAAGGTTGGCCATCATCTCTCATCCTAATTATAGATAATAAACAAAAAACAAAAAACAAACTCACTGCCATCAAGTTGATTCTGACTCACAGTGACCCCCAATGGGTTACCGAGGCTATAAATCTTTACAGAAATAGATTGCCCATCTTTCTTCTGTGGAGAAGCTGGTGGTACTATAGATAATAGCTAGTATTTATTAAGCTCTTCTTATATGTCAGACATTACTCTAAGCACTTTAATGTATTTTATGATTGAAGCCTCATGACAACCCAACAAGGTAGGAATCGCTATCTAGACCACTGTGTTGCAAACTCCAAGTATTACCATTCATGCTGTAGTCACAGAGCTCCAGACTGATTCTCACTAGAGTTGTATAATGTAGTGGCATTTACTCTTATCATCTCCATTTTACAGATGAAAACTGAAGTACAGAGAAGTTATTTAACTTGTCCAGGTTCACACTGCTTATAAATGGCAGAAGCATGCTTCCAACCCTAGTGCTCTGGTTCCAGAGCTTGTCCACTTAACCATTATGCTACACTGCCTCTCCATCTCTTCATTAGCCCCTAATGAGTCCCCTTCTCTGTTGTGAATTGAATTGTTTCCCCAACAAATATACATTGTAATTCCAAACCTCTATGCCTCTGGTTATAATACCATTTGGGAATGGGTTGTCTTTGTATGTTAATGAGGCCATATCATCATAGAGTGTATCTGAAGGATCCCCTTTGAGAAACCAAGCTGATTAGGCAGAGAGGAGCAAGCAGAGATGGGGGAAGAGAGGTGCAAAGCCACATGAAGATCGCCCAGAAGCAGAAGCTCAAAAGGGACAAGGACCTTCCTCCAAAGCAGACAAAGGGAAAGCTTTCCCCTAACTCCGATGCCTTGAATTTAGACTTCTAGCCTCCTAAACCATGAGAAAATAAATTTGCTTGTTATCACCACCTACTTGTGATATTTTTGTTATAGCAGCACTAGATAACTAAAATAGTGTTTGCTGTGTGCCAAGTATAGTGACATATATCTTATTTAATTCTCACATCCAGTGAAGTATGTAGTTCTAGCAAGAAAGGGGAGGTAAGAGAATGGTGACCAGAAACATACTCATATAGATTCGTTGACTGACTTTTCAGCTAGAACAGGAAAGAGCCCATTATTTAAGAAATAGATTCTGAATTGCTTGTCATTACATAGTCCAAAGCACAGTAATTTTGTGTTTACTTTTTATTATTCAGGTGCAGTCATCCTTAGATGACTATTTAATTTTTCATGTTTACATTTACTCTATCTTCAAGATAAAAGGCTATTTCCACCACTCTCTGTTGTTTCAACTAGCTTCTAGAATTTCTCCAGATTTTGTGTGTATTGATTCAATTTGCTGGATGCCTGTATTCCCTCTGTACATTGCTTTCTCCGTTTTTGTGGTGAAGGAGTCAGGGTCTTTATAAGAATGTGTCCCAACTAAAATGTTATTGAACATTTTAATCACTTGATCATTTTAATCAATGCTGGAGCAATGACCTGACATGTTGCAAGAGTCAAATCTTGCACCGTGTCCTAATCTAAAATCCCTGGCTGGAGAAAAAAAAATAGTCCTCAGACTTTATGAAAAGAACCAGTCTTCAGTGGATGCAGGACTCTCCTTGCCTCCTTGCCTAGGAAGGCACAGGCTCTTTGGTCTATGGTGAAACCTGATCTTATGCAATAAGTATTTGGCTGCTATTGCAGGGTTGTACAACATGTGGGAAACTTACAAAGTCTGGGCTTTGAATGGGCTGGCTTAGGTCACAAAGGCACCGTTTTCTATGCCGATCAGCCCTCCCTTCCCCTTTGTGCACCCATGGGAATCCAGAAGTCTGGGCTGGAGTTACAATCAGTGTCAGAGACCATCATATTATGGCTCAGACCTACCTAGGGCTAACGCAGCCCATGGGTAGTTCCAGAGGTAACAGTCGGGTCCAACTCAATGGCACACAACACACAACACACACACAATTTTGTATGGAAAGGAAAGAGACCTTGGATAAGCAAAGCACTGCTGAAGAAGAAAAGCAAAGTAGGAGATCTCACACTCCTGGATCTAAAAACCTACTACTCAGCCACAGTAGTTAAAACAGTGTGGTACTGGCACAATGATAGACAGATAGACCAATGGAACAGAATTAAAAATCCAGAAATAGACCTATCCATCTATGGACAGCTGATCTTTGACAAAGGATGAAAACCCATTAAATGGTGGAGAGATGACCTCTTTAACAAATGGTGCTGGCAAAATTGGATATCCACTTGCAGAAAAATGTAACAAGACCCATCTCTCACCCCATACATGAAAACGAACTCAAGTTGAATCAGTGACTTAAATGTAAAACCCAAAACTATAAAGCTCAGTAAAGACAAAATAGGGGCAAATCTAGGGACCCTAATCTATGGCATAAATAGACTGTCAAGCATAACCCAAAATGCACAGGCAGTGAAAGCTAGTTGACTGGGACCTTTTAAAAAGTAAATTATTATGCACGTCGAAAGACTTCTCCAAAAAGATAAAAAGAAAACCTACAGCTTGGGAAAAAATATTTGGCTTTGACATATCTGACAAGGGACTTATCTCCAAAATTTATAGAAAACTTCAACACCTCAACACCAAAAAGACAAACAACCCAATTCAAAAATGGGCAAAGAAAATGAGCAGACGCTTCACTGAAGAAGATATACTGGCGGCCAACAAACATATGAGGAAATGCTCATGAGCATTAGCCATTAGAGAGATGCAAATCGAAACAACAGCAAAATATCATCTCACCCAAGCAATAATAGCAAAGTTCAACAATACAGAAAATAACAAATGCTGGCAAGGTTGTGGAGAGATTGGGACTCTCGTACACTGCTGGTAGGACTGCAAAATGGTACAACCATTATGGAAAATGGTATGGTGTTTCCTTTAAAAATTGAAAATAGAAATACCACTTGATCTAGCAATTCCATTACTAGGAATATATCCTAAAGAAGTGAGAGACAAGACATGAACAGACATATGCACACCCATATTCATTGCAGCACAATTCACTATAGCAAACAGATGGAAACAACCTAAATGCCCATCAGCAGATGAATGGATAACCAAACTATGGTACATTCACACAATGGAATACCATGCAACATTAAAGAATAATGAAGAACACACAAATCATCTCACAACATGGATGAATTTGGAGGACATTATGCTGAGTGAAATAAGTCAACCACAGAAAGACAAATATTATATGAGCACATTATTGTAAAAAGTCAAGGAAAGATTTACTTAGGGAAGGAAATTCACTTTGTTGGTTACTGTGGATGGGAAGGAAGGGGAATAAAAATTTCCCACTGGCTGGGAGTCACATGTTGATTTGGGTGAGAGGAGGGATGGTATGGAAAGAGTCTGTGACCAGCATGATGACACTGAGGAAAGGAAGGACACTTAAACATACACATAAGATATAGACAACAGAGGCAAATACTAGTATATGCACAATACTGCATTACCACTAACACCAAACACCAGGCTACAGATAAATGCATAGACAGGTGAGAAGATCAGGTGGGGATAGGCAAACAGGAATACACCCTAGACCAAGGATAGATTTGGCTAGAGATAATCTTACATATGCACTTGTGCTACAAATTTAGCCACCTACATTACAGAAGCAACAGAAGGCAGAGTTGGAATAACTTCTCATAGACAACCAAACACCTTGAGAGAGAGAATCACTGGGCCTGCTGACCTGTGACTGTAGTCTTGTGGGACATCATGCTCAACTGGCACAATATAGTACATAAAAATCTTGTTCTACAACTTACTTTGGTGAGTGGAACAAAATTCAAAAACACAAAAATGACCAGAATTACTGGTCAGATAGGGTCAGGTGGAACCCCAGAGTTTATGACCCCAGGTTATCCTTCAGGCCTAGAAATGGAATCACTCCCATGGATTGGCTCTCAGCCAAACAGTAGAAAGACCTACATGCAGAACACCTACCCCAAGGAAATGCACTCACCTACTCCAGGGAGATGCACCCCTTAGAGCAATCAGCCATGGGACACCAGAGGAGCAGCATTCTTACAGAGGGAAAACTGGACAGACAGGAATATATAGTTAAGAAGGGTGCAGGAAAGGGGTAGTCACAGGGAGGGGAGGGGAGAAGAATTTGTTATGGTTGGGATGGTAATGGGGCTGTGAAATCCAATGTGCACAAATTAATGAATGTAAAACAAATTTGCTCTGTAAATTTGTACCCAAAGCACAATAAATTTTTTTTGAAAAAAGAAAGAAATCATTACCTGAAAAAATAAAAACAAGTTTAACACAAACACCTTCAAGTGACATGATTTAAATGCTTGAATGTTTTATTTCTATGAAAAATGGGGTGTACTGTACATATGTTTATATCTAGTAATCTTTCAAACCTAAATTACAAATCAATGTTTGCAAAAATATACATTCAAAGTTGCTGCTTTCAACAATGAAAAGATTCATAGTCAAACTTCCCTCAAACCTATACCAGTTCATCCTATGAAAATGAAAGTAAAGTCTTCCTATTCCTAGCATGCCTCCAAACAAGCATTGGTAATAAATGAAGTATTGCTGCAGCTTATTGTTTTCATGTGCTCAAAACATCATTTTAATCATTTTTAATATTTCATGCACCAAATTTTCAATTAATGCCAAATAAATAAATGTATTGGCTAGAGTAAAGTAAATCATTCCTGCCTCTTAGGAATTCTCAGAGGATTAAGTACTATTTAAATGGCAGGAAAAATTTCTACTGACAAATCGACTGTCACATACTGGAACACCATTGGTGAAACTAGCCAAGAACATGAGGGATGTGAATGTCTGTCTTCCAGAGTTACCCACCTCCTCCCCTCCAGGAGGTGAGGTCAGCCTTCCAGACCTCCTGGGCCAGGGCAGAGGAAGATGTTGCCTCCCTAGCCCAGTCCCCTGCAGATTTCCACTGTTCCTGTGAGGCCTCCTGGCTCCTGAGCAGCCAGGACACCTCACAAGAGCCTCCTCCTCAATTACCTTGGCTACTGACAACCAAATGAATGAGAACAGGACAGTATTCATTCCCCACCTTAGTTTCCCTCCCCCACACAGGAATTTGTCATCACTAAACTACACAATGTTCTCACATGGACACTGGAAAATGTCTGCAACTTCTCTCTATTGATGGTTCCTATTGGTCTTTGGGCCTCTTAGAGAATGTCTGTTATTTAACTCAATTAAAAACAAAACAGGGCAGAAAGGGAAACCCATTGTGTGATCTCTTGATGACTCCTCATTTCCCACATAATAAAGCCTGGGCACTTCATCCTAGAAGGGAAAGCCTATCATGAGCTAGTTCAACTCTACCTTTCCAGTCTTAGCTCTCACCTCAATCCACCTCACTCCCACGCCCATGTCCATCTGTAGCTTCACTCCTAACCCCTCCACACAATCTCCCTAAACTCCAATGGCTCTGGATTACCTTTCCTTAGGTTCTCTCTGCTCCTCTTGCTCACATGTTTCCTCTCTTTGGGATGCCCTTGACCATCTCCTTATTTACACTAAGTAATATGCTAACTTCCTCAAAGCCAGACTCAAATGCTTCCTCTTCCCTCATGCTTTCCCCAACCCCATACTCTGACCTTCTATCTCACTTTTCTTGTCCAAAGGCCTTGCTGTGGAGTCGTCTGTATGCACATCAGTGCTCCTGAGAGATGAGACCCTGTCCACTCCCCTCATGCCCCAGAGCCAATTCAGGCCCTAGTATGGAGCAGAACCTGACTAAATATTAGCTGAAGTGGAAATAAACCACAAGTCCATCACTTGCAAAAGGAAGTCAGGGAGGTGTCTAGCTAAGGGGAAGGAAAACTCACCTCTCTCAACCCTTTCACCACTGACTGAAATTTCCTCTCTGCTCCTTCTTTCAGGTTTCAGCATGTGTCCATAGAAAAAGAAGCCAAGTGGAAGTGAAGCTTCAGGTGGTTAGCTCAGTCCAACTTGCTCCTGGCACAGCAACTGGAACTGCAGTAAAGCAGAGAGGAGACCCTGGGGCCATCTCCTAGATCCCAGAATGGCAATAGATTAAGCTTCCACCTCCCATGTCCTTACTCTTCTTCCCTCTGGTGTTGTCAGTGCCCTCCTAGTTCATCTGACCCCTTCACCCCCAAAATAAAGATCAAAACTCAACTTTAGAGAATTGGCAGGCCCAGATAGATAAAGTCGTCTTATGAAACTTCAGTTCCAGTGAGACTTTTTCTCCACTTCCTCCTTTTCCCACCTGGTGTGCAGTCCCTGAGGAACTTAGTTAGCCAGAGAGAAGTTTACCAGACCCCACCAAGTTACCCATAGCTGGCTTCCAGCCCAAAGTGGACCAGACTGAGTACCACTGGAAATCTTTGGGCAAGTTATTTAATGAAAAGTGCTAGTTGTTTAGCCCAGTAGCCATTCATCACTTCTTTTGTGGTATAAGCTTTGATTTTTAACGAAGTAGCCACCCAAAATAAAGACTGCATTTCCCAACTTCCCTTGCAACTAGGTCTAGCAATGTGACTAAGTTTTGGCCAATAAATTATAAGTGGAAGTAATGTGTGCAACTTCCAGGAAGTATTCTTGAAAAAAGAGTGTGTACCTTCCTTTAACTCTTCCTGGATCCTGTTGGTTGGAATGTGGAGGGGATGGCAGAAGCTCAAGCAGCCATTTGAGGACATGACATGGAAGCTGAGGCTAAGGATGGCAGAGCAACAAGATAGAAGGAGATTGAGTCCTATCATTACGTAACACTTTGCAAGCTCTGTAGTGTCTATCCTCGAACTTTTTTTTTATTTAAAAGAGAAATACACTTCTATCTTTTTTAAGCCATTATTATTTGGGGCTTTTCTGTCACATGCAATCAAACCTAAACCAAATTGAGACATTACCTACCTATGAGCCTTAATTTCTTTCTATGAAAACTATGTTATAGAGTTACTCTGAATATTAAATGTAAAAGTTATTTTTAAGTGCTTTTTATTTTAAAAGACTCTTTTACAGCGAAATGCAGAGACAAATGTTTATCAGTGGTTACCATAGGAGAGGGTAGAGGGTATGGGGAGTTATAGCTTAAGGAGCACTGAATGACGAAAATGAAAAATTCCTAGAATGACGAAAAATTTTTGGAATTGGAGAGTGACTTGACAATTGCACAGCATAGTGAATTTGACTAATATTACTAAATTATACACTTAAGAGTAGTTAAAAGCAATTTTTTTGTGATATATATTTCACCAAAATAATAATAATACAGAAAGACTGCCTTAAAGTCATAGGTTAGCACATGGGATATGATGATGAAATGCCATTTCCTGTCTCCCTTCTTTTTCAGTTCAGGGCGGAAAGGTTTTGCTGTGACCTTTATCAAACCCATTGCTATCGAGTTGATTGGAACTCATAATGACCCTGTAGGACAGAGTAGAACTTCTTCATATGGTCTCCAAAGCTGTAAATCTTTAAGGAAATAGACAGCTTCATCTTTCTCTTATGGAGTTGTTGATGTGTTTGAACCTTTTGGTTATCAGCTGAATGCTTGGTGGTTCAGTGGTGGAATTCTTAACTTCCACATAGGAGACCAGGGTTCTATTCCTGATCGATGCACCTCAAGCACAGCTACCACCTGTCAGTGAAGGCTTGCACATTGCTCTGATGCTGAACAGGTTTCAGTGGAGCTTCCAAACTAAGAGAGACTAGGAAGAAAGGCCTGGTGTTCTTCTTCCAAAATTTAGCCAATAAAATCCCTCTGGATCACAACAGCGTTCCACTCTGTAACTGACCCTGGGGCAGGACTGGGCAGTGTTTTGTTCTGTTTGGCATGGGGGTAGGAAGGACTAACTAATTACAGAAAAAGTCCTTCAACTCATGGCTGGATCTGGTACTCTGTCCTCTTTCTACTGATTTTGACCCCACTTGTTAAATAGCAAGTTTATTCTTAGTATCATGTCTATAAGCTCTGTGGGTTTTTGTTTTAAATCACTGGAAATGATTGGAATGTAAGGATCGGCATTTTGTTCTGTAAACAATATCCATTAATCTTATGTAACAGGATGTTAAATTGAAGCTTTGGCTAGGCATCAAGACACAATATGTTTGCAATCTCAGAGAAAACTGTCAAAACTTCAGTGCATGTTTTCAAAGGATACATCAGAGAAAGTGTTTCACAATACTTGAACCCCCACCACCACTTGGATAATAACGAAGGGCAAAAAGGATGGAGAGGAGATAGGACTCTGAGGATTTATTCGGAGATTGCTATACTGTGGGCCTATCTCCTCCTCTTCCCATGAAAAGGAAGGAAAAGCCCTGTTTCCTGACACTCTGAAGAGCTTCATATGTGACCCTGTAATTGGGGACTGGAGTCCCTAAGTGGTACAAACAGTTAAGGCACTCAGCTGCTAACTGGAATATTGAAGGGTCCAGTCTACCCAGAGGCACCTTGGGAAAAAATCAACCTTTGAAAACCTTGTGAAACACAGTCCCATTCTGACACATATGGAGTCACAATGAGTTGGAGTCAACTCAACGACAACTGGCTTGGTTTCTTGGTTATTTGGCAACTAGAGTCTGATCCCTACCTGAGAGTCCACAAGGTGAGAACCAGACCAACCGCCTGCTTTAGAAGCTGGGCCAGGATACTGCTATTGCAATAAGTTTGAACAGTACTCCAAGTTTGTTGGGGCTGGGCTTTGTAATGTTAGAGTAATGTACCATAAAAAGAGGGATCTGGTCATCCTGGATCCTCTCCAAAGGGCCTCCTGGAGGGATAGAGAGATCCCTGTAGGGAGAACTTACAGGTAAATTTCTGGGTGCAGAGAAGTGCCAGCAACCCCTCAAAATAGAGATGTTTCCATTTGGGGCCAAGATCACTGCCAGGAAGGGAGCCTGGTGGGGAATCTTTGAATTGCCCAAGAAAGTATCTCAAGAGATCAAGAGCCACCTTTAGACACCAGCAGGCACAGACAAGTGAAGACAGCTATGATAATCCCAGGTCAAGTTAGCTGTTTCCTCCCTTCGCACCTGTTCCCTTCCCATGTGAAGTCCCAGAGGGGCTGAGTTAGCCATAGAGAAGAAACCAGACCCCCGCCCAATTACCCACAACTGGCTTCCAGCCCAAAGTAGGCCCAGATGGGGAAGGGGAAAGGGTGTGACATTTTTTCAAGTTCACAGTTTTGATGACACCCTTGAACTGAACATGCGAATTACTGAATCAAACCAGTATTTGCTACTTTAATGACTTTAAATGACTAAGAGTAAGCAAAAAATTCACAGGGTCTGCTGGAGTTCCTATGCAGGTCAGGGAAGAATTACCAATAGTAAACAAAGTATGAAGGAATGTTGGGAAACTACAAATAAAGATGCTTTTTGATGACATTGTAAGTCTGCTTGTGCAACACACTGGCAACTCTTGTTTACAGTATACGTTGGTGCCCACATAAACACAGCTGCACTGCAGCAAATCAGAGCATCATCCCTCCGGAAGGCCTCAATTGTCACGTCGGAAGGAGCCACTTTAAGCGTGTGATGACATGAGCCACGGGCCTGTCCCAGTCAGGTGAGGAGATGACCCTGTTGTTGAGTCTTCCTTTGAGCCAAGTTCCTTTCAACCCACATAAGTTCCAGTGGGGAGCCTCCCGGCTGCTGCTGGCTGGGCCCAGGCTACGTCAAAGCAGAACTGGGCACTAATCCTGAAGATCCTGATCTAAAAGTCCGGAGAGCACTAAGGGTACCATTAGACCCACAGAGTTTCGAAGTGTTCACTGGAATCCCTTATATAGAGCTTAACAGACCAGTCTTTGGACTTGTCATCATTTCTTATTTTTTTGTGGGTCATAGATCTACCCCTTGAAGAAAGGAACCTCATACCTCTGAAATGCCTTCAGGGAAGGATCATGTAAAGGTGTGGTTGGTCTTTCCAAGTTCCTGGGCTTGACTGTGATCTCTTTGCCCCACTCTTCATGACCTTCCTCCATCTAGACCAGGCAGTCACTGGGACTTACCTGGGACTGAGCAACAAAGTCAGCTCACCTGAAACAAAGCATGTAAATTTCTAAGGTTAAAATATAAATCAGCTAAGAGATAAATATATAGACAAGGATCAGGTTACAGAGCACAGTGTTCTTACCCTGAAATAATCAGACTAGTCATAGATTGGTTGAGCTGCTTCTGGGTTTGACTTCTCGTCGGACTTTAATAGTTCCTGAGGGCCCACATCCTAAAGCCCTGTTTTTAGTACAGCAGGACAGAGTAGGAAGGAGGAGGAAGGAGACGGTTGGACAATGGTTTTCTGGAGGGGATAATGGAAATGCATACTCTTCTGGGAAGGCAATATTATGATAATAAAAAAAAGACATCAGCTGAAGAGTCCCATCCACAGTTATCCACCTGGTCTCTCAGTTCCTCTCAATCAGAGATGGGTTGTAAGTAAATACATCTATTCATTCAACAAATACATCTTGAACATCTACTATGTACCAGAACCTGGGTGGGTTAGGCACTGTGGATTTGGGAAAAATTAAGGAAAGGGCCTGAGGAGTTCACAGTCTGATGGGCAAGACAGTCATGTAGAGAGAAGGTGTAAAGGAGAATGTGGTAGGCAGGCTCCCCAGGAAGCAGACACTGAGCCAGTGTTTAGCAATGTAGGAGTGCCCTTAGGATCAACATCTTTGGGAGGAAGCAGGTAGACAGAGGGAGATGTGGAGCTGCAAGGCAGGCCTGATGATGGCCTCAGGACCCCATGAGAGCTCTGGAACTAGAATGGTCTTTCAGAGTTGTCCTGAGTTTGGCCAAGAGAGTCTTTACACTCAGCACTGATCAGTCACTGGGCTTGAGCCACCCAGAAAGTGGTATGATTTGAGCAGCTGAGGCAATCTCTGAGGAGCTGACAGTTACCTGCACTTCTAGCAGCTGGAGCAACAGGTCCTTCAATTAAGGGGATCTGGGTTGTGCATCACAGTATCCACCGCAGTGAGCAAAGTGAGGAGAGAAGGGGGAGAGCAATTAACTGCCTGGAAGAATCATGGAAGCTTCCCTGAGAAGAGTCTTAAGAGGATGAAAAGAGTTTTATAAGCAGAAAAAAAAAAAAAAAGGTGACGTAAACGTAGGTGATAAAAAGGATTAACACTCTTTGCTGCTGACTAAAAGGCACCCAAAAGTGCCTCAGAAGAAAGATCTGTTGATCTAATTCCAAAAAATAAGCCATTGAAAACCCTTTGGGGCATAGTTCTACTCTGACATACGTGAAATCACCATGAGTTGGAATTGACTTGAAGGCAACTGGTTAGTGGTTAATGTTGGGCTATGGTATGAATAGATTATTGCTACCTGTGAACTGGGGAGGAAGCACTGAGAGGGAGGTTGCTGTTGTTGTTGTTATGTGCCGTCGAGTCAGACCTGACTCATAGCGACCCCTCCTTGGGTTGCCAAGGCAGTATCACTACGGAAGCAGATTGCCCAACCTTCCTTCTGAGGAGTGGCTGGTGGATTGAACCGCCAGCCTTCTGGTTAGCAGTCAGGTACCTTGGGCCCTATAACTATAATTTCTCCTCATCCTGCCCTAAAGACCTGAATTCCTCCCTCCCTGTGAAGCTGGGGAACCTCAACATTTTCTATAAACACTTTATGAGTGTAACTATACAGATAAACAGTAAAGTACTGTGGTCAGAAATTAAGTCAATTCATGCTTGGCTGTTGAGCAAACCAAACAGGATTTTCATATCAGCACATATTTAGTCCACAAATAAGCACCCAGAGCTCTGGTGGTGTAGTGGTTAAAGCATTAAACTGCTAACCAAAAGGTCGACAGTTCGAACCCACCCACTGCTTCACAGGAGAAAGATGAGGCAGTCTGCTTCTGTAAAGATGTATAGCCTTGGAAACCCTGTGGAGCAGTTCTACTCTGTCCTAAAGGGTCACTATGAGTTGGAATCGACTTGATAGCAGTGGGTATAAACACCCACACCTATGTGACCATCTACTGCACTCCCTTCCCCAACAGCACAGCAGAAGTCTGGCAGCTGCAGTGGGTGAGGAGGAAAAGGCAAGCACGTTAGATCAGACAGAGCCAGGATCCTGACTCAGCCACTCATTTTCTGTGTGATCTTGACCCACTTGCTTCATCTCTCTGAGCTTTGGTTCCCTCATCTACAAAACCCCCCCACCAAAAAAAAAAGAAAAACAAACTCACTGCCATTGAGTTAGTTCTGACTCATAGTGACCCCTCCTTGGGTTTCTGAGGTGGTATCTCTACAGAAGTAGATTGCCCAGTCTTCTTTCCAAGGAGTGGCTGGTGGGTTTGAACCACCAGCCTTCTGTTAGCGGTTAAATGCCTTAGGCACTATGCCACCAGAGCAGAGCTAACACCCATTCCCCAGGGTTGTCATAAGACTTACATGAAATAATATAATTGCCTTGTACATAATAGGTCCCTGGTACCTGTTTGCTGCCTAGGATGCTGAACAAGCTGCAGCAAGTAACCTCAGCCTGCATTAAGGCCACCGCTGCTCTCTGACACGCCATCAAGAGATGTGCCATTACTACTAGAGTAAGTCCAAGGACATCTCTGTGTACTCACAGTCTGTTCAAAGCCATGAGCAAGTAATGAACCTTGTTACCATGTCACCAATGAGTCAATTCCGACTCATGGCAATCCTGTGTGTTACAGAGTAAAACTGCTGCATAGGGTTTTCTTGGCTGTCATCTTTATAGAAGCAGAGTGGCATAGAAGCAGACTTTATCTGGAGTGCTGCTGGGTAGATTTGAACTGTCAACCTTTAGTTTCATTACAAACCATTTTGCCACCTAGGGACTTTATGGTAATGAACAGAGACTGGGAAATCAGTAGATGGGCTGTCTCACTCTGTGTGTCACCTTGCAGATCCTGGAGTAGCATTTAGAAACAGTTGCTTAGCAACTCTCTTAATTCAATGCCACTGAGGGACCAACAGGCCCAAGGCTCCCCTTTCCCACTGGGGAAGAATGCCACCATACTAATGAGAGTTCTTTTTTCAGAGAATTATTTGGATACTTTTTCTTGAAGGGGGTTTTATTCTGAGGTAAACTAGGGACATTCCTCTGATGGGAATTAACCGCCGGGATGAAAGAAGAGCTGTGAGAGGTGGGGGTGGGGTGGACGTGAGCTGCAATTTGGGGCTCCTGCCCACTCTTTTCATGAAACAGATTATTCTGGAAAGAGGCAGGATGACCAAAGAGAAGCTGCACAAACAGACCTCTGTTTTATGCTCAGCAGGGAGGTCATGTGATGACTTTTTCTCTTTTTAAGTCTTACTAAGTCCCAGTCTTTGTGCTACCCCATGACAGGAACTGGGCTCTTGAACTGCTGGGAACAGGGGGTGAGAAGGACACATCTGAATGTCTCAAATTATGATGGCACCTGCGGTGACCAGGGAGTTCAGAATCTCTGAACTGTAAACGTTGAGCTCGCCTCCCAAAGCTGTCTAGTCCCCTGCTTCCTGGGAAGAGGACACACAATTCATTCCTTCTGCCCACAGCTTGGATTCCAATTACTTTTGGTTGAAAACACCAACAACAGTCAAAGTTTTCCATGAAAAGATTAAAAGCTGTAATGTTTTAAGAAAACATGATTTTGTCAGTAAGTAGCTTCAAATGCTTTTCAAGGTGGAAGACAATGAAAGAAATAGAAGCTGTGGTCCCAGCCTGCTTGTTTTAAATTCATCTTAAAACAATTTTTGCAAGCTTAAAATTATAGAACTCTTTTTAAGAGCAACTATATGAAGAAAGCACCTTTCAGTGAACTTCTATGTGAAAGGAAACCATAAAGCATTCCACTGTGCAATAAAATCCTGCAAAAAAGATACCCAAAAAAACAAACCCATTATCACAGAATTGATTCCAATTCAGTGACCCTGTAGGGCAGAGTAGAACTGCTTCATAGGGTTTCCAAGGCTGTAGTATTTATGGAAGCAGACTGCCACATCTTCCTCCTGTGGAGCAGCTGGTAGGTTCAAACTGCTGACCTTTCAATTAGCATCTGAGGGATTAACCACTAAGCTACCAGGGCTCCCACATAGAGGACAGAAAGATGAAAAGAACGTGGGGAGATGATCCTGGTCTTGGCAGTGCCCCTTCAGCAGACATGGGCACATGTACCTCTGTCTCCTCCAGTATAGGGACAAAATAAGACACCTTGGGAGCTCTGGTGGTGTAGTGCCTAAGGCATTTGACTGCTAACCAGAAGGCTGGCAGTTCAAACCCACTAGCCACTCCTCAGAAGGAAGATTGGGCAATCTAGTTCCGTAGAGATGCCGCCTTGGCAAACCAAGGAGAGGTCGTTATGAGTTGGATCCGACTCAGCTGCAATGAATTTTGCCTGAGACAAGGCAAGATACCAATCTTGTCAGTCAGCATGAAGTGATCTGAAACTGCCCTCAAGTTCATGGCTACCTGGTCCTCCTTCTCTTCCACCTTATTATTTTCCTTCTCCTTTCTTCTTTCTCCTTTTTCTAACATCTCATGGCCTGATAAGGAGCTCTGGTGGATAATGGACTTGCTCCCAAGGATAAGGGACTTGACTGCCAACCGGAAGTTCAGCAGTTCTAACCCACCAGCTGCCCCACGGAAGAAAGACTCGGCAATCTACTTCTGGAAAGATTTAACAGCTTCAGAAACTCAATGGGGGTCACTATGAATCAGAGAAACGACTCGATGGCAGTGAGGTTTTTCTTTTGTTTTGTTTTGTTTTTTTAATAGCATGATGTGCAAAATTGAATAAATAGGCTCTGTTATGGGGTAACGTGTCCCTTCTATCTTCTTTCTCCTATGGTCCAGAATCTGAAATGCCTTCTTGAAGAATTTTTTTTTTCCTTCCGCTTATGAGCCCTGGAGAGAAAATGCAGTGTGAGTGGATGACCTCTAAGTCCTCAGATACTTCTTAGCCCTCAAGGCACACCCTCCCCTAGAAACTGTGAACCAGAAGTGAGGTGAATGAGGTGTAACTATCTCAGGCCTGTAATTTAGGATCATATCAATCTGAAGCCTGGAATGTTTGTAGTATTCCTGATGAGTTAACAAGCACCATTAGTGCCAAGACCTCTTAGCAAGAGGGATGTGAGATTCCCCACACCAGCCCCTAACTGTTCAGTGGAAGGAAGGAAGGAACATATGCATTGGTTCTAATGGTTCAGGATTTGCTCTTTTGAGTGCAACAAATAGATATTTATTCATGTTAACTCAAAAATTAAAAAAAAACTAAAACCAGTTTCTGTGGTGTCACCTCTGACTTACAGAGAGCCCATGTGTGTCAGAATAGAGCTAGGCTCCATCGGGTTTTCAGTGGCTGATTTTTCAGAAGTAGATCACCAGGCCTTTCTTTGAAGGTATGGCTTTGAACTTCCAACCTTTTGGTAAACAGCTGAGTGCATTCATTGTTTGCACCATCCAAGGATCCCCAGAAACCCAGGAAAAGAAACAGAATATTCAGGAAACTTTCTCAGCAATTCCTTTTCCACCGTTCTGCCTTTTGCTCTTTCCTTTCTGCTCCTTCTTGCTTTTACCTCCTGGTTGGTTATTACTCAGGGATTGACTCAGGTGATTACTCAGGGATGGTTCCCAGACACAACCATCCAAGCCCTGTATACGCCAGCTTGATCTGCTTCTGAATATGTGTCATTTTGAGGGTTTTATCTCCTAGTGCTAACTTCATCTTCTTGGTAATTTTAGTTGAAATTCCTAGGGGAACTCATCATTTTGAGCAAAGTTGTATCATAGGTTTACTGGACAGTCTATACATGACCTGGGTCAACAGCCCATCCCAGGCCATTTCCTGTGTTAGAGGGGAGCTTAGAGGATGGAGAGAGAAAAAGATCCTTTTTCCAAATATAGCTAAGGGCTGACCCTTGAGCAGAGGCGCCTGAGGATTTGGTGTTTAATGTAGGAGACTACTTGACTCCAGCTGACCAAGACAGTCCCAGTTTTCAGCAGTCTGCATTGAGTAGGCAGACAATCCTGAGAAATAATTTCATTTTGCACAAAATCTGCTCCTCATTCAAGGGGACAGATAGAGACAAACTATGACGTGTTTCAGTGCTTGGTGACTTGCAGGTCTTTGTGAACAACTGAATCTAAACAAAGTGCTGGTTTGAGAGGTCACACAGAATTTAGCAGGACTTAGTAGAGGGTCCCTGCTTTTGACCCTGGAATCCTGGTCCTGTGGGAATGTACTCTCCCTAGTTCTGCTCAAGTATGGGTAAGCACAGAAAACTAAGAAGACCTCTGCATCATGGTTAAGGGAGAGGGATCTTTGCCTTGTCAGAGCCAAAACTCTGGCCAAAGGACAGTTTCTCCCTGTACCCCATCACCCTGCTGTCCCAGAGACTTGTGGGATAGCTAGAAGTGGGCTTAAGGACCTCTCTCCTCCACTATTCTCCCCCTACACATGCCACACCTTCAGCAGATTACTTCATCTGTTCCAAAGGTAAGAGGGCGTGGCTATGGCTTTTTGTTCTTTTAGAAAAATCTCATTTGAATACTTTAAGCCCTAACCTCTTCATAACACTTATGTTCTCACAATCCATGGCACAACCCAGGAAAGAGGGTCTTTATGCTTCTTAGCAGAAAAGAAAGATCAGTAAACTGTCCTAGACAGTGAGTGCTGTGGGACTGTGAGTGAGCAGCCCCTGTGGGATGATGCAGTAATGTCAAACTCAAGCCTGCTTGAGAGAGGAAAAATGTTACAGTGTAAGCAAAATTGGTTGACCAGAAGCTCCACTGCCTTGCAAAGGTAATTTTTTCTAAGATTTGGGGTTCTTCATTTAGGAGTGATGCCAATTTATTTTATTATTTTTATTACTACTTTTATTATTTTGAATAATCAGTAACAACTTTTAAATTCAGCTTTTAAAAAATAATTTTCCAAACATTTATAATTGTATTTACTCAAGTGAAACAACAACCCTGTGATTTAGCCAAAGTTGGAGTTATTCATACCATTTTGCAGATGAGAAAACTGAGGTTCAGGGAGGTTCAAGAGCCTGTCTCATAGTGCACAGCAGACTTAGAATCTGAATCCTGATTTAAGGTTCAAGGTTGTACAACTATAATATTCTAGCTCTATTTTACATTATATCTAAGAACACATTGCATAAGTTGAAGACAATGCTCATAATAGTTTCATTAAAATAGAGAAGAAAATATTGCTTCTTTTGCCAAATGATGCTGAGAGGGGGAAAATGCATACAAAAGTTTCTTGTTCTCTACGTTTAAGAACATGAGACCTACCATATAAAGCATTTAAAATAGAAGATTGAACTTAAATACCTTCTTGGCAAAAATAATTTATTGTTTGAAGGAATTTTCAAAAGGCATTGTTTAAAGTTTTACTATGTTTTTAGACATATAATAATGACTGAAATTATATTTTACTAACTTTCAATACTAGTAAATAAAAACATATGGATTCAATTTCTGTAGCATAGTGCCTAAGGCATTTGACTGCTAACCAGGAAGGTTGGGCAATCTACTTCTGTAGAGATACTGCCTTGGAAACCCAAGGACTGGTCACTGTGAGTCAAGTCTGACTTGACAGCACATAACAACACAACAACAACATGGTTCTTTTTAATCAAGAAGAAAATACATAGTGAAGTACAGTTTGAAGGTTTTTCAAAGACTAAAGCATTTTAAAACTGCCTTAAGATATTCCTTCTGATGAGCTCAAGATATGTCTAGATTTCCTTATCTTTATTAGCATAAATAACTTTTAAAGCTACTTTTGTTCTTTCATTGAACAAACATCCAGGCAAATCTATTTATTTATTCATTTTCCCTTACTGTTTATTAAAAGTCTCGAGAACTCTGGTTGTCAATCCATCAGCATAGAAATAAGGAACAAGTAGAAGACTTCAAAACTGCTAGTATTTTAGTACTCAACAGACCCTCTTATAGCCCGTGTTCCATCATTCTCTGAGTTATTCCATTGCCCTCTAATATTACGTGACCATAAGAAACACATCTCTGTGTACATAAAGTCCATGCCAGCTAAGAACATCATTGCCATAAAAGAACATGTATCTTCCTGAAATCTTAGTGAATAAAAAAAAAAAAAATAGTTTAGCTGATGGCTCACAGGACCCCTCCAAAAGCAACCTGAAAAGTTCAAAACAACTTGTTTGTCAACAGTGTCCCAGATTCCTGATGAACAAGTCTTTAAATCTTTTGCTGTTGTTGTTAGATGCTCCAGTCAATTTGAACTCACAGTGAACTCATGTGACAGAGTGAACTGTGCCATAGGGTTTTCTTGGCTGTGATCTCTTGCAAGGTTACCATGTGGATTCAAATAGTCGACCTTTGTGTTAGCAGCAGAGTGCTTACTAACTATTTGCATCACCAGGACTTCATTGTAAATGGTTGTTGCTATTGTTCTTAGGTGCTATCAAGTCAATTTTGACTCATAGCAACCCCAAGGCCTCCAAAATTCACAAAACACTTGTTTGTATTTACCAGGGATATCATCTTGGAAATTTTTGAAAAGTTTTAGAGAGGTTTCTCTCAACATAGGTTATTATGGTAGTTAAGGTTGTGTGTCAACTTGGCTGGGCAGCTGGATGTAGTTATTTTCCATGATGTGATTGTAATCACTTCCATGGTGGAATCTGCTGTGAGCAGCTAAGTAGTTGCCTTCAGGGTGTGACCTGCATATAAGGAGAAGCTTTGAGAAAGGTCTCTAGCTTTTTGACATGTTTGGATCCTGCATTTGGTCAAGTCTTCATCCGTGTTGCCTGCAGATTTTGGAATTGTTCTTGGTCTTGAACCAGTGGCCTGCTGTGTGCCTGTTGATCTTGGGATTGTGTCATTCTACTTGCTGACCTTGGATTTGTGAGCCTCAGCAGCCAGCAGCTACATGAGTTAGGAGAAGCCTCCAGCTCCAGTGGGCCTGCAGCAAGAGGTAGAGCTGAAGCCCAAGCTCAAGGGGCCTTCACCCAACCTCTAGAGCTGGCACTATGGATTTAGACTTCTAGTCTCCTAAACTGTAAGAGAATACATTGCTGTTTGTTAAAGACATCCACTTGTGGTGTCTCTGCTATAGCTGCACTTAGAGAACCAAAACAGCTGTAAATGCAGAAAGGGCCGAAGCATATGTGAGGGCTGTCAAACTGAAATCAGAAAGGACTGTGTGTAATGGATGAGATTCACTTTTATCCACATATCATTCGAACAGAAAACAACCAAAAACCTGGTAATGTAGTGAAACTGTTAGACAGAAGAGGTTCATATTGTTAGTTTATGAGTTGATAAAGTATTTACAGCTGTGTAGCTATCACTCAGAACAATCACAGCAAACAGAATATCACCAGCATCCCCAAATATTTCTTTACCTCCCCTCTCCTAAGGGCAATCACTATCCTGATTAGCTAGCTTGTTTCTGCATCTTACATAAAAGTAATCATTAGTTTCTTTCACTCAACATTATGTTTTTGAGTCATCCATGTTGTTCCATTGGTAATATGTCGTCCCTCGAATTGCTGTAACATGTTCCTTCGTGTGACTGTACCTGAGGCTCTTCATCCTATTTCTGATGGGCATTTGATCCACATATTTTGGAGCAGAGGTTGTTGTCAGGTTTGGAAACTATTAATAAACTATCATGTATTTGGGATAGGGGAGCTCTGGTAGCATAGTGCCTAAGGCTGCTAACCAGAAGGCTGGTGGTTCAAACCCACCAGCCACTCCTCGGAAGGAAGGTTGGGCAATCTACTTCCGTAGTGATACTGCCTCAGAAACCCAAGGAGAGGTCACTAAGAGTCGGGTCTGACTCGACGGCATATAACAGTAACAACAATATTTGGGATAGAGACTCAAGGGTTTTTATGCTGACATAAAGAAAGAAAATAGAGGGGCTACCTCATTTGTTCAGACCTCTACTCTTCTTCTCTATTATTCTTCCTTCTTTGTCCCCCACCCCCAGTAAAAAATTGTGAGTTATGCTTCTCACAAGAAGGATGAGATTTTAAGTCTCAGAAAAATGAGGGAGAATCTTTGATCTACAGAATAAACGATCTATGGTAAGTGGACACAGGAAATTGTGTTTGCATGAACTCCAGAGAGGCCCTTTGTTACTGGAAAATTCTCTGTAAATACCTCAGAGCAGCCAGGAGCCTCACTCAGCCCCAGATTATCGTGCCATCAGTGTCCCCTATCTCAAGAAATGTGGTTACCTGGACATTTCTCATCAGAAAACCCTCAAGAAGATCGAGTTCATTAGCCACATGTGTGATCCAGGGATGCTTAAACAGGTTCAGGAAGCTTTTCCTTCTAATTTAGAAATAACTATCACCGAAATCTTTCTCTAGCATATAGTACATACCTTACTTCTGACTTCAAACACACAGTTTTCCTGTTTAAGAACTCTTTTGAGATTCTGCAATACCAACTGTTCTATAAATTTCCAGTAACTTGAGACTAAGCTAGATAATTTCCAGATAGTCTCTATTTATCTGAGTGCAATGTTTGAAAAAGATTTCTAAATACTTTAGAGCAAAAAATTCTTGAAATTTTACTCTCTAATCCCCAGTACATAAGTTCAAAGTGCCTTTGGGAGCTAACGAAAATAAGATTATTCATTTGAAGGAGGGAGGCTAGGGATATAGAAGGAATATGTAGTGTTTAGACTCATTGGTTTAGAAAGATTTTTAAAATATTAATTTCAGTATTGAGGACTGTTTTACCTATGATTCACCACTTGGCAAGGAGTTGAGGAAATTACATATATATATATATATATACACACACACATACATACATACATATATCCTGAAAGATTTTAAGTACTATTTCGTTTTAAAAAATGCTATTGTTTATAAACACAAATGCATGACATGACTGAAAAATTTTTAAAGGACTAAAGCTTTTAATTATATATTTTATTTTTCCTGTCTCTTTTTGACTGCATAGTTTTTTTAATTTTTTACTTGTTTCCCTCCAAATTTTGTAAGCACTCCAATGATATGCAATGCTGATTTGTGGGACATCTGGAAGACTATGAACATTTCTGGTTGCACAAGGACTTATTTCACCCAGCATAATGTCCTCCAAGTTTATCTATGTTATACGGTGTTTTGCAGACTCTACATTATTCTTTAGTGTATGTATCATAGTTCGGTCATCCACTCTTCCGCTGATGGGCACTTGCATTGTTTCCCTCTTTTGGCTATTGTAAATAGTGCTGTGAGGGACATGGGTGTGCATACATCTGTTTTTGTCCTGGCTCTCACCTCTCTGGGATATATACTAGCAATGGGATTGCTGGGTCAAATGGTTATCTCCTATTCCAGCTTTCTAAGGAATCTCCATGCTGCTCTCCACAGTGGTTGTATCACTTCACAGTCCCACAAGCAGTGTATGGGAGTCCCAATCTCTACATATCCCTGCCAGCATTTGTTATCTTCTGTCTCATTGAACCTTGCCATTAGTGCTGGGCTGGGATGGTATCTCATTGTTGTTTTGATTTGCATCTCTCTGATGGCCAATGATCATGAGTATCTCTTCATGTATTAGCTGGCTGCCTGAATATCCTCCTTGGTAAAGTGTTCATCCATGTCTTCTGCCCATTTTTCAACTGAATTGTTAATTCCTTTGCTGTTGAGGTGTTGCAGTTTTCTCTAAATCTTAGAGATAAGTCCCTTGCCAATTATCAGCAAATATGAATTTGTTGCTCTCATTTTGTTATGTGCTTTTTCATGGTGTTGATTTCTTTGTTCCACATAATTTTTTGTGCTGAGCTTGTTTTGTTTATGAATCATGATTTCACTTCCTTTGTTGCAATTGTTTTAGTATTTGCTAAATATTTGTGCTGGTCTTCTTTTTTATTTTGATGTGAAGGTTTATCATTTTTCTTTGAGGTTACCCTGTGATTTATAGTTTTCTTCTCAAGTTTAGAACAGTCTGTTCTATCTTATAGTTGTCTTGACTTTCTTACCATTTAGAAGTTTTGCAGCTACACAATTTTTTCCCTCTTTCTGGTTTGTGGTTGTCCTCATTTGTCAATTTATGTCTCTGGTTCCCTGTTTACAATCTTGCAGGGTTATTTACTTTGGGTACTTCTATAAGTGGGTTGGTTTCTGGGTTATGTGTGTTAATGATTAGTTGTTGTTTGCTGTTGTTGGTTCTCCATCCAAAGGATTCCCTTTAGCATCTCTTGTAAGGTTAGTCTCATTTTAACAAATTCCCTTAATTTCTGCTTATCTGGAAATGTTCTAATTTCACCATCATATTTGAGAGACAATTTTGGTGGGTATATAATTCTTGGTTGGAAATTTTTCTCTTTCAGGGTTTTATATATACCATCCCATTGTGTTCTCCCCTGCATGGTTTCTGCCAAGAAATCTGAGCTTAGTCTTACTAGTTGTCCCTTGTAGGTAACTTTTCGTTTTTCCCATGCTGCTTTCATGATTCTTTCTTTGTCTTTGGTTTTGGTGAATTTGATGATTATATGTCTTGGTGATTTTCTTTTGGGGTCTATCCTGTTTGTGGTTCATTGGACTTGTTGAATGGATATATTCTCATCTTTCATCATACCCGGGAAACTCTCTTCCAACAAATCTTCGACAATTTTTTCTGCAGTTTTATTTGTCTCTTCCTGTTCTGGAATTCTGATTACACATAAGTTATTCCTTTTGATGGGAGCTCTGGTAGCATAGTGCCTAAGACACTTGACTGCTTACCAGAAGGCTGGTGGTTCAAACCCACCAGCCACTCTTCGGAAGGAAGGTTGGGCAATCTACTTCTGTAGTGCTACTGCCTAGGAAACCCAAGGAGGGGTCGCTATGAGTCGGGGCTGACTTGACAGCAAACAACAACAACAACATTCCTTTTGATGGTATCCCACAAGAACCTTAGTCTTTCTTCATTTTGTTTTGATCTCTTTTCTGATTGATCCCTTTCCAAACAAGTGTTGATATATTTGCCTTCATTCTCACTAATTCTGTCTTCCATTGATTCAATTCCACTCCTTTGCCCCTTTAATATGTTATATATTTCTGAAAATTTAGTATTAACCTTCTGGATTTCTGTCTGTAGATTTTGTATTATTTCTAATTTTTCATTTATTTTGTCATTTTGTTCTTGTATTGTCTTTCGAAATTGCTCTAGGGTTTTCTCAGTGTTTTCCTCAATTTTGTCAGTGTTTTTCTTGATCTGTCTCTCAATTCATTGAAGATACCTAAATATAATTCTTTTGAATTCCTTATCAGGGAGTTCCAATGCTGCATCTTCCTCAGGGATGTGTATTGAGTCGGTATCCTAGTCCCTTGTTTCTCCTGCTTTATCTTGCTTCTTTGTGTGGACTGTGATGCTCTGTTGTCTCTGAGGCATTGTGATGGTTTTCTGTTTATATTGAATCGGTGATTGTATGTTGGAGTGATTTGCCCAAGATTTTCATTTTCTTTGTTTTGTTTGTATGTAATCTACATAAGCAGGGTACTGTGCTGTGCTCCTCTATTCGCTAGTTGGTAGCACTTATACACTTACCACCTGTCTCCTTCCCGTTGTCAGCCTCCTGTATGTCCCTGCCATCCTTGGCAAACAGAGCCTATTCTTAGGTCCCTGTAAGCCTAATGAGAATGCTGTCACTTTAAAATCCGAAATGGCTGCTGCTTGTAAACCATCAAATGGCTACACCCTCTGGACAGCCAAAGTCCACAGCTCAGGCTGTCTCCCTCCTTGCTATTTCCCTTTCTAGTCACAGGCCACCAGTGCAGTCATCCCTGCAGCCCTTGGTGACTAAGGCTGATCTTTAGGTCAATTCTCAGGTCCCAGTACCACTTGGAAATATTCAGGCTGTTGGTCCTGTCAGAGAAGCTGACAATCCACTGCTCTGACCATCTCCATACTCACTGTTTTCATTCAGGTTTTGCCACTAGTTGGTGCCTCATCTATTTCTGTATACTTCCTTTCAAAGCTCAGGGCTCCAGGATCATCTTCTGTCTCTCTGTCAATTGGTTTCTCTTTCCTTTGTCAAAGAGGGTCTGTGTAGCTTGTCTGCCTGTTCCTCCATCTGTTGAATTTTTATCTTGGTTTTGTTTCCTTTTAAAATAGGTGACATGAAGAAAATTCCATTTGTAGTACAAGGACTATTATACCCATTAAAGTCTACTCTGTGCTGCTAGGTGCTAGGAATAGAGATAGTAACAAAACATGGTTTCTGCATCAAAACACATAAACAATTTGTTGCCCTGGGCAAGTCATGATCTTGAGTCTGCATTTACATGAATTGGCCCATCTTCTTAGGGTTAATAACCAAAAATGTGTCCCTCTTTTTCTACACTGCTAAAGTTAGTTCTTTCTTGCTATATGTGAGATATTCCTTAAAAAAAAAAAAAAAAAAAACACCACCAAAGGGAAATATAAGAATGTAAATATTTTGTTTCTTCATGTGTTTATTTCTAAGATTTCTGAATGAACTCTAAAATTAATTATCTCTTCACATCTTTCCAGCTAGAGCAGCCTTGTGCTAAAACACAGTTCAAAAATACAGAATCTTAGGAAAGAGTCAAAGTCGTAGAACAAATTATATAGAACACCTGAACCATCCCTCCTTTTTAAAATGGAATAACCAAGATTCTGGAAAGTTAAATGGCTTGCCTATGGTCACAAATCTAAGAATTGAACCAGGGTAATATTTCTTTTTTTCTACAACTGTATCATTCATACAAAGTCCCATGCTGTAGTCACAAAAGTTCCTGATATGAGCTCTGGTCCATCAGTTTGCACAATGCCTGGAACAAAGCAGATTCTCAGCAAAAGCTGGTTGAGTAAATACATGTGAGGGGACTTCCAGCTTCTAGTCTACCCTTAGTTACCACCCCTACCAGCCTGCTCCCACACCCTGTGCTCCCTTCCTTCCTGAATTAAATTATCCACCATTGCTACTGCCATTCATGTCTGAGCAGCAAAGGCAGGGACAAAATCTCCTGAAATACAGCTATCACCCGAGTAGAGATGGAGACCCCTCAGACTTATTAAATCAGTGCATTTACCAGGATATATTCTGCTTGTTGACCCCAGGCATAATGCACAGAGGCTGAAGCAAGAAGTGGATGTTATAGTAGTAGAGGCTGGTGACAAATTCTGGAAATAGCAATGGAAGAGAACTGGGCCAAAATATTTGAAAATGCAAAAGCTGGAGAAGAGTGATAAGTTAACTGATTTTCCCAATTTTACACAGCTGTTTAGTACCAGAAAAGGGATTTGAACTCTAACATTGAGGTTCCTAGTCTGTCAGCTCCAAATATTGCTGCTCTGCCAATAGACCTGAAGCCTTATGTCTACATAAGGTATGAAAGGTGCCTACAGAGGGAAAAAGGATGATGCAAAAGCATGAAGGGCAGGGAACAAAAGAAGATGCATATTATAAATAAAAGTGTTTATGGAAAACCTCCTCAGTGTGTTAGACACTGACAGCCAGAAGTGAGGGGGGACCAAAGACTGCTCTACCTCTGTCACATTCTGCTCCAGGCTTGCCTGGGCCTGGGGGAAGGGACTGGCTGGCAAAACCACATACAATAGAACTTTAACTAGGTAATTTCAGGTTAACCTGGTTCATGAAAACAAGACATTGACTAATGGTGAAATTTGTAAACAACCACAAACAATTTACCTTTTCCTGTAGCTTATGTTTGTCCATCCTTTGATTGCTTTGTCTCCTTGATGGTTTTATAAGAACAAATATTCTTCTCAGAAAACTCACTTTTAAAAAACAAATCCAAACTTTCTGAAAACTGAAGTATTTGGAGAAGTTTGGGGCTTGAGGTTTTTAATGTTTGTAAAATAATAGTTTTTGTCAAGGAAAAGATAAATGCCATCAAAAGAATCTATGGAAGAACATCAGTAAAAATGACAGAAAGTTCTGCTATAACAGAAACACCACAAATGGATGACCATAATAAAACAGAAACTTATTCTCTCACAGTTTAGGAGGCTAGAAGTCCAAATTCAGGGGTGCCAGCTACAAAGGAAGGCATTTTGTCAGCTCTGGGGAAAGGTCCTTGACTCCTCTCAACACCTGTGGGCCCATCATTCGTTGGCAATCTCCATGTGTCTTGGCATCAATCTTCACATGAGTCTAGGAGGTTATCAGCACAGGGACCCCAGGTACAAAAGACAAGCTCCACTCCTGGCTCTTCTTTCTTGGTGGTACAGAGGTCCCTCTATTCTCTGCTCACTTGTTTAATCACTCTTATATCACAAAAGAGATTGACTCAAAATAATAGTCTAATCCTATAGATTGTATCCTGCCTCATTAACATAACTGCCTCTAATCCTGCCTCATTAACATCATAAAGGTTAGGAGATTTACAACATACAGGATGATTACTTCAGATCACAAAATGGGAGATAATTACATAATACTAAGAACAATGGCCAAATTGCCACATATTTTGGGGGGGTTCACAATTCTACCATTTGGCTCCCCAAAATTCCTCTCCATGCCACACGCAAAACACATTTACTTCATCATATCATCCCCAAAGTCTTAAATCAACTCCAAGTCCAAAATCTCTTGGGGCAAAATTCCTCTTCATCTGTGAATCTAGAATACAGATTGTCAGCTTCCAAAGTACAGCGGTGGAACAGGCACAAGGGAAATATTTCCATTAGAAATTGGAGAGAAAGAAAGGACATTGGACAACAAGCCAGTCAAAAGCCCATCAGAACAATTTGTTTTAGTTCTCAAGGCTTGAAAATAATCCTCTATTTTCTGCTTTCATCTAGGCAATGGCCCTGCCTTCTAGAATTTGTGTGTTGGCCATGCTCTGTAGATTCTGGGTGGAGGGCTCTCAGCCCTGGGTTTCAACTCCACCTGCTAGGCCCACTTGAATGGCAAATCTCTTTCCTTAGCATTGGGCCACCACACTCTCCTAGTCCAACTGAGTGGCAACTCCACTCCTTTGGCCCCAGCAGGTCCTGTTTTTCTGCCTCTTGAGCATAGCAACCCCACTCCCTCAGCTTTGAGCAGTGGATCTGGCCCTATCCCTCTGGCACTCATGAATGGCAGCCCCATGCTCCAGAACTGAGTTGGTGAAGATCTGGCTCTTTGAAACTTCAGAGGTTGTGGCCCTACCCTTTGAAACCCTAAAGGTAGTGGCCCTACCTTTGGAGGTTGTGGCAGCTCTTCTTCTCAAGCTCCTTATCTCCTAAGTTTCTGCTTCCTATTACCTTTGCCTCTCCACCCCTCAGCCTCTTGGACCTCTTGGACCTGCCCACCATCTTACCTGCTTTCAGGAAAATGTTACAAAACTCTTTAGCTCTACTGAAAAATGTCACTCTGTCAAAAAGCTTCCTGACCAAAGGCACTCAGGTCTCTTGGCTCAGTGGGTTGGCTCCAGCACTGTTGCATACTGGTCTCATGTTCCTGCTGACTCTGTTTCCTTGCCCCTACTTCTTGCCATCTGTGCCATCTCTAGTGTTACAGCTATCCTCACTTCCTTCTGAGCCCTCACCAGAATTGACCTTGATGGTCATAATTCCACAGAGCCTTCAAGGCAATCTAGGCTTTTATTGTTGTTGTTGTTGTTGTTATGTGCCGTCGAGTCTGCCCCGACTCATAGCGACCCCTCCTTGTGTTTCCGAGGCAGTATCACTACAGAAGTAGATTGCCTCATCTTCCTTCCAAGGAGTGGCTGGTGGGTTTGAACCATCAGCTTTCTGGTTAGCAGTCAAGTGCCTTAGACACTATGCTACCAGAGCTCCTTAGGCTTTTATTAGGCACCTTAAAACTTGTCCAACCTCTACTCATTACTCAATTCCAAAACCTCTTCAACATTTTAGATATCTGTTAGAATAACACCCCACTCCCAGTACCAAATTCTGTCTTCATTATTGAGTGCTGCTGTCACAGACATACTACAAATGGATGGCTTTCACAAACAGAAATGACCTCCAAAAATCCTCTCCCCTATAAAAGCAATGAGAATACTGCCAAATATTGTCAGACTCCATTTTTTGGAATTCTGGAAAGGCTTAAAGTATCCAAGGAACATTTATTTAAAACAAACAAACAAAAAACCTTGAACCTTAGTAAGAATAGTGAGCTCTGTGACATTTTAACTTGCCTTATTCCTATTCCTCGCCCCACAATATAACATTAGCCTATAAAATCAACAACCCACAAGCACATTGAAAACCTGTATCCTGGCAGGCTTTGGAGAGGGGAGAGTAGGGTGGGACTTCTTCAAAGTCCCATTCCTAAAGTATTGGTGTTATTTGACCAGAGTGGTGACTCCTAGAAGACCTCACTCACAAAGCTATTTTCATTTGAACTGGCTTGGAGTTCACCCAGTTTGAACATCATTTCCCCAAAGATGTTTTTCACAAATGTTGTAGCTGCCTGAGGTGGTGGATAAGAGTTGGGGCAAATAATACCCAAAACCAAACCAAAAGCTTAAAAGGAAAAACTGGGGAGTAAGGCGAAGGAAGCCTTGAAAAGCTTTGACATATTCCTGGTAATCCAGAAGACCACACAAATGCCTATCGTGGTGCACATATTCAGGAATGACCTGTTGTTGTTGTTGTTAAGTGCTGTCAAGTCGTTTCCGACTCATAGCGACCCCATGCACAGCAAAATGAAACACTGCCCTATCCCGCGCCAGCCCCACAATCCCTGCTATACTTGAGCCCATCGT
>NW_006921620.1:6334622-6389927 GCF_000298275.1 Orycteropus afer afer | reverse complement strand
AAATTCAGGAGGGATATATTCAAGATCATACTTTGGCTCTCTTGGACTTGTTTTAATTGTCTTTAACTTCAAGTTGAATTTGCATAGGAGCAGTTGATGGTCTGTTCCACAATCAGCTCCTGGCCTGGTTTTGGCTGACGATACTGAGCTTTTCCTGAATGACCTGAGAAGGACCTAAATTCTCACCTCTTACTAACCTTGATGCTTCATGCAAGCAGGAAGTAAACGCTATGAAAAAAATTACAAATTGCTTGACTGAGTGTTGAAGGTATGTTCCAGTAGTCACACAGAGCCCCTCAACAAAGACTATAGACTTAATGGTCCTAAGCATTTAAGGAAATCTAGATTCAATCATTAGCTGACCACTGGCTAATGGAATAGACACTTTAGTAGCCACACATGACAAGAATACAGACTTTACAGAATTAGTTCAGAAAAGTCACTAAACAATACAGCAACGAAAAATATAAACAACAGCAAATCCCGGGGAGGAAAAAAATCTGATTTGGAGAGATGCCACATTATTATTTTTTTTAATGGATAGTTTTCAAGGAAACATTGTGAGACATGCAAAGAAACAAAGATTAGGGCTCATATATGAGGAAATGAAGCAATAGAAACTGTCCCTGGAGAAGCTCATATGTTGGGCTTACAAAAAAAAAAAAGGCTTTAAGTTAACTATTTTGAATATTATCAAAGAACTAAAAGAAACCATGCTTAAAGCATTTAAGGAAAATATGGAAACAATGTCTTACCAAGTAAAGAACATCAACAAAGAGATATCGATATAAAAATGAATCAAACAAAAATTCTGGTAAAAAGTACAGTAATGATAGAAAAAAAAAATCACTAGAAGGATTCAACAGCATTTTGAGCAGGCAAGGAAGAATCAACAAACTTGAAGATAGGTCAATTGAGATTATCTGGTTTGAGAAAAAGGAAGAAAAGTAATGATAAAAAATGAATAGAACCTCAGAGACCTGTGGGACACCATCAAGCATAATAAAAATCCCATAAGGAATGGAGAGAAAGAGTGAAAAATGCTATTTGAAGAAATGATGGAGAAAAAAAAATCCCAAATTTGATGAGAAAACTTTATCTACACAGCCACAAAGCTTCAAGTACAAACTCCAAGTAAGATAAACTCAAAAGAGATTCCTAACTTGTTGTTGTTAGGTAACACTGAGTCTGTCCTAACTCATAGTACAACAGAACAAAACTCTGCCTGGTCCTCTGTCATCCTCACAATCATCATTATGTCTGATTCTATTGGTGAATCACTGTTTCAATCCATCTCATTGAGGGTCTTCCTCTCTTTTGCTTACCCTCTACTTTAGCAACTATGATGTCCATCTCCAGGGAGGGGTCCTTTCTGATAATACATCCAAAGTATGTGAGAAAAAAATCTCACCATCCTTGCTTATAAGGAGCATTCTGGCTATACTTTCTCTAAGACATGTTTGTTCATTCTTCTGGCAATCCATAGTATATTCAATACTCTTTGTCAACACCATAATTCAGAGGCATCAGTTTTTCTTTGGTCTTCCTTATTCATTCTCTAGCTTTCACATGTGTATGAAGCAATTGGAAATATCATGGCTTGGGTCAGGTGCACCTTATTCCCCAAGGTGACAGTTTTGCTTATGAACACTTTAAGAGGTCTTTTCCAGGAGAATTGCCCAATGCAATGTGTCATTTGATTTCTTGACTGCTGTTTCTGTGTGCTTTGATTGTGAGTCCAAGTTAAATAAATCCTTGACAACTTCAGTCTTTTCTCTGTTTATCGTGATATTGCTTACTGGCCAAGTTGTGAGAAATTTTGTTTACTTTATGTTGAGGTATAATTAATACTGAAGACTGTAGTCTTTGATGTTCATCAGTAAGTGCTTCAAGTCTTCTTTGTTTTTAGCAAGCAAGGTTGTGTCATCTGTATATCATAGGTTGGTAAAGACTCTTCCTCCAATCCTTATGCCACATTCTTTTTATATAGTCCACCTTCTCAGATTAATTGCCCAGCATATAGATTGAGTAAATATGCTGAAAGGATACAATCCTGATGCACATCTTTCATGATTTGAAACCACACCTCTTGGTCTATGTTCAGGTTTCATATGAGCACAATTAAATATTCTGGAATTCCCATTCTTTGCAATGTTATCCATAATTTGTTATGATCCACACAGTCAACTACCTTGAATAGTATTTAAGTACTATTTATATCAGTAAATATCCCTTGCTCCACACCCTCATCTGAACCCAGCTTGAATTTCTGACAGTTCCTTGTCAATGTACTACTGGAATCATATTTTAATTATCTTCAGCAAAATTTTACTATTGGGTGATATTAATGATATTGTTTGATAATGTTCACACTCTAGTGGATCACCTTTCTTTGAAATGGGGATAAATATGGATCCTTTCCAGTTGGTTGGCCAGGTAGCTGTCTCCCAAATTTCTTGGCATAGATGAGTGAGTGCTTTCTGCATTGCATTTGTTTGTTGAAACATCTCAATGGGCACTCCATCAGTTCCTGGAGGCTTGTTTTTTGCCAATTCCTTCAGTGCAGCTTGGACCTCTTCCTTCAATACCATTGGTCCTTGATCATATGCTACCTTCTGAAACAGTTGAACGTCGACCAATTCTTTTTGATGCAGTGATTCTGTATATTCCTTCCATCTTCCCTTGGTGCTTCTTGCATCACTCAATATCTTGCCTAGAAAATTCTTCAATATTGCAACTTAAGGATTGATTTTTTTTTCTCAGTGCTTTCAGCTTGAGAAACACTGAGCATGTTCTTCCCTTTTTTCCCCAAATTTGGTGAGAAACATTAATCTACATATCCACAAAGCTCAACAAACTCCGAGTAAGATAAACGGAAAGAGATCTACACCTAGACACATCAGAATCAAACTGCTGAAAGCCAAAAGCGAAGAGAGAATCTTGAAAGCATTAGCAGAGAATTGACTCAGCATATACAAAGAGAGCTCAATAAGATTAACAGTTGATTTTTCATCTGAAACCATCTCAGAAGGTGATGGAAAAGTATGAAGTGCTGAAAGATAAAGACTGTCAACCAAGAATTCTATGTCCAGCAAAATTATTCTTTAAAAATGAAGGTGAAATTAAGATATTTCCAGATACACAAAAACTTAGAGAATTTGTCACTAGTAAAGCTGCCCTGCAAGAAATACGAAAGGGAATTCTTCAGGCTAAAGACACATCAGGAAAAAGAGCACCAGGAAAGGTAACTACATGTTGCTACTGTGTGCCATCAAGTCATTTGTGACTCATAGCAACCCCATGTGACAAAGTAGAACTGCCCCATAGGGTTTTCTAGGCTGTAATCTTTGGCCAGGTCTTTCTCCAGAGCTTCTGAGTGGGTTCAAACTGACAACCTTTTGGTTAGCAGTGAGCACTGAACATTTTGCCAAAGGCAGGTGGTCCCCAGGTTACCAATGTCTAACTTACAGACTGCTCCTACTTGCCCTTTAATGTTATGTAAATTTGCCCTCACTTTGAAACAATTGAACCAACCCCAACTCACAAAAAATTTTTCATCACAATCACCTTCACTTGCTGCATGTGCAGCTTTTAAATCATTGAAAAGGCTTAGAGCCTTTTCCTACACTGAAATAAGGCTAAATAAAAATTGTACCTGTTCAGTCTTTCTTTCTTTTTTTTTTTTAATTGTGATTTGGGTGAAGATTTACAGAGCAAATTCATTTTCCATACAGCAGTTCGCATATACTTTGTCTCATGTCATTGACCATTGACCACAGTTTACCACAATGCAACAGCTCTCCTCCCACTTCCTTCCCATAGTTACCTCTTCCCAGTGTCCATCCCTCCATACCCTCCTGCCCCCTGAGCTGTCTCCCTGTGCATAAGCAGCCCTTCTTTCTCCCATGATTGTTCTCTCCAAAGAGTGTATCTACTTGAGGTAAATGTTCAACTCATATGGCTGTATTTTGTTTGGCTGGAAACCACAGGTATGGGTTCAATTCCGGACCTGAAGGGCAGCTAAGGGCCATAGTCTCAGTGGTTCCACCAGGCTCTATTGGACCAGCAAACCTGGTCCCCACCTTTTTTTTCTTTTTTCTCCAAATGACTTTGAGTTTTGTTCCACATTGTTCTCCCTCTCTATAACACCTGTTCAATCTTAACTATAAATTCTTAAAGACACACTCAGGAACAGCTCTCATTCATAACCCAGGGACTGCCTATAAATGTACTTTTTGTTTGTGACTCCTTTTTATTCTTCTATTTGATTTAATAGACAACAGCATAATGCAATAATTGTAAATCTGTGTTGATGAGCATACAGTGTATAACAATGTAGGTTTGTATGACAATAATGGCACAAAAGAAGGGGAGAATGGATCAGGTTGATACCAATTAGGTTGCTATTAATCCAAACTAGATTGTTATAAATTAAGATGTTAATTGTAATCCCCAGGGCAATTATTAATAAAATAACTTAAAAGATATGTGGAACAGATGACTTAGTTAAACCCAGCAAAGCCTCCCAGGTGTATACCAAATAGTGGTAAAACTAGCATCAGTTAGCAAAATCTTTGAAGAAAAGAAATTATTCAGTGAGAATGTAATTTATATCAATTTTGGAGTACTCAGCAATTGGAATAAATAAACTGTTCTTTCATTTATTTTATATTAATTGAGGGCCTTCTATGTTTCAAGCATTGGTTGATACTGTAAAATAGAGATTTAGACGAGTCTGTCTGAATGAAGAGTTTCCCTCACAGACCTGTAACTTCTACCATGCTCTCTACTTCTGTTCGTTTAATTTCTGAATGACTGAAATTCTCCATTGACAGTCTCTCTCATTAACCATTTTCATACTCAATCTCTTGTTCATTTATTCATTCAACAAATATATGTTGAGTTCCTGCTCTGTGCCATCCATTGCAAATACAGTGACGAACAAAGCAGATGGGGTTCTTGCCCTCCTGGCCTCATGGAAGTTACATGGAATATGTAATATAAAGTAGTAAGTATATGTAATACAATGGTGAGGGTGTGAGTGTGCTAACAAGAGGGAAGAAAAAGCATAGGATATGTGTTTTTACGAAAGGTGGTCATGAAAGACTCTCCAAGAAGGTGACATATAATCAAAGACCTAAATAAAATGCAAAGATAGGGGAAAAGAGTTCCAGAAAGAGGGAACAAGGACAAATGAGCTATATCTTTGAGGATTAAGAAGGCCAGTGTGAGTGGAGTTTCTTTTTTCAAAATACCTCTTGGCTTGAACCCACCCCTCCTTGCCTCCCACCACAACCTTACCTGTATTGCTCACATTTAAGTTACTACAAGAATCTCCTAATTGTTCTTCTTACTCCAAGTTTGTTTTTCATATAATTCATCCTAAACCCCACTGCCTGAACAATTTTTCCTGACCAATTTCATCATGTCACTTCACAATCAAAAAGTTCCAGTGACTCTGCTGCTGTGGAGCCCTTTGGTTACTCAGCAAGTATTTACTGATTCCATATTATGTCCCAAAGAGCTCTGGAAGTGTAGTGGTTAAGGTATTCGGCTGCTAACCAAAAGGCTGGTGAATTCAATCCAGCAGCCACTCAGCTTCCACAAAGATTTACAGCCTTAGAAATGCAATGGGGGTCACTTTGAGTCAGAGACAACTCGAGGACAGATGGTTTGGTTTTTGGTCTTATGTCCCAGAAACTCTCTAGCACTGTGCATATGCTAACACTCAAAGAGGACAAAGTCCCTGCTCTCACAGAGCTTAGACTGTATTCTGACACATGGAGACCACATCTGTGCAGAGCAGAACTGTTCCATACGGTTTTCAAGGCTGTGACCTTTTAGAAGCAGAATGCCAGGACTTTTTTCCAAGGCATCTCTGGGTGAGTTCAAACCACCAACTTTTGGCTAGTAGTTGAAGGTTTAACTGTTTGCATAATCCAAGGACTCCACATACAGGGTAAATAAAATACACATGTTCATTGCCCTAGGGAGACAAATAAGAAACAAGAAAACAAAACAAAATAATAAATGTGTAATAACAGCTTGTGATGCATGCTATTAAAGAAACTATGTACAGGGCAGTGAATACAGGGGTGACCTGTAGGGTGATCTGGGAAGGTCTCTCTGAAGAAGAGACATTTAATTCTAGACACAAATGTGCAAAGAAGGAATGGGCCTCACAGCCGTTAATAAATTCAAAATAATTTGCTTAATTCTGACATGTAGTTCACAATGTCTTGTGACCACTTAGACTCTTCTTTGTGCATATAGAACATATTTAAGCTCTGTCCTACAACTAATCAAAATTCACTATTTGTTTATAGTGTGTTATGGCATTGTAAAAATATTATACTTACCAAAGAGATGACATTCTGATTCTCATCTCCCTGGAACATATCCTTTCTCCGTTATGTTAGGCTGGGTTCTCTGGAGAAGCTAAACCAGTAAAGCTTATAGAGTAAGAGAGAGAGAGTTACCTCAAGGAAATAACTCATGCAGTTGCAGAGGCTGGCAAGTTCTAAATCTGTGGGTCAGATGACAGGCTGGAGGCTTCCTCTGACTCATGTAGCTGCAGGGGCTAATGAACCCAAGATCAGCAGGCAATATGGCAGGTCGCTACCTCAAGTCACAAGAGCCAGAGGTCAGATAATGATGAGCTGGATGTAGAATCCAGAGGGAGCAAAAAGCCAGAACTTTGACAGAACATCTGTTTATATCGGATGCAGGCCACAACCCCAAAGAAATTTCCTTTCAACTGATTGGATACTCATGACAGATCTCATCATGCAGGTGATTATATTACTACATAACTGCAAAACTACATCCTAACTGCCAAATCACTGAGAATTGTGGCCCAGCCAAGTTGACACACAACTTTAACCATCACATCAATCATTCATTCTTTCATTTAGTTGTGTTTTCTAATGACATTGATGTCTCTGACTAGTTCCAAACATAAAGACTTCTCTGGAGTCACAATGGTCCAGTCCCACAGCCACATATCATAAGCCCTTTAAATCATACATTTACCTGGTTAGAACATGGTATCTGCAGGACTAATGTTCAGGTTAGAGCCTGACTAAGCAGGTAATAAGGAGCTCTGGTAGCACAGTGCCTAAGGCATCTGATTGCTAACCAGGAGATTAGTGGTCCAAACCCACCAGCCACTCCACAGAAGCAAGACTGGGAAATCTACATCCATAAAGATTTACCACCTTGGAAACTCAACGGGGGTTGCTATGAGTCAGAATCGACTTGATGGCAGTGGGTTTTTTTAAGTAGGTAGTGTTGTTAGGTCCACAGTCACAGGCTTTATTCCATCCCCAATCACAAACTTCACAGCTTTATGTTGTAGGTCCCATAGGGGACCACAGAGAACATAGATTAATCTGGGCAGATACTTCCTGACCTCGACCTCAGACAGACACTACGGGAAGGAGTTTATAAGTAAAATTAAATGGTTTATTCTGAAGCTGCTCCCCGAGTCTTCTCAGGAGCAGGAAAAAAGTGATACAGGAGCACAAGAGAGACACAGCAGTCACTGATGGCTACCTGGGCTCAGAAAGAAGCCCCTGTTGAGAACAGATGATTACTCAACAACTCCTCAAGATGGTGCAGGCCCAACCAGGAAAAGGAAATTATTGTGAATTCCGATGACCTAAAAAACAAATGTGCAGGGACCCTCCATGCATTCCTGAAGAGAATAAATAAATAATTTTTTACTATATGGTTGCTATGAGTCAGAGACGACTCAATGGCACATAATAACAACAACAGCAGCAGCATATAATAATAATTTTAAGTCTCTTTCATCAGTCATTTTATATGTAATGATACAAAATCAGCATTGTGGTTTATCCATTCCCGAATCCAACAAATATATATTGAACACCTGCTATGTTTCAGGCCATGTTCTAAGTGCTTGGGACATAGGAATAGAATAGACAAAGATATCTGCTCTCAAGGAATTTATAGTCCAGGAGGGTGAGCAGGAAAGAGACAATCAACATAAGAAGTAGAAGAATTCTATAGTATTTTGGAAAGGCAACTCCCCTTCTGATTAGGTGTTCATGGCAGATTCCACAATGGAGGTGATTACAATCTCCTCATGGGGAATAACTACATCCATCCGCCAAACCACTCAAAACCACAGCCCAGACAAGTTGACACACAACTTTAACTACCACAACCTGCAATTACTTATTTATAAGGCTATGTTCCAGATTATCCCCACCCTACACTTTTCAAATCTATGCAATCCTGACTTGACAGAGTGGTTTGGTTACAGGATCCTTCCAACCCCACATTTCTAGATGTCTACATTGGTTTTGCTTTTCAAAAGATCATAATGTGAGATGCTACTGGCTTACATTCTCCCTTTTAAGTAATGAAAAGTAACAGTTAAAAATATTGAACATAATACAAACAATGTGCAGGGGATGGGGATACGTGGGAACTTTTGTTACTTTCTTTAGGGGACGGGGATATGTGGGAACTTTTGTTACTTTCTGCACAATTTTTCTATAAATCTAAAACTGCTCTTAAGAGTTGTTGTTGTTGTTGTTGTTGTTGTTAGGTGTCATCAAGTTGGTTCTAACTCATAGCAACCCTACATACAACAGAACAAAACACTGCCTGGTCCTGTGATCCTCACAATCTTTGCTATGCTTGAGCCCTTGATGGTCACAGCCACTGTGTCAATCCATGTCATTGAGGGTCTTCCCCTTTTCCACTGGCCCTCTACCTTTACCAAGCATCACATTCTTCTCCAGGTACTGGCCCCTTCTGACAACATGACCAAAGTACGTGCTCTTAGGAACAGTCAACGAGAAAAAATGAGCAGTCTACTAGAAAAAATTGAACACACATTGAAATATACATGTGAAAATTGTGGAAATGGCAAGTATTTTGTTACCTTTATATTTACAACCATAAAAAATGACTAGGTATTTTTAAAAAAAATTAACAAATTTATTCAACAAAGGTGACAGTATAGTTCACCATTCCTTGTAAACTTGGAAACCCATTCCTGTTAAAATCAAAAGTTGATTTTAACCAGATCCCAATGTGTATGTAGGAATCACTTGGGGGTCTTTTAAAATGCAGATTTTGATTCAATAGCTCTGAGGTGGAAATGCAAATTTTCAGCATGGGGTCAAACCAAACAGTCCCCGGATCTCTTCTTTTTTGTATCCATCTTGCAACAACTAAACACATACACATATGTTTAATAAACAGGAAGACAAGTGCAGAAAAGAAATAGGAGGCTGACTCTTACAGTAATAACAAAATCACTGTGTTCTTTGAACAGTCTTAGATTCTGGGTTACTTCTGAGCTTACCCAAAGATGGACAACAGCATCTCAATAGAACTTATATAGCAGAAGTTTACCTTATATACTGTATTGATGGTGAAGAGAAAAGCCAACTTTAAGTAGCCAAGTCTCAGATTTACAACCATTAGCTGAGTCTCTAACACTCAAGTGGATCTTCCTAGGCAGTCACCCAATGGAAATATAAAGTCTAATGGAGTCCCTCGGCGGTACAAATAGATAACAAGCTGAGCTGCTAGCCAAAATGTTGGATGCTCAAGTCCACCCATAGGTGCCTCAGAAGAAAGGCTAAAAAATCAGCCAATGAACACCCTATGGAGTATAGCACTGCTTTGACACACATGGGGCGGCCATGAGTCGGAGTTGACTTGACAAGCAACTGGTAAAAGTCCTGATGTGTTCCACTCTAGTGTAATGCCCAGGGTGCCTGTACTGGTTACCTAGTGGCACTCTGACAAGGATATACCACAAATGGGATGCTTGAACAAACAGGAGTTTATTCTCTTACAGTTCAGGAGGCTAGAAGTCCGAGTTCAAAGAGCCAGGCTCTAGGGGCTGGGTGAAAGGCCCTCGACCTTGGGCTTCAGCTCTGCCTCTTGCTTCTGGCCCACTGAAGCTAGAGGCATCTCTTCACTCAGACAGCCGCTGGCTGCTAAGGCTGCCAAGGCTGCCAAACCAAGGTTGACAAGTAAAAAGGCACAGTCCTGATGTTACCAAACCACATGGCAGGCCATTAATTCAAGTCCATTGTAAGTCCCAGAATTGACAGAGCATGGCAGGCTGCTGAACAATGACATGGCTACATGCAGAGCTCAAGTGTGCCATAAGCTAGAGACCATTCCCAAAGCTGTTTCTTATATACAGGAAGCAGACCACATTCCTAAAACAGCTACTCAGCTGGTTGTGGTGGGTCCCACAATGGAGTTGATTGCCAGTCTCATCATGGAGAATAACTACCACCAGCTGCCCAGCCACTCAACCAGGCCTAGCCAAGTTGACACACCAACTTAACCACCACATGCCTCAGAGCCTCAGGTTACCTGGGCACCTCAGCCCTGAGCCCAATAAGATGGGGCCTTTTTCTACTTTAGAGGATACACTTTGAACCTATAGCAGGGGGCCTTCTGGGTTTCCTAATGACTTAGTATAGCACTAAGAACTGCTGGCCAAAGCCACACCTTCCTACAACTAGTAACTGACCCATTATCTACGTCTTACATTCATGGTCACCCTTCTAGATAAACATCTACAGGAGCTGCTTTAATCTACAGAGCTTGCTGTGAGGTGCCAGGCCCTTGTCAACTGTAATCCTTATAAAAACCCTGTAAAATAGGTTTTCTTCTCCTATTTGGCATTGGAAAAAAAATGAAGTTAAATAATTTTCCGAAAGTTACACAGCAGTCTTGATGAAAGTACAGCTAGAACACATCTTAGAAGCAAAGATAGCAAGACTTCTTGTTTCTTTGGACAGGTCATAAGGGGGGACCAGTCACTGGAGGACAGATTCTTGGTAGAAGGTCAATGAAGAAGAGGGAGACCCTCAATTTGAGAAATTGGCACAATAGCTGAAATAATGGGCGCATACATAGCAATAGTTGTGAGGATGGCACAGGACTGTGCAGTGTTTTGGTCTGTTAAATGTAACGTTTCATCCTTTCACTCTGTAAGAGCTGACTTGATGGCACCTAACTACAACACATAGTCCAAGAGATACAAAGTTGAGAGCAAACCCAGCTGTGTCTTTTTCCAAAGACCATGCTTTCCCACTGGTGCATCAACCCAAATCTTTGCACCAGAGTCATCTGCAAAGTCCGTTGGAAGATCTATCCTGGGTGTAGCTTTGGATCCACATTGACATCCAAAGCTAGGAGATAAACAGCTTTGACATAGGTAAAGGTGGCTGGCACTAAGTGAGGAGGCATGTATCATACCGGCCTCCAGGCTTGGAAGGCAAGCAGAACCATTACCAAGGAATGAGCTAGTCTCTTCGAAGGGGTCAGGGAATGGACACCCATCCACCCACTGCCATTGAGTTACTTCTGACTCTTAGTAACCCTGTAGGACAGAGTAGAACTAACCCATAGGCTTTCCAAGGCTGTAAATCTTTATGGAAGCAGACTGCTTCATCTTTCTCTTGTGGAGTGGCTGGTAGGTTTGAACTGCTGACTTTTGGTTAACAACCAAATGCCTTAACCACTACACCACCAGAGCTTCACTCTCATTTTCTCCTCTCATATTTATTCTTTTCAAAAGATGCCTAAGTAATTTAACTAATCCAATACTATAATTGACATTTGGATTATTAATAATAATAATTTAAAAAATCCATCCAAACAAATTTCTTCAGTTGCAAATAATTTTTTTTAATGTGTTCATCTGAACAGACAGGGAAAAAGAAGACTCCATTCTTTATTCAAGATACTTGTTTCTCCTGGCGATATGGTCAGAACTGCATTCCCGGAAATGAACTGTTGTATCTTAAAAGTGCAGATACATTTCTGTCCCATAAAAAAGAGAACAGAGTTGTGGTTAAGTCCACACCAACTCATTGTGACCCCATGTGTGTCAGAGTAGAACCATGCTCCATAAAGATTTTCAATGGCTAATGTTTTGGAAATAGATCACCAGACCTATCGTTCAAGGCACCTCTGTGTGGAGTTGAACCTCCCACTTTTCAGTTAGCAGCCAACCATGTTAACCATTTGCAGCACCCAGGAATTCTTTTGTCCCATGAGAGACAGTAAATTAGGTCCAAACTTGGACATCCTTGGTGTAGGATCTCTGTTTCTTGGAATATTCGTTTGGCTTGAAAAGTCCAATTGTAAGCATTTAGCCAAGTGTCTTGGCTCCCTCAGCCACAGGATGTTAGGTATCAGGTGGCAGTTTGCTCAGGACTGTCAACCTGTTTGTATCTTCTAGAAAGGATAAGGGCAGCTGGTGCCCTGCTGGGCCCCTTCTTAGATCCTGGAGCTTAGCAGGACTGCCCGCAGAGCTGTCCTCCACCCTGACCCTTGGAGCCTCTTCTATTCTGGCTCAACGCAGACCTCCTGACCCATCTCCACCTATGAGTTCCTTCTGCCTCATTCAGAGTGAATTTGTTTAGGGGGGAAAAAAGTTATTTTGACCATGATACTAAGCTAAGGATTTTTGTTACTTTTGGCACCTGGAAAAATCAATGAAGTCTTAGGCTTTCTCTACAAGTTCAAAACAGTGCCACTATTGTCATCGACGTGAACAACCAACTCAAAACATACACATCCATCAAACAGTCTGGTGGATGGACTTGAAGATTGGGTGGATTTTTGGTTTGTTTGCTTCTTTGAGTGGTTTTGTTGATGGAAGTAGCATGAGTAGCTTAGCAGGTATGGGAGGGGAGCATCAGCTTCTGTGATCGCTCTTCCTCCTCACTGTTAATTAAAACCTTTTACATTGAGGTCAATGCCTTGGGAAGCAATGAAGTTAGTTGTCTAAGGAAGTTGAATTCACCCTTGAAGAGAATAAAGCAGGCAATGAAAAATATTAACAGAGAGAATCAAAAGATTTCCTGCCTATCCCTTCCCAGAAAAAAAAAAAAAAAGACTGAAAATTCATCTAAAGCCAAACATTTTTTTTTAAATTCATTTTTCTTTACTTCTCAAAGTCTGAGTGGTCATTTTAACATATAATACTTATAAATCTATTTTAGTCAGATGCATTTAAAAAGATAAAATAATTCCAATTTAGAATTGATAACTCTTTTCTCAGACCCCTGCAGCACTTTCTTCTACTTGTGCTATGAACTTAGTACAGTGTGTCCTGTATACTAACTAACACAATGCAACCACTGCTGTGGAGTCAGATCCGACTCATAGCGACCCCTCCTTGGGTTTCTGAGGTGGTATCACTATGGAAGTAGATTGCCCAGCCTTCCTTCTGAGGGGTGGCTGGTGGGTTTGAACCACCAGCCTTCTGGTTAGCAGTCAAATGCCTTAGGCACTATGCCACCAGAGCTCTTATATGCTAACTAGTTACGCTCATTTTGCCTTTAAGTCCACCTTCACCCACCTCCTGAAAAAAAAAAGTGGCTGTCAGGTTGGTTCTGGCTCATGGTGACCCCATGTGTTACAGAGTAGAACTGCCAAAGCAGGTCACTAGACCTTTCTTCCACGGTGCCACTGAGAAGGTTCAAACCACTAACTGTTCTTTGAGCATAAACCATTTTCCACCTCCCTAGGACCCTGGATTTCTATGAAACCCTCCAACAGGCAATGTCTTGACCCTCTGCGGGCAGTCCTGCTAAGCTCCAGGATCTAGGAAGGGGCCCAGCAGGGCACCAGCTGCCCTTATCCTTTCTAGAAGATACAAACAGGTTGACAGTCCTGAGCAAACTGCCACCTGATACCTAACATCCTGTGGCTGAGGGAGCCAAGACACTTGGCTAAATGCTTACAGTTGGACTTTTCAGTGTCTGGCCCCTGAGGACCTCACCTTGTGCTAGAGCACATTGAGTGCTCAGTGGTGGCATGCTAACAGGCTAGATCCCAGTCAAGTACACAGATTCTGGAGCCCAACAATCTGCTTAGAGCCCAGCTCTGCCACATCCCAGTGTGTGATCATGAGCAAGTAATTTAAACTTTCTGAACCTTACTTTTTCAACAGTGAAATGAGGGAAATTATAGTACTTCCCTACAACCCAGGATTTTCATAAGGAGTACATTAAGTAATCCTAGTCCATGGTAAACATTCAATAAATTTTAAATGTTATTAGTGACTAAACAATAATGATCTAGACAGAAGTGTTCATCAGTGCTAGTAAACCAAACAATTACTTATTTATGAAGTGTTCAGACAATGGGAAATCTACTCATTTAGACAGGTGCTTACTGAAGATGGGTGTGTTAGGAAGTGAGTGTTGGGGAAAACCACCATTACTTGTCCATTGTCATCCAGAAAGCTTTGAAGAATTGAGATTTCAGGAGATCTTAGATGAAGGGAGAAGGCAATGGACTTGCCTGGAAAGGTGATAGAATCCTGCGGGCCTCATTCTCCTCCTTCTTATCTTCTGAGCACATCCCTGCTAAAAGTGGAAAGTGATAGGTAGTGATGAACAGGTGAGTATGTGTCATGCAACCAGCTTCCACCTAGAATATCACCCACCCCTTGTATGTGTGATATGCCCTCCCTACATGCCTTATTCAGCTGTTCTGCTCAGAGAATCGTGTGTCAACCGTGTGACTAGATCTCAGTTACAAGTAACCGTACAAATATGGCAATAACCACAATCATGGCACATGATAATGCTGAAATAAGTAAACAGACCCACAAACAAATGTCCTATCGTATCTGAATTCATTTCAGTGACCAACTGGAGGGTCTGAATTTTGTGTCAAACTCCCATAATCAGTCTATATCTGGTAATATTGGATGCTTTGAAACAAGTCAGTTGAGAAAGTATATTCTCAGAAACCGTGAATTGCAATCCTTAGAAGAAGATAAATGTCCATTAAAAACACTGAAAATAAGTTTGGAAATAATAATTATTCAATACAACTGGCATATACCAGCCATGAAAATGATCACAGCCGTATGTCCAGGTCTCTAAGATATCAAATCAGAAAATACAAGATCTGGCCCACTGTTCTCTTTTTATAGGTGGGGAAACTAAAACTATGGGAAGCCAACAAACATACACACACACACACACATTTTCTCTCTTTAGAGGAAGGAGTGTGTGTCACTTTTTTGTGCCCACTTTCATATATATATATATATATATATAACAAAACATTTACCATTTCAACATCTTCTACATGTACCCTACCCACCATAATTACCCAGAAAAGCTGCTTTCTGCATTGCAGTCTCAAGCTGTGACCACAGTACTCTGTCCTTAGAGTATCTGGAGATATTACTCTATAATGTGAATTTAGTGACATTAATTATATTCATCATGTTGTTCAACTATCACCATTATCAGTTTTCAGATTTTTCCATCACCCTTAAGAAAAGTTCAAGGTCTCCTAAGCAATGAGTTCCTCTCCCTGCCCCCCTTCTCTGGCCATCTTTCATTTTAAGACCTTGACTATTTCAGATGGTTTCAAAACCAGTGTGCTTTGCCCCTGGATTAACTGAACCCATTTGAACCAAAAGCTTAACTTGTTCTTAATCTTCTTTTCGAAATGCTGACTTGGAAATATGCAATGCCTTGCCCAACAGGTTACAGGCACCCAAGGAAGCAAAGAGCAGCATGTACATTTTTCAGCAACAGAAAAGGCCTGGGTCAAAGATCCTGGGGCCAGGCTTTGACAGAGCCTGTATCAGACATAACAGACCACTGTCAGAGACCAAAGGAGGGAGGAGATTGAGGCATGATTGCATGAGAGGCACCAGATACTCTCAGGACAGAGTACTGTGGTCACAGCTTGAGACTGCAACGCAGAAAGCAGCTTTTCTGGGTAATTATGGTGGGTAGGGTTCTCTGTGAAAAAGAACCATAGAGATGCACTTTTTGTCCACCTATTGTTGTTGTGCCTAAGGCATTTGACTACTAACCAGAAGGCTGGCGGTTCAAACCCACCAGGCACTCCTCAGAAGGAAGGTTGGGCAATCTACTTCTACAGTGATACCACCTCAGAAACCCAAGGAAGCGTCACTATGAGTCGGATCCAACTTGACGGCAGTTTGTGTTTTGTTTTATTATTATTGTAAGGAACCCTGGTGGTGCAGTGGTTAACAAAAAGGTCAACCTCAGACCCTGCCACTGCAAGCAGGTTGGGCAGCCCCAGTGTCCGGGTGTCCAAGGCCTGGCTTAGATGAGTAGTCAATATCTCTGTGGGGTCATTTCTACATGGTCTTTAAAGCAGCTTAGGAAAATGCTGACCGAGTCTGCAGAACCCATAACTGAGGCTGGCCCCAGGAAAAATAACCTGTGTTCTTTTCTTCCCTGGCATCACAAGCATTTCTACCCTCTGAAAGTCAAATTCTAAAGAGAAAAAAAAAAAAAACAGGAGAAAGATGAGGCAGTCTGCTTCCATAAAGATTACAACCTTGGAACCCCTGTGGGGCAGTTCTCCTCTGTCCTGTTGGGTTGCTATGAGTTAGAATCAACTTGACAGTGATGGGTTTGGTTTGGTTTGTTGTTATTAATCCCTTGCTTTATGTGTTTGTGACATATTATCCTTACCTTGCTGCACTAAAGAGCAGCTATTCAGCTCTGGTAGTGTAGCGCCTAAGGCCCTTGACTGCTAACCAGAAGACTGGCGGTTCAAACCCACCAGCCACTCCTCGGAAGGAAGGTTGGGCAATCCTACTTCTGTAGTGATACTGCCTCGGAAACCCAAGGAGGGATTGCTGTGAGTCGGGTCTGACTCCACAGCACATAACAACAATATTTTGCCTTAGCATTGCCTGATACCATTATAGAGTAATATCTCCAGTTATAAAATGATCGTAGCAGGTGAGTATTGCAGAATACCACCATTACTTGTCCATTATCATCCAGCAGGCTTTGAAGAATTGTGATTTCAGCTTTTAGATGAAAGTAGAATACAATGATTTTGCCTGGGAGGATACAATAGGCAATAGCAGAATGCTAGAAAATTGCTTTGAGCCTTGTTCTCTGTCCTTCCTAAGTTCCTTCCGCCCCAAAGTTAGTTTGCCTCCTATAGAGATAGGCAAAATGACTTTGTCAGGCATGGTAAGAAAGTTCTCCTGTGCCTCTCTTGAGGTTTACAGAGGCAACTGGTAGGTACTTGAGGCTTATGTCCATACATTCAGCTCCAAACTCCTGCCCATGGTCAAAATAAAGTTCTCTCCATCTTCTTCCGGGAGCTTTGGTGGCGTAGTGCCTAACTACCCAACAGCAACCACACACATGGTCAGTCACTCTTCATTGCATTTCTCCCCTAGGTGTTTTCTTTCATGACCAAAACCAAACCAAACTCACAGCTGTCGAGTTGGATCTGACTCATAGTGACCCCTCCTTGGGTTTCCAGGGCGGTATTTCTACGGAAGTAGAGTGCCCAACCTTCCTTCCGAGGAGTGGCTGGTGGGTTTGAACCACCAGCCTTCTGGTTAACAGTCAAATGCCTTATGCACTATGCTACCAGAGCTCCGTCTTTCATGACAGCTCTTGGTTATTAGAATCTGACTTTCAAAGGATAAAAATGTTTGCAATGGGAGGGAGGAAAAGAACACAGGTGATTTTCCTGGGGCCACCCTCAGCTATGGGTTCTACAGAGTTGGTCAGCATTTTTCTAAGCTGCTTTAAAGACATTGTAGAAATGCCCACATAGAAGTATTGACTACTAAAATAAGCCAGGCCTTGGACACCTGGACAATGGGGCTGCCCAACCTGCTTGCAGTGGCAGGTTCTGAGGTTGGCACAAGGCAGCTTAGATTAGGTTTGGGGAAGTGGTGGACCATGGAGGAGTTGAGTCGGTGACACAGCCCCTACAAACCATAGGAGGGTGCCCTCATCTGCAGATAGGCCCTCAGGTAAGAAGTCATCACACAAATAGACCAATGGGAACATAAGTGATTCTATGACCAGTTCCCTCTTGAGCCTAGAGGTTTACATTATGACAAATAGGACATGAATTCGTAAGTCAGAAGAGGGATGTGGAATGACTGGCAGATAAATGAAGGTGATTATAGATAGTACCATTAATCAGCTCAACTATCCCATAACAAGAAATAGGTCAGAAAGTGCCCTCCTAACCCAAACTCTCATTATTGCAATTGTGACCCATATCTCCTAATGAATAACAGAAAATCCTGAGGAACATTTATTTCATGTCAGGGCAAAGAAGCCATTTTCAGGTGCAGCCTCTTGTTTGGTTTTGTTTTTTCCTGCTCTGGGGGAAAGAAAAAAAAAAAAAAGGAAGCAATTGTTCTCATTACAGTCAGATTTAGGAGCTCTGGTAGCATAGTGCCTAAGGCACTTGACTGTTAACCAGCAAGCCTGATGGTTCAAACCCACCAGCCACTCCTCAGAAGGAAGGTTGGGCAATCTACTTCCATAGTGATACTGCCTCGGAAACCTAAGCAGAGGTTGCTATGAGTCAGGTCCAACACCACGACACATAACAACAAAAAAAACACAGTCAGATTTTGGTTTGGCTTTGTTTTGGAAGTTCTCCATATGTCAAATCCAGAAACTTAAGAGACAGTCAGCTTCATGAGGCAGGGAACATTGGAAAAGAAGAAAAATGAGAACTGAATCCATGTAGTGGTTCATACTGAGCTTTCTTGGGAAATGTGCCTATTTTAGTGCTGTCATTGAGGACAGGTTATATAGCATGATGGGTAGGGAGGTGCATTCTGGAGCTCAGTTGCCTGTGTTCAAACCCCAGTTCTGCCACTTCTCAACTACAGCTTGCGCAAGTTACTTAACTGCTCTATACTTCATTTGATCCCTCTTTAAAAAGTAAAATCCTACTTATCTTTCATAGGGCTGTTGTGAGGATTAAATAAGTTAATATTAAGGGGATGCTAGAATCATATTTTCTGGATGTTTTACTGGTAGTAAATGATAGAATTTTTTCTGGGATTCAGAACCACTATATTTCCAGATGATCATTTGCTTTTCCATTGGTATCATGACATCAGCTAAGAAGAAATAACATGGAAAGAATAAAATCATTTTGCAGATTTTCTGACTTCTCAGAGCATCATCCATTCATTTTGCAAATATTCAATGGTAGTGTCTGTCTTAGGTATTGGCTTTCATCGGAGGAATGAGGCAGACAGATTCATGCCTTTGTGAAGTTCAGAATAAAAGAGAAGAGACTGACATCATAAGTAATTTCAATATCGAGTGATGAATGTGGTAAGAGGGTAAGTGCACCATTCTGGCCACTGACTAGGCAGAAGATTGTGTCTTTTTAAAAAAATTATTTAGGGTAATAGCTCTCATTTCCAAATAACTAGAAATTTGTATTTGTATGCAAAGGGACTCATTACCAGACTTTGGGAATCCCCCCTCCCACAGTAAATAAAACTAGAAATTTCATCAAATGATTCCTTTCCTTTCCCCAAACTAAGTACGACTTCCAAGGAAGACTCACATGTCTGTGTTTTCTCTCAGAAAGCTAATACTCTGATGCTCAGCATCCAGAAGCCATAGGGAGACACAGGGTAGAAGGAAGAGGGGGAGAGCTGTACCCTACAGCAGGTTTGCATAGGCAAAGCAGTTTGTCTGTAAGATACAGTATGTTTTCAGAGTTAAGAACACTAAATCTGAAGTTGATCTGACTTGAGTTCTGCCCCGATTGTGCCCTTTTTTTGAAATTTCTTTTATTTTGTTATTTTTATTGAGAATATACACAGCAAAACATACACCAATCCAGTCATTTCTACATGGACAATTCAGTGACATTGACCATATTCTTCAAGTTGTGCAACCATTCTCATCCTCCATTTCTGAACTGTTCCTTCCCCATTAACCCATTAACATAAATTCACTAATTCCCTAAGGCTCCTATCTAATTTTTATAGTTGCTGTTGTCACTTTCATCCCATACAGATAGTTCTTAAAAGAGTATGCTGCTCAAGGTAGACTTTGTTTTTTTACTAGTGAAGCTAAACTATTGTTTGGTTTTGAGAAGTCTTCATGGGAGACTTTTGGTTTAAGTTTTAAAGATGATCTCAGGGCAATACTTTAAGGGGTTCATCCAGTCTCCTTGGCTCCAGAAAGTCTGGACTCCATGAGAATTTGAAATTCTCTTGTTTTTCCCTTTTCAATGAGGATTCTTCTACAGAATCTTTGATCAAAATGTTCAGTAATGGTAGCCTGGCACCATCCAGTTCTTCCAACAAAAGAGGCAGTTGTTTGTAGAGGCAATCAGCCACACAGATGACTGTGTTGAACACCATGTACCCCAGGTGCCAAGCCCAAGTCAGGCACATAGTAGGTGCCTAATTGGTGTCTGTTGAAGTAATGAACACACACATATTGTACTGTATTCTATGTCTCATAGGTGTCCTTTATGTCAGAACCTTCAGAGCAAGGAGACATCTTCACTTTTGGGTTCCCCGGTACTTACCATATCTAACACATAGGGTAGGGAATGAATAAACATTCATTGAATTGAGCTGAATGACTGATAAAAACTCTAATGTGCCTATCCCCTACACAACTGTAACCCAAAGAAGTGAGAAACTTGGTAATGAAAAAAAAAAAATTCCCAGCTGCCAGCAATTCTGACTTTTGGTATCTCCATGTGTGTCAGTGCAGAACTGTGCGCCATAAAGTTTTCAATGGCTGTGATATTTCAGGCTTTTCTTCTGAGGTGTTTCTAAGTGGATTTGAACCACCAACCTTTCATTTTGTTGTCAAGTGCTTAACTATTAGCATCACCCAGGGAGCCTTGGCGAGATCAATAGCAAAGTTATTTTTGTAAAGAGCAAGGTCTTTTGATATCCATTAAAATCACATGGGCATCTGCCTTTATGCTCATTCTCAGTCACCATGACTTTTTCTAAGTCTTTCTGATTCTTCCTTCACACTGTTTCCTACAGTTGTCCTTTCCTTTCTACTCTTTGGACACTATGTGGGTTAGGGGTTTAGCTCCTTGGTATGTCTCAGTGACCCAAGTCTGCTGAGAAACCACAGCCAGAAGAGTAAACTTCTTAAGGTCCCCTCTGCTGAATCCAGTCCAGACTCCTTAGCAGAGCCCAAAAAGCTGCCCATAAGCTGCCTTTATAGCCTCAGCTAGACCTCTTACCTGTAACACTCTGCTCCCTATACATAGCAAGCACCTTCCTCCTCTGCTTACACAGGGCTCAGCCCTTGAGTCACCCTTCTCCTTCTCTGCCATCCCACTGTGGTCCAGCTCAAATACTGCTTTCCTTCTCATTACCCCATTGAGAAGGGAGCTATTTCCTTGGAAGTTCAGAACATCTTTAAGTCTTTAAACAAAGTTTTATGGATATGAACGAGCTATTACATGTCAGGCACCACATCTAAAAATAAGGTAATCTCTGCCTGCACAAAACTCAATCCAATAGGGAGAGACAGAGCAACATAGAGAAGGCAGTAAGAGAAGAGCTTTTCTCTTACTGCTTTCTCCTGTAGGAGTTGATGTACTTGTACTTGTCTCATCTCTCTGACTAGCTTGCAAGATATTTTAGAAAAGAAACTCTTACAATAACTCCTTGTACATTGCCCTGCACATAATTGTTGTTGTTATTAGTTGCTGTCAAGTCAGCTCCTGACACGTTGCAGGCAAACCCATGCACAATGGAACAAAACACTGCCTGGTCCGGTGGCATCCCCATGATAGTTGCAGATCAGACCTGGTGATCCATAGGAGTTTCACTGGCCACTTTTTGGACAGAGATTGTCAGGCCTTTCTTTCTAGTCCATCTTAGTCTGGAAGTTTTGTTGCAACCTGCTCAGCAGCATAGCAACACATAAGCTTCCACTGACAGATTGATGGTGGCTGTGCATGAGGTAAACCGGTCAGGAATTGAACCCAGGTCTCCCGGAAATCCAGGAGACAAGAACTCTGTCACAGAACTACAAATGCCCCCATCTGCACAGAGTAATTCATTATGAATTAATACATATTAATCTACCTGTATAAGGCAGGATCTTGGCTAATAAATCCATGAATAATAGAAGATTCAAAACAAACACTATTTTTAAAATTAAGGTCCAGGCTTAAGATTAACCCTTTCAATCTGGCCATTTTAATAGTTGTCTATAAAATCTACCAAATTCTGAAAGCCAGTCATTGTTGTGGTCCCACAATTACCCTGCATAGTATATGTCCTATTATTCTTTTTACGACAGAGAATAGGAGTTACTTTATGGTTTCTTTAGAGTTGATTTAGAACTGTGAATTGCTACAGTAGAGTAACTTAAAGGGTTAGGGTTTAGGATGACAATTATAACTAGCTGGACATTATAAACATGTTCCCTGTATGGAAATAACTTTGCTTCTTCAGAAACTACCTCCTGCCTTGAGAACTCTGCTTGAAAGAGGATTTAGTGTAATAGGATATAGCACAATCCATCAAAGGAAGCACATGATCAAGTGGGTTATGAACCAAAATGGGGAGCATGTGTGAAATAGGCTATTCTATAAAATGTATAATGTGAATGTATTTATCTAAGTATAAATGAAACTTCCTGTGCATATACATTTAAACTAGCTATTTTGCTAATTTTTTGTTCTATACTTAACGAATCCCACACCTGGCTATCTTTTCCGTTAGACTGGCCCTTTTATAGAATTGTCTTTCTCTGTTGGATCATATTTTCTCGTCATCTGAAAAACTTTAAAAGATCATCAAATATATTCAAACTGATAAAGTACATGTGTTTCAAATCCTTAAGTTATATTCAGATTTAAAGATACCTGTTCAATGTGCTGTCCACAACATACCTAAAGCTTATGTTTTCTCTTTTAATTTGCATTACACAAAATTTATTAATAAATTACATGGTAAGTTTGTTTGACATCCAATCCAAGATGCTGACAGAAAATCATTCACATCATCAAAATTGGGACAGAACGTAGGAGTGGTGTGTTTAACAGGAAAGGGACACTTTTTGTTTTACCCTGTATTCCCAGAACCTAGCAGGAATCATACATCTGGTACATGTGAGTGTGTTGAGTGAATGGATCTTTGTTCATCAAATGTTGTGCATATTATCAGGTTATATATAAGAAGTTATAGAAATGGGGAATTAAGGGATGCTTACATGAAATGAAACCATATAAAATTTTTTAATCACTTGTTTTATATGAATAAGAATAGAGGTAAATAGCTTTGATTATTAAATGATATCCATGATATGAGTGGTCATATTTTGTTGCCATTGTATGTAGAGAATATAAATGATATTTATGGTTCATCAAAATGAAAGTAGATAGGTAGTTTGATAAGACTCAGGTTTGTAATGCTAATTAGCTACATAATGAAAACACTACTCCTTGCCTAAGGTTTGAATAGAAAGCTTTTTCCCTAAAAGTATACTTTTCAGAATATTGGTGCTATGTGATAACTTATTTGGTGAGGCTTCACATATGCTATTCTAGACAGTTAATAGAGTATTTTTGAATGATCAGGATGACAGATTTCACTGTATGGTCTTTCAAGTATTTAATTTTGGTCTAAATGTAGACTGTTGGACTAGCATATAATCATTTTCACAAAATGCATAATCATGACTGCCAATTATTCCATGACTAACTATGCCCTGCCAGATGTTTCTCTGGTTCTGCTGAGTCATTTTTTTTTTTTTTTCCCCCCAGAACACTATGTTCCCACTAACTCCTAACTCTCCCCAGGCCTTTTTCCATATTTTGCTTTTCACCTGAATTTTGGGCTAAATGGTTTCATTGCTCCTTTTATCATTTTGTATGCATATAATAGCTTTCTATTAACTACTCTCAACTTCATCTGCTATCATAAAGTTTAACATCGCTTTCTGAGGGAGATATACATTTGTGCAAATTATCCTGAAAAGTCACTAAATCTTTCTACGCAAGGGACACTGTCAACAGCCTCATCATATGATTGAGTATCTTCTGAATCATCTAGCACTCAGACTTCTAGAGAAATGCTAACCAGCTCCCAAACTTTCACATTTGTTTCTAGCTCTTCAGCTACCTCTCCTCCTAATTAGATTTTCTGGCTGCAGGAAAGATTGTTTAATCACTGGGTAGACAGTTGGAGCTTGCTGTCAAGTGGTGCCTTTCAACCCATAATAGACTTGTATTTTCTTACCAATCTGAGCATTACGGAACACTCATTGTCTGGCCCCTAGACAGTACAATTGCCATGACAGATCTTACCTTTCAAATGCCAATGGAAATTTTTGACTCCATGGACAGATCCATAAGGTATTCATTGATTCGAAACATGTAAAGAGCTGACTACATGCCAGTCACTGGGCAAAGATTTGAGAGATGCCAAGAAAAAATCCAGTTCCTATTGGTATAATGGTTAAATGCTTGGCTGCTAACTGAAAGTTAGGAGTTCAGAACCACCAAACAGCGCCGTGGGAGAAAGATCTGACAATCTACTACTATAAACATTACAAAAAAAAAAAACAAAACACCACTCACTGCCATCAAGTCGACTCGACTCATAGCAACCCCTCAAAGCAGTATCGCTACAGAGTAGATTGCCCAATCTTCCTTCTGAGGAGTGGCTGGTGGGTTTGAACTGCCAGCTTTCTGGTTAGCAGTCAAATGCCTTAGGCAGTATGCCACCAGAGCTTGCTAGAAAACCCTATGGGGCACTTCTACTCTTTCCTATGGGGTCATTATGAGTTGGAATCAACTCATTGGTACCACAAGAGCTAAGCCCGGATATGCTATTTCAGTTCAGGCAAGGGGAAAATAAAGATTTTGCAGGATTTTTAATTTTTTTTCCAATCTTTTAAAATGACTGCAATGCTATGTTTCAGCCAACTGTATGGAATTGTGTACTAAAATGCAAGGCTGACATCCCTAGGAAAAAAGTGAACATGATAGAGAGACAACGCTCTTCTCACAAGAATTCTCTAGCCACATCTTGGAGGCAACTGTTATTAGTTACCAGAGAATCGATTCTGACTCCTGGCCAAGCTACACTGTGTGCAGCAGAGTAGAACTGCTCCATAGGGTTTTCAAGGCTGTGACCTTATGGAAGCAGATCGCCAGGGCTGTCTTCCGAGGTGCCTCTAAGTGGGTTTGAACTGCTAAGCTAATCTTCGGGCTAGTCGTTAAGCGCCACCCAGGGACTCCTGGAGGCAACTACAGAATAACTCACTGCCCTCGAGTGGATCCGACCCCTCCTTGGGTTTCCCAGGCAGTATCACTACGGAAGTAGATTGCCCAATCTTCCTTCTGAAGAGTGAGTGGCTGGTGGGTTTGAACCGCCAGTCTTCTGGTTAGCAGTCAAATGCCTTAGGCGCTATGCCACCAGAGCTCTAACTACAGAATAGTAATCAACGAATTACAGGAGGAACTTTTTAACAGGACAACTACAAAGCCGATGAATGGTGGTTAGTAACATTCTAAAGCCTGAGAATTTTACAGCAAAGCCCAGAAGGGGAAGCCAAGAAATAACTCAAAAAGCCCTAAACTTAAATCTAGTGGCACACAAGTCTGACTACGTTTTTTTATTTCATTTTTGGTTTCTCTACACAGGGCGGGAACTAACTTAGCCACAGCTGTGTTTTTCAACGTGAGAACAGTCCATTCTTGAACCACAGAGCTGCAAATGTCACCCTGGAATTCTCCCATAGGCAAACTTCCAGGTTTAGGTCACTAGCCCGAGTTGGGGCTGGGGTGCATTTCGGCTGAGCGCCATGGCAACTGCGATCTTGCCACTGAGGGCAGATACCTAACCATGGCAGATACCTGCATTTGTCCCACCTTTAGACAATGTGACCTACGCTAAAGATCCTGTGAGGTGGGCAGGCCAGGTATCCCTACCCCTGTGAGTAGAAGACGAAACAGCAGCTGGGGGAGGGCCCTGTTCCCTGGCACTCGGTTACTTGGCTGCAGAAGTCAGCGCCTCAGCCCCTCGTGAGCAAAGCGCCCAGAGTGCCGGACGTGCCCTGGAGGCGTACTTTCTATTCCGTACTTTCTATTCCGATTTGTAAATACCGTCGCTCCCACCCGCCCGGAAAACACTGTCTCCAAATGAAAAGGCATAATCCCCTTCCTTCCACTTGAGGAATCTTTGGTTGGCGGCTCCATCTTTCTTTTCTACAGACGCGGGGGGCTCGCAAGGGGTGGGGCGATGGGCGGGCTTGGGCCACAGGCAGGGCTCTGGGGGCGTCGCGCCACTGCCCGCGCGGCACCTGGAGCGGTCGGCTGCAGACTGATAACTTCGGGCTCCTCGACGAGTTTGAATCACGGGTGAGTCACCCCCAGTAGGGTCCCGCAGTTCCCTTCAGGGAGGAGGCGGGGCGAGGGTGTGGATTCGCCAGGGGCCGCCCACCATGACGGAGGGGACCCGGGCCGCGGGCGGGGATTCGCGAGGAGCCGCGGGGGCGGGAGCCCGAGGGCGGGCCCAGACACGGGCGCCACTGCGGGCTTTATATCCCGCCGAGCACTGGCTCTCACAGACTTGGGGTTCCCCGCGTCCGCTTACGCTCCCTCCATCCGCCCGAGGTCGCCTGCAGCTTAACCTCCCCAGCCTCTGGGGGCGCTACTGAATCCGCCAGACCTCGCTTTGGGCTCCTTAGAGATGGCGCCCCCCATTGGGCCCCGCGCCCTGCGCTCCGAGGCCGCTGTTTCTCTGACGCTCCTGCTGGGCTGGGTTCTCGCCCAGGTTACCCGCGCCGCAGGTGAGTGGCACCCGACCCCCACGCCTTGCCCTGGGGTGGCAGCAGGATCTCCTGACTTCCCTTGAGTAGCCCGAGGTGCCTCCCGCACCCACTGGCGTCAGCCGCGCTCACCCAGCAGGGTTTGAATGAACCGCTAGCCCCAGGGCGCGATGGCGCGGGACAATGTGGTTCGCGCCCTGGACCTCGCTGCCCCTTTCTGTTGGAGAAGTTTGCGCTGGGAATCCATTTTGTTGCATAAGTGCTTGTTTGGCTCCCGCTTTTAGTTGAGGAAAAGAGCTTTCAAGAATTCTAGACCCAGAATTATCTCATAATAAGGGCTACCGTGTAGTCCATGGAAACCAGCAAAGATCTTTAAACATTTGTTTGAAGGTGTGGGGCGTGGGGCTGCACCTTTCACAAGACCGCATCTGGACCAGTGGTTGAAAGGTTATCTTTCCTTACAAGTGTGTCTCTCCTGTAGTAGAGAACGGCCCTCGGTCTTGCAGAATGTTACTTGACTGGAGCAGGCACGGCGTTGTGCATGGCCCATATCCCCATTCCATGTGGGGGGATTGGGCAGAGACTGGGACCTGTTGAGTATCCGGAAAGCTGAACTTAATAATAAAGCATCCTCACCATATATGTCCGAAGTTGTGACAAGCCATTCCATCTCTGTGGACGCTTCAGTATAGAGAAACATTTAAATAAAAACGGAACGAGTTAAGATTTGACTTTTCATTGTATGCATTCCTAACTCTTCTGCACATGTAGGGCTTGCCCTTTTTTGTAACTTACTGAAAGCCTTTCCTAAAGAGACTGGCCTTCCTGGTAATTCGCGTCGTACCATCTTGCCCTTCTGAAGTTGGGTCAGGGACACCTTGGTACTTTGATGGTTTCTGGGCTGTGCTTCTAGGTCAAGTTATAACAGAACTTTTCTCTGTGAATAATTTCAAACAAAAATTTCAAGATCTTTGCAGATGTCCTTGGATTACAGAGTAGATCTTGCCATGAAATAATTGTGAGTCTAGAAAATTCTTGAAAGCTCCTTTCTTGATAATTCAGTAGTGAAGCTTTTGTAGTTAAAAACAACAACAAAACACTGAGGTTTATTGTGATAGGAGGGTGGAAAGGTGTTTTATATCATTAAAGAGACGTCTAAGAAGTGCATGTAATAATACTTATTTCTCTGACGTTTAAAGGGACTGCAGATATATTGAAAACATATAATTTAACTTGGAAATCCACTAATTTCAAGACAATTTTGGAATGGGAACCCAAACCCATCAATTATGTCTACACTGTTCAGATAAGGTAAGCTAGGTACAAACAAAAAGGGAAAAAGAAATTTAATGTTTTTGCTGTTTCCACTTTCCTGTGCTGAAAAACAAACAAACAGTCTTTTCAGCTAATTAATGGATGAGATTATTTACCAGATGACAAAGAAGAGGAGTCATTCATTGTAATTTGCTGGCCAGTATAGTATTGTATCAAGACTGAAACATTCCCAGACTTTAAATTGATATAAAGTTTTGGTTGCTTTTGGAAGTGATGGGGAAAATTCCTAAATGAAATAAAAACTGGAGAGGCAAACTTTTTTTGAGCCAGAAGTGGAGGCCATGACACATACATTTCTGGGTCAATGATAACTAACCTCATCGAAGCACAGACACCTTGTTCTTTGCTAACTGTCTAGACTGTGACCTGTGTTAGCCAAGAGGTGGGGAGGAACTCATATGTCTACCTTGCCCTCAAGCAGTGTTTGATTCATTAATCTTTGGATTCCGTGAATCAAAATTCAATTGCATACATGTTCTCTGCTAAGGCCAAATTAGTGACTCACTGTGCCTTGAGGAAAGACTCCTCTGTCTGTACCCTCAGTTGTCAAGGCTACTCTGCCCCTTCCATCTCCATTTCTGACTGGCTGCTTTCCCAAGGCCTCAGTATCCAACACATTCACTCCAAACGTCAGTGGTGTGCAGCATATCTTTCTTGATGGTTTTCTCCATATTCTTAACAAGTGTTCTAGGAAGAAATTCCTGAAATGTTCTAGGAAGCTTAGTAGAGAATGTGTTAAACAGAGGACAGCAGCTATGGAAATGCTTTCAATAGAAATTATAGAAAGGCACAAAAGTATTACTGGCTAAAATTAAAGAGTATTTTGTATTTTTTTTTTTAAATTGTTTTTCTCTTTTTTTTTAGCTCCTATGAAACCTTTTATAGGATTAGGAATGCAACTTCTAAGGATAGGGTGGCTCTTTTTGGTAGATGTTCTTGTTTTTTAAAATGAACTTTAGGATAACTATTGCCAAAGCAACAGGAAAGAGAATGTGTCTGTTTATGTGCATGTGTGTATATGTATATTTAGATAGATACAGATATATAAAGATAGAATACTTACATAACCTGAGATAAAGGCCAAATTTACACATTCTAACTACACTAGTCATTAATTCCCCTAATATGGAGCTGAAGTTTAACCTTAACACTTTCCTACTGGATACTACAAAATAAATTAATAATGAAAATAATATTTTAGGAAGAATAATTATCTCCTAAATATATCCAGACGTAAAGTTTGATGAGTATAGGGAAATACATTTATAATTGACCTGGCTTTTTAAAAGTATGCCTTTGTCAACTCTTAAGTTCTTAGACTTCATAAAGCTGTGTTTGTTTAAATGAGCACGGCCCCTGATCTACAGACATCCGGCAAGAGAGCTGCAGCTTGGGGAGTACTCACCATCGCAGGGCACTCCCACTGACCCAGGACAATGTCCCTATGCTCTCTGCCCCAGGCTAGAGGACCTGTGGGCAGTCCCATCAGCTTCTGCCTGAGACTACACTCTACCTCCACCCTCTCCGCAGATAAACAGGGTCCTTGATTAAAAAGGACCATAGCAAGCATTTTAGAGATGAGGAAGTGCTGTCCTGAGAGGGTGAGGTATGATTTCATGCCTTCATTGATGGTGAGTGCCCATGCCAGGACAGGAGCTGTGGTCTCCCCAGTGCCCCACACACCTTCTCCAGTAGGGTGTGCTGCAATCTGTCAGCGAGGTCCCGGTGCCTGGGGGAAGAGGGACAGCCTTTTCCATCCTGTCTCCTCAGTGTGCTTCCTGTCCTCCCAGTGTTTCTTGCCAGGAGGAACCATCTTAATCTGCTGCTCCTCTTCTCCACCCTCCTGCCCTAACTCCCGCCTGCCCTAACTGCTGATCCTGTCCTCAGCCACAAGATGCCACTGCTGGCCCAAAGCCCCCAGTTAGAGTTCCAACTACATTTTCTCCCTTTGGAAACAGTTTTGAATGGTGGTAGGGAAGTGTTAGTGACTCAGACCTTAGCACTGTACCATCACCTATATGTAATACTGATTTCATGGGAATGTTCTGGATTCTAAAATCAAATTTATAAATCTTCTGGAAAATAACCTGCTCCTAAATTGGTGACAGTCTGTATTCTGTTGGAATTTTTTAGTAATGCAGGTAGGACTTTTCTTTATTTCCAAGTCCTTGTGTTAAATTTTGCCATAGAATACATGGTTCCTGTGTGTGAGCTTGAAGGCCCCAAATACCCTGTCTCTCAGATGAAAAGTAGCCCAGAGAGTCAAGCAGCATCTTTCTGTCATCTGAGCTACTTGTTTGCCATCGTGGTAGAGAAGAATGATCATGTACTCACTCTCTTTTATAAATGGGAGTTCTATAATTTAAAAAAAAAAAAAAAAAAAAAATGCATTTTGGTCATTCTGGAATTAGATGGCCTCTCCACTTTTATCACAGGCAGTTAAAAATATGTAAGAAAAATAAAATATTTCTGTACCAATCTTGGTTTGTAAATTTTAGGATGAAGAGTAAGTTTACCAAAATCCTTCTACTCCAACTATTTAGTTCATATTTAAAACAAAACAAAACAAAAAAACCCCATGTTGTTAGCTCATATGCATGGATTTAGACAATTGAATCCATATGGTTGCTTGCCTCCCCCCTCAATTCATTAGTTCAACCTGTAAGTCCAAATCATCTCATACTTGTCTGGGCCACTATGTGCAAAGCCCCAAAGCCCTGCTGCTTAACCGGAGACACAAGCACCTGGGCTGTGTCGGAGAGCAGACTGTATTCATATGAAGTGCTTTATGGAGAGACAGGTTCTGGGGACAGAGGAGAAAGAGAAGAATTCTGAGGAGATCCGGGAGGTTCCTGGGGAGGGTAGGATGAGAGCCTGGCCTTGAATGGGGCATATATTACTAGCAGCGGGTGATGCTGAAGGGAAGAATAGTATAGCAGTCACATTACAGGCTTTTCTGCAGACTGTTTTGGAATGTTAGAAGCATTTCATTTCTAGTTGGAGTTCTTGAAATCCTTTCCTGTTTACTGTTATTTTGCAAAAGAAAGATTTGTCTTTAAGCTTCTTAGTGACTCAGACTAAGAATTTGTTGGGTACTGCCTGTATTGTTATTCTGTAGTCTTGGACAAGACCTATTCACATCTTACAAAATTGAGGGTAGCATGTAGCATAAGGAGACAGAAAGACCCATCTCTGTCACTCATTAATTGTGTAACCTTATACAAGTTACCTAGTGTCTCTGAGCTCCAGTATTCTCTAAGCAGATCCAATACCTGCTTAGAAGGATCATATCAAATGAAGTAACATGTGAAAAGAGCCCTGTACATTACCTGACATATAGTAGATTCAATAAATTATTAGTAACCACGTTAATAATGATGATGAGAGAATGCAATAAATAGAATGTACTGTGATATAAGGAGCCCTAGTGGCACAGTGGTTAAGCTCTTAGCTGCTAAACAAAAGGTCAGCAGTTCAAACTCATCAGCTGCTCTGTAGGAGCAAAGCATAGCAGTCTACTTCCATAAAGCCTTGGAAACCCTATGGGGCAATTCTACTCTGCCGTATAGGGTTGCTGTGAGTTGGAATCCATTCAATGGCACACAACCGCAGCAACTTTGATTTAATGTAATCAGACTAACAAAGAATTAGGTCTTGATGGAAAATTGCTCTTTCTCCCTTGCCATCATGACAAGTCTGCACATTAAGAGACGTTGTAACATAATGGTTAAGAGGCCAAACCCAAGAGTTAAATTATGTCTTGATGCAAAGTCTAGCTGTGTGGCTTAGAATGAGTTGCCTAATGTCACTTTGCCTCAGTTGCCTTATGTGTAAAAATAGGAGTGTTTACAGAGCTGCATCCTGGTTGCATCTAAACAGACAGCATCTAAAATGCTCAGCATACGAGATGCCTGATCAGGATTAGCTGTGGTTGCTGCTACATTAACATAGAATACCACAGCCAGAAAGGAGCCTGTCTTACTGGATGCAAATCATGATGTCCCATTTTTCTTTCTTTCTTTAGCACTAGACTAGGAGATTGGAAAAACAAATGCTTCCATACAACAGACACTGAGTGTGACCTCACCGATGAGATCGTGAAGGACGTGAATCAGACGTACACAGCACGAGTTCTTTCCTACCCAGCAAGGAATGGACATATCATCGCTGATTCTGATGTAGAGCCTTCTCGTACAAACTCCCCAGAGTTCACCCCTTACTTAGAGAGTAAGTAGGAAGAGAAATGGCTTGGTTTGTAATAACCTGTTATTCTTGCTGTTAAATCCATTGTCATGGAGGTGATTCTGACTCATACCAACCCTATAGGACAGAGTGGAACTGCCCCAAAGGGTTTCCAAGGATGTAGTTTTTATAGAAGCAGACTGCCTCATCTTTCTCCCTCAGAGCAGCTGAGGTGGTGGGTTCAAACAACTGACCTTTCAGTTAGCAGCTGAGCAGCCAACCACGGTACCACCAGGGCTCCTTTCCTCTTGTTAGGAACTTCTTAATACTCCTGTGAGCTTGTGATCCTTAACAGTCATTAGATAAAAAGATATTTATACATAAGCAATATGTATACATAAAATATTTTCTTTCTCAGAAACTGGTAAGTGCTACAATCCTCTTCACTTATTCTGGGTGTGGTAGGAGTTACACAGAACATGGATTCCAGATTTGACAATGGTATCTTCTAATAGCTTTCTCTGCTGGTCTGTCCCCAGACCCTACCAGCAGCTAGCTGGATGCTTAGAGAATAACAAATACATGAAGGCAGGGGTTTCAGCTTGTCCTCATACATGTATCATATATCCTGAATTATCTGTCCTATCCTCAGACCAGAAGTCCAATTTTCGGGTTTTTAAACACAGGGAAAGTCCACACAGGTTCCCTCTAATGCCATAATTGGGTTTTTCAGCCTGTTTCAGTCCATTGACCATGATTGAGTCCTGGGTATGCCAGCTCCTGCTGGCTCCCAGCCCACCTCCCTCGTGCTGTTTTTTAAGATGTGGAACATTCTCCTCCACAACCATTGCTCCAATAAGCTGGCTGTTTGGTCTAATAAGAGAATGCAGAAGATAGCTTCCAAGCAGGAGGTTTTAATTTGTTTGTGTGTTATCTATGGTTCTGGACTAGGCATTTTCAATAAACACACGTAGCACATTGAGAAGAGGGAAATCAGCTTTGCCTTTAAGGCCTACTGGTTAGAAGGAAAGTGTTGTGTTAGTGGTGCTTCTCCATTTACCCCTCTGACCACCCCATGAGAGAACAGTTTTTGGAAGTAGAGAGGAGGAGCCTGGCTGCCTTTCCTAAGCCTGTTTCAAAGATCCTTTCTTTAGGCTCTTCTAGGGCTTTTACCTGAGTATCTCTTACTGCATTTGGAAAGAGACCATGTGAGCAGCCATCTCCAGTAACTCTGCAAAGACAGTCATATCCATTCTCCCTCCCACTGATGACATCTCATTATTTCCTCTTATAAACTTGAGTTTTTGTAGGCGGTTTCCTCTTTGTGTAAGAGGGAACATATAAATAGAATGGTACAAAGTAGAAAATATGTATCTATTCATCTCGTGTATGTGTGTGCGTGTGCATGTGCATACACACGAGGGCAGATTTCCCAATAAGCAAAGGAAGCACAGGCTTACTTGTGCTTATTTATTAATTTCTAGTGAACAATCTCACGAGTTTCACCACAGTCATCCATGTGAGACTGTTCACAACAGATTAGAAAGTCAGCACAAGTACCTTCTTGCTTACTGGGTACTCCATTCTTGTCAGGGATTGTAAATTTGAAGAGACTTTGATTCTGTTAGAAGCTGCAGCACCGCTGAGAGAGGAATAGATGCCAGCCATACTCAGAAGCAGCACAGATAACCCCATGCTTCCCTTGGTTACTGGATAATCCAACACTGCATACGTACACACATACACACACACTCACACACACACTTTGTCCTGTTTGTATATAAATGGTGTTGATTGAGATTTTACTTTTATTCAACCAAAACACATGAGGTAATTGAGCCATTACAGAGATCCCAGGGTTAAAATAGGTTCCATGATGTACCGAAGACTTTCTGTGGGCTTTCCCATAGCCTTAAACATGGACTAAAACTGCACTGTTGACTACAGTAGCCATAACCACACATGTGGCCTTTCAGCAGTAGAAATATAGCTAATGCTAAGTTTCAAAAAATGTAAAAGATCTGAGAAAGTTTTTATGTCAAGTATTTGTTAAAATGGTAACATTTTAGATATATTTGGTTAAATAAAATATATTATTAAAATAAATTTCACCTGTATTTCTTTTAACTTTTTCTAGTGAAGCTACTCCCCCCAACTGAAAAAAAATTTACTGTCATTGAGTCAGTTTCAACTCACAGCGACCCCCATTGGGTTTCCAAGGCTGTAAATCTTTATGGAAGCAGTCTGCCTCATCTTTCTGCCACAGAGCAGTTGGTGGGTTTGAACTACCAACACAGAGCTCTGCTAATGTAGCTACTAAAAAACCCAGAACCAAAGCCTCTGCCATCAAGTCATTTCCAATTCATAGCGACCCCACTGGGTTTCCAAGGCTATAAATCTTTACGGAAGTAGAATGCCCTATCATCTTTCCATGGAGCAGTGGGTGGGTTTGAACCACTGACCTTCTGGTTAGTAGCCAAATACCTTAGGTACTATGTCACCAGAGCTCCTTAATGTAGCTACTAGGTGAGCTCTGGTAGCGTAGTGCCTAAGGCATTTGACTGCTAACCAGAAGGCTGGCAGTTCAAACCCACCAGCCACTCCTTGGAAGGAAGATTGGGCAATCTACTACCATAGTGACACTGCCTCGGAAACCCAAGGAGGGGTTGCTATGAGTTGGACCCAACTCAACAGCAGTGAGTTTGGTTTTGGTTTTTGGGAAGTTTAAAATTAGATATGTGGCTCTATTTCCACTGGACAGTGCTGCTGTAGACCAGGGAGTTGTGTTTCTATGCAGGGGTTTTAGAATCATGACTAGTTGTTATTAACTGCAGTAACTGAATGGGATTTTATTTGTATAGAGCTCTTTGGTTCCAACCAGAGTCATTTTCTGTATTTCAGCAAATCTTGGACAGCCAGCAATTCAGAATTTTGAACAAGTTGGGACAAAACTGAATGTGACAGTACAAGATTCACCTACTTTAGTCAGAAGGAATGGCACATTCCTGAGCCTCCGGGATGTTTTTGGCAAGGACTTAATTTATACTCTTTACTACTGGAAAGCTTCAAGTACAGGAAAGGTGAGTATTTGTTTGTTTTTGTAACTTGTTTTAAATTGTGGATCCTTGATTTTACACACATACACACACATACATACCCCACACACATACTTCTTCCCCAGATCAAAAGTAGCACCACAGGGACGGACTGAGAGGACAGTGTGTAGGACTCGGAGGGGTGCCTGCTGGAAGGGGAGTCAGGCAACTGGTCCTAGTTCTGCCTATTACTCTGACCAGCCTTGTGACTTTGGGCAGGGCCCTCTCAGAGAACCACCAGGGGTGAGATCAAATTATCACTAAAGTTTCTATTGTTGTTAAGTGCTATCAAGTTGATTCCTACTCACAGGGACCCTAATTGACAAAGTACTATATATGCCCCAAAGTATAATTGACAAAGTACCCTATGCTCCATAGGGTTTTCTGGGCTGTAATCTTTATGGGAGCAGATTGCCAGGTCTTTCTCTCATGGAGCTGCTGGAGGGTTTGAACTGCCAGCCTTTCAGTTAGCAGCTGAGTGCTTAACCATTGCATCACCAGGGCTCCTTCAAGGTTCTATGAGTCCTCACATTTCATGATTCCTTCCTCTGCTGAGGATCTCAGGCAAATTTTGTTTTCAATTCAACGATTAATACTTCTTTTTTTTTTTTTATTGCAAATACTCTCTAAAGGGCTAAATAGGGTTGTTTTTGTTGTTGTTATGTGCCGTTGAGTGGGACCCGACTCATAGTGACCCTTCCTTGGGTTTCCGAGGCAGTATCACTATGGAAGTAGATTGCCTCATCTTTGTTCCGAGGAGTGGCTGGTGGGTTTGAACCGCCAGCCTTCTAGTTAGCAGTCAAGTGCCTTAGGCACTATGCCTAAATTGGATGTCCTCAGTCTTAGAAAAGAAATCCTTAGCAGTGATCGAGGGAGCTGACTGATCTAAGTTACTTCTGATTCTTATATCTCAGGCCTTGATTGAAGCCTAGGCTTTAATCCCTCAGTGACTTAGTAAAGGGAAAGGAGTTATTCTGAGCCCAGATGAATTATGACCTCTTTACCTTTTTACAGAAAACAGCCAAGACAAACACAAATGAGTTTTTGATTGATGTGGATAAAGGAGAAAACTACTGTTTCAGTGTTCAGGCTGTGATTCCATCCCGAAAAGCAAACCAGAAGAGTCTAGAAAGCCCCGTTGAGTGCACCAACCAAGGAAAAGGCATTTTCAAAGGTGGGTGGCCCTGCTCAGCAGACTCCCAGAGGGCCAGCTCCGACCTCGGAGCCAGGATGATACTTCTTTTGTAAAGTATTCCAGGAGAAATAGCCCCCTGCCTTTTTAAAAAGTGAGTTTAGGCATTTAGAAATGTTTCAGTGTTGCTCCTTTGTATCCACAAGTATTTTCTTGAGCATCTGTCATGGGCTAAACTCTCTGCTGATCACTGGGCACATGGAACGTGCTTAGGATTTAGCATCAGATCGCAGATTTCTCGGAGCTTCTTTTTGTGCTTAAATCTTTCTTTTCATCCTGGGTCTGTACCTCTGGACCAACAGCAGCATTACCCAATAAATACTTGTGAGCACCGATGAAGGGGATTGTTGGGTACTGTCAAGTTGATTCTGACTGATAGCAGCCCTATGGGACAAAGTGGAACTGCTCCAGGAAATTTCCTAGGCTGAAATCTTCATAGGAGCAGATCACCAGGGCTTTTGTCCCCAAACGGTTAGTGAGTTTGAACCACCTACCTTTTGGTTAGCAGTGGAAGGCTTAACCATTATCCACCAGAGCTCCTTACAAAGGGTATAACCACCCCCCAAAAAAATAACAACCTATTACCATTAGGTTGATTCTGACTCATAGTGACCCCTACTGGGTTTTCAACATGGTAAATTTTTATGGAAGTAGATTGCCCCATCTTCCTTCCATGGAGCTGCTGTTGTGTTTGAACCACCAGTCTTCTAGTTAGCAGTCAAAGGCCTTAGGCACTGTACCACCAGAACTCCTTTTACAAAGGGCATAGGGGTATAAAGTTTAAGCCCTCAAGGAAAGAGATGGTGTATATCAGATATATCCAAGCACATGTGTGTGTACATGGCCAACACATCTAGGTACGTGCATGCACATAAATTGAGCTTACATGTACACTCCTTACACAGGCGTAAAGGAGTGGATGTTCAGCCATGTGCATGAGACCGAGAGCCTTGGAGTCTCCCTCCAGGGAATGGGAGGGGTGCTTGAGTACTTGAAGGAAAGAAAGAGTCAGAGGATAATGATGATGGCTTAACACCTTGCTAAAACAAGGTTTAAAATTTTCAAAACATATTTTTTAAAACTTTTCTGTTTATTGACATTACAGGAGAATAGGGCTCTCCTTCCCTCTGGTCTTGCACCTCTCCCTACTCACTGCCTTCAGATTAATCTTCCAAGAGCCCAACTCTAGTCCTGCTGCCTCTCTGCCTTTGTGCACACCCAGATCTCTGCCTCCCCTGTCTTTAAGTACAGAAACATGTCCTTGGAGAGCTCTTTCAGATGCCACCTCCATCTTACCACCACTGCCACCAGACGCCACTGAGTTAATTCTGACTCATGGCGACCCCACCTGTGTCAGAGTAGAACTGTGCAGCATAGGGTTTTCAATGGCTGATTTATTGAAAGTAGATCACCAAGAATTTCTTCCAAGGCACTTCTGGATACTCAAACTTCCAACCTTTTGGTTAGCAATTGAGTGTGTTAACTCTGTGCACCACCCAGGACTTCACATATGTCTCAAAGCTTTCTTATTACCCCAGTCAGTTGTCATCTCTTCTCTACCTGAATCCTGGTAGCATTTTGTATGTACCTTTCATTTATAATTCTACTATAATCATTACTGCCAAACTCAATATCGTATTTAACCGCTTATTTCCAATAGCTATTCTTGCTTTCAACTATGTGTATCTTTTCTAGACTGTGAACATTATTCAGTTTATTAAGTGGCCTTTTAAGTGCTGTTAGCCACTGTTCATTGCCCTAAAACACCTAGGGTTTGGTAAAATCTTTCCCAATAGAAGTGTGGTAGAAAGCGTAAAGGAAAGAAATTTCACATTATGCAAAAGCAGATGATGTAATCTGGGGTTATGTCCTCAATTCTGATAAATAGGATTGAAGCTCTTTCTCTTAAGTTTACTTGGTGCCTTTTATTTTTCAGAATTTTCTGTCATCGTTGGAGTAGTGGCATTTGTGGTCATCACCTTCATCGTCGTCCTGGTGATATCTCTGTACAAATGTAGGAAGGCAAGAGCGCGTCGAAGTGGGAAGGAGAACTCCCCACTTAATGTTGCATAAAGGAAGCACTGTTGGAACTGCCAACTACTGCAAATTTTGTTTTGCACTGTGACCAAGAACTTTTAAGAGAACAGATTATATGGAAACACAAATCAGTACTTTGGAGCATAGATACTCTTCGGGTTCAAAGAAAGTTCTTTATCTAACCTGTTACACAATGAGTATCCTGACATTGGCATTAGTCACTTTGGAATGTAATGGATTGGTACAACCAATTCAAAGGTTTTTTTAATTTTTATTTTAACACTATAGCACCTTTTGTACACATCATGCTTTAGACTGTACATTCTGCATTCAGGGTGAAACCAGATCCTTCCAGACAAACAAACAAAATGAACAAATGTCCTGAAAAATCCTGAGTGGACTTTTGGAGAACTTTTGAGTGTAAGACATGGGAATTGGGAGTAGGGGACTTTTCTAGGATTTTTTTCTACCATATGCCTGCCTTTTCATAAAATGCTGTTAATGGGGTTGGGTTTTTTTTTTTTTTTTATGAGTACTTTTTAAGTTTCAAAGCAACTGACAAACTTTTCTATGAATGTGTTAAATGCAAAAGACTCCATTTTGGGCACCCTTAATATGCATTACATTTTAGCACTTTAACTGACTTAAATGCTGTTGATTAAGCACTTGACAGCTAACTATATTTTTATAAGACTACTATACAAACAAACTACATTGAGTTTATGATTTAAGGTACTTAAAGCTTATATGGCCAACATTGTATATATTATATAATTTTTCAAAAAAAAAGGTTTTTATATGGGGATTTTCTATTTATATAGGTAATATTGTTATGTTTGTATATATTGAGATATTTATTTAATATACTTTTGTATAAAATAAAGGTGACTGGGAATTGTGACTATTGTATTCATTGTATCTTCCATTTGTTATTTATGATTTGGTCTTTGTGTGAGTCAGGTCTGCTGCAGTAACAAATGACCTTAAAAATCTCAGTAGCTTACAGCAACTTACCTTTCTTTCTCAATTACATTACATTGTGGTGACTGCAGCTCTTCTTCAATGTCATCTTATTCTAGGACTCATGCTGAGGAGGAGCCCCTCTTTGTATTATGGCAGAGAGAAAAGAAAAACAGTGGGATCAGTAGGCAGCCACATCTTGCAGCTTTAAGCTGCCTCTTAAAGTTTCTGCTCCATACTGACCCCTTGTCTTTTCAGCTTATGTGCCACTGGCCCAAGCAAGTCACATGGCCAAGTCTAACCATACTTTGCCTACCAGGAGGCACCATAAATCACATGGCAGTGGGCAGAGATATGTAATCTCCTTACAGAGAAGGGAGAAGAAATACAGTCTTGCAGACTTAGTTTTCTTCCCATGGGCACTAAATTTGCATTGAGGATAACAGTTGAAGAGAAAGAAAGAAAAAGTCTTTAGATTATTGTTTTAAAAGAAAAATAAAACAACAATGTAACATAAAGCATAGAAAGAGAGATAAGTGGAACATGGTCTCTAGAGTTTTTAAAAACATAAACTAGATTGAGAACTCCTTACAGTCAGGCTCCAGGTCTAGTTCATGTCTATAGCTCCTTTCGGGTGACTGCAGACAGTGGATTCCTGGACAGTCTTGGCTCCGTTGAGTTGACTTCATTACCTTCCTTTGTAAGGTAGAACAGCAGTAAGGCATAGCCATTAAGCACTCAGCTGCTAGCCAAAAGTGTGGCAGTTTGAACACACTATCCACTACTTGGGAGAAAAGACCTGGCAATCTGCTCTTGTAAAGATTATAGCCTAGGAAACCCTATGGGGCAGTTCTATTCTGTCTACAGTGTCTCTATGAGACAGAATCAACTTGACTGTACACAACAATAAAAAGCATTCTCAAAGGTGCATACATGAGTTGTCTACCATGACAAATCACTGCTTCATCATTATGGCTTTTCAAATACAAGGTTCCTACCATGTGTTCAGATTATTTGCTCAGTATACAGACTGAGTAAGTATGTTGAAAGGATACAACTGACATATACCTTTCTTGATTATAACCATGCAGAATCCCCTTGTTCTGTTCAAACGATTGCCTCTTGATTTATGTACAGGTTCCACATGAGCACAATGAAGTGTTCTGGAGTTCTCATCTTTTGCAATGTTATCCATAATTGTTATGATCCATACAGTCAAATGCCTTTGTGTAGTCAAGGTAACACAGGTAAACATTTTTCTGGTATTCTCTGCTTTTAGCCAACATCCATCCAACATCAGCAATGATATCCCTCATTCTATGTCCTATTTATAATCTATGTGGCTGGCATTTCTGGCAGTTCCCTGTTGATGTACCACTGCACCCATTTTTTTAATTCTCTGCAGCAAAACTTTACTTGCCTGTGATTTTTTTTATCTAATGGGAGCTCTGGTAGCATAGTGGCTAAGACATTTGCCTGCTAACCAGACCGCTGGCGGTTCAAACCCACCAGCCACTCCTCGGAAGGAAGGTTGGGCAATCCTACTTCCGTAGTGATACTGCCTCGGAAACCCAAGGAGGGGTCGCTATGAGTCGGATTTGACTCGAGGGCACATAACAACAACAACATAACAACAACAACAATGTCTGTTAAGGATCACAAGCTCACAAGAATATTAGGAAGTTCATAGTAACAAGAAAGGAGCCCTGGTGGTGCAGTGGTTAAGAGCTCGGCTGCCAACAAAAAGGCTGTCAGTTCAAACCCACCAGCCATTCCATGGAAGAAAAGACCTCGTGGTCTACTCCCATGAAGATTACAGCCTTGGAGGTGCTAAAGAATATTTCTACTCTGTCCTATAGGGTCACTTTGAGTCAGAATTGACTTCACAGCTCTGAGTTTCTACAGGATAACAATACTGAGCCCATTCAAATGCAAATAAAATACAGCAGAATAGTGTTGCTGTCAACTGTTTTGAAAGAGGTTTTTAACTGGAACTGAAAATGAGGTTCCCAGAACTTAGCTGGATCACATAACCACTTTTGCCTCTCACTTTGGAAGCCTAGGCAGGCACGTTGTTGTTATGTGCCGTTGGGACAGCCCTGACTCAGCGACCCCTCCTTGGGTTTCCAAGGTGGTATCTATGGAAGTAGATTGCCCAACCTTCCTTCCGAGGAGTGGCTGGTGGGTTTGAACTGCCAGCCTTCTGGTTAGCAGTCAAGTGCCTTAGGCAGTACACTACCAGAGCTCCTAAAACCAAACTCACTGCCATCGAGTCAGATCCGACTCATAGTGACCCCTCCTTGGGTGTCCGAGGCATTATCACTACAGAAGTAGATTGCCCCATCTTCTTCCTTCCGAGGCAGGCATAGTCTAGGAAAAACACCCAGAGGGCACAGCCACCTGAGAGCGGTCCCACAAGAGGGACTCTAAGCAAGCATTCAAATGAGTTGACAATGCAGTTCACCACCCAGCTACTAATAAATTTTAAACCCAAGGAACTCTAACCAGCATTGTCAATGAAATTCTAAATATGAAATATTTGATATAATATCATATTCTAGGGAAGAATCAATGAGACAAACCTTGTTAAAAATGATAGCAATTTTGGAGAAATTAGAGGAAACAGGCCAATGGTTGGTTTATTTGGTTGATGTTGTTTGTTTGCCATAATCAATCTACTGGAAAGATTGCTGGAAAGATTGAATCTCACATTGTTGTAGCACTCTAGTTGTACCAGAAAAAGAGGGAGCACATTTGTAGCAGAGTCTACAAAAGAGATGTTGACATGGGGACAAGTCCTGGAAGAAGTGCACTTTGGTCATTATCTTGGATTCCTGGTCACATGGGGTACCCAGGACAAAACTTGATGTACTACTACATGAGGAGGCAGAACTAGCTCCAGGAGAGAGTGGCTGACCAGGCATTTCCATGCCAGGAATAATTATGGTGTTATGTAATTCCATGGCCTCCTAATCTGAGGAATTTGAATTATCCACTAAAGAAGGGATAGATTGAAAGCAGGTCTGGGTACAAATGAGGTGACTGGCTGTTCACAGGGAAAGAATTCATTACAGACCTGAGTGAGGCAGAACTGTAAAGATTGGAAAGTTTCTATGAATTTTAAACACTCGTCACATTGCCACATCTTTCCTTATCACTGAGACTAAACAGTTGCTGCTAGAATCAACAGTGTGACTGGCACTAGAGCAGAAAATTATACATGCAGGCAGTCCCCGGGTTACAAATGTCTGAGGTATAGACAACTCGTACTTGCCCTTTCATGTTGTGTAAATTTGCTCTCACTTTGAAACAATCAGGAGCTCTGGTGGCGCAGTGCCTAAGGCATTTGACTGCTAACCAGAAAGATGGTGGTTCAAACCCACCAGCCACTCCTCGGAAAGAAGACTGGGCAATTTACTTCCATAAAGATACCACCTCGGAAACCCAAGGAGGGGTCACTATGAGTCGAATCTACTCGACAGCAGTGAGTTTTTTTCTATTTGAAACAACTGAACCAACCTCTACTCACAACAGATTATTCATCACTATCACCTTCACCTGCTGCAGGTGCAGCTTTTAAATCACTGAAAGGTCTAAAGCTTTTTCTTGCACTGAAGTAAGGCTAAATAAGAACCATATGCACCTGTTCCGACTTACCTACAAATTTGTCTTAAAGACACATTTAGAAACAGATAAATTTTGTAACTTGTATTAATTCTACACTGCTATCCAGAAAATACTGCCCTCTGGTGGGCCAACTATTATATTTCATTATTTATCCTGGGTTTCCTGCTCTTGGCGACCCCTCCTTGGGTTTCCCAGGCATATCTATGGAAGCAGATTGCCCAATCTTCCCTCTGAGAAATGGCTGGTGGTTTTGAACCTCCAGCCTTCTGGGTAGAAGTCAAATGCCTTAGACAGTACGCCACCAGAGCTCCCTTTTTTTTTTTTTTTTTTTTAATACAGAAAATACTGCCCTCCAGTGGGCCAAATTATATTTCATTGTTTATCCTGACCCGTAAAGCTAATTGTTAGTAAACTAAACATTATGCTTTGAAGAGATATTTTCACCATCTTAAGTTACTGATTGGGAGCTCTGGTGGCGTAATGCCTAAGGCATTTGACTGCTAACCAGAAGGCTAGCAGGTCAAACTCACCAGCCACTCCTCAGAAGGAAGGTTGGGCAATCTGCTTCATAGTGACACCGCCTCAGACACCCAAGGAGGGGTCGCTATGAGTTGGATCCGACTCCACAGCAGTGAGTTTGAGTTTTTGGTTAAGCTACTGATTGAGTTTGGTTATATATAGGAAGATGAATATTTGTGAAGGAACTCTGGTAGCGTAGTGCCTAAGGCACTTGACTGCTAACCAGAAGGCTGGTAGTTCAAACCACCAGCCTCTCCTCAGAAGGAAGGTTGGGCAATCTACTTCCATAGGGATACTGCCTCAGAAACCCAAGGAGGGGTCACTATGGGTCGGGTCCAAATCGACAGCACATAACATTTGTCAAAATCCAATGATATTTTACCTCAATTACAGCTGATAAAATACCATCTAAGTGTTGTTGCTAGCTGCGGGACTAATGTCTCAATTCATGGCAACCCCATGCACAAAGGAACAAAACATTCCCCCGTCTTGCATCATCCCATGGTCAGTAGTGACTTGGATGATTGTGATCATTAGCTGATTTTTGGGGGTAGATCACCAGGCCTTTCCCCCAGTCTCTTAGTTTGGAGGCTCTGATAAAACCTGTTCAACATCATAGCAACATGTAATCCTCCATGGCTTTTCATCAGGTGCATTGGGCTGAATTACATAATCTAAATACTCTGCTAACTGAAAGGTCAGTGGTTTGAATCCACCAGCTGCTATGTCGGATAAAGATGTGGTAGTCTGCTTCCATAAAGATTTATAGCCTTGGGAACCATATTGAAAAGTTCTGCTTCCTATAGGGTCACTAAGAGTCAGAATTGACTTGAGAGTAGTGGGTCTGGTTTTTTGCTTTTATCTTCTTCTTACATAAATAAAGAAACAATTACCTCTACCCATCAAAAACTGAGCATACTCACCCCTAGATATTCTTTTTTTTTACCTGTTCTAGGATATGTGTATTTAACATGTTTTATAGTTCTCCAATGGTTTCCTAAGCAGGTTTATTACTGTTATAACATAACGTGACATTCATTCAGATGGTTATAGTAGACATTTGTTCCCTATAGCCCCTCTTTTCTGGTTGGGGATCCAGGTGGCTCTGGCTTTGCCAATCACATCCCTTCTTCATGGCTGCAGAAATTGGTTTAGGGGTTAGAAACACAACAGAGCTTCATCTAAGAAGAATGAATCCCAGGACTTTCTCTGGGAATGTTAGGATGCTCTCTTTCTTGTTGAACATAAAGAAGACACACATAGTCTTGAAAGCTGCTGAAGGAAGCCAGCCTTAAATATCAGAGAGTAGTGTGGAATGAAGAGAAAAATAAAGTCTTTGATGACACCACTGAGCTGCAGATCAAGTCTTGCTGAAGTTATCCCTACCCCTACCATTGGACATAAACCAAGTATTGTTTAAGAAAATTTGTGTAGGATTATCTGTTACTTGTAATCAGAAGCATCCTAAATGATGTTGTATATATGATCAGGGAGTGTAATCATAGAGGAAGAAGATGCCTGTAGTATAAATAGCTTTTAATGTAAAATAACATCCATTTTCATGCTAACTTGCTCACTAAATTACTTTACACCTGAAAGCATCTCCTTGCCAACACTATCAAGTCTCCTTTCCTATTTGATCACTCCTATTATAAGGGTGCTCTGGTAGTGCCTAAAGCATTTGACTGCTAACCAGAAGGTTGGAGGTTCAAACCCACCAGCCACTCTGCAGAAGAAAATGGAACAATCTACTACAATCTACTTCCATAAAGATTTACCACCTCAGAAACCCAGTGGGGGTCACTATGAGTCCGAATCAACTCAATGGCAGTGAGCTTGGGGTTTTTTGTTTTGTTTTGTTTTGTTTTTTGTTTTATTAGAATGTAAGAAGCCCTGGTTGTACAGTAAGGAGCTCTGGTGGTGTAGTGCCTAAGGCATTTGACTGCTATCCAGAAGGTTGACAGTTCAAACCAACCAGCCACTCCACAGAAAGAAGAGTGGGCAATCTACTTCCATAAAGATTTACTGCCTCAGAAACTCAAAGGGGGTTGCTATGAGTCAGAATCACCTCGGTGGTAGTAAGTTTGGTTTTGGTAGTACAGTGGTTAAAGTCCTCAGCTACTAACCAAAAGGTTGGTGATTTGAACACACCAGCCACTCTGCAGCAGAAAGATATTGCAGTCTCCTCCTATAAATATTACAGCCTTTGAAACCCTGTGGGGGCAGGTCTACTCTGTCCTATAGGGTTGCTATGAGTTGGAATCAATTCTATGGCAATGGGTTTTTGGTATTAGAATGTAAATATACTGTAATATTTTGTATTTTAAAAAAGTAATCTTTCCTCAACCCCACAGAACTTCTTCACTTTCTCACTACCCCACTTCATACTCCTTCTTGAATACTGTTGTGGATTGAATTATGTTCACCAAAAAGATCTGTTCAAGTCCTAATCCCCAGCACCCTATTAATCCCCATGTGATCATGTTTGGAAATAGGGTCTTTGCAGAGGTCATCAATTTAAGATAAGGTCGCTTTGGATTAGGATGGGTCCTAGTCTAATGACTGGTGTCTTTTAAGAAAAAGGAGAGAGAGAGTTGGACACAGAAATACAGAAACACACACATAGTGGGAAGATGGCTATGTGACGAACGAAGCAGGAATTGGAAAACTGCAGCTACAAGCCTATGAATGCCAAGGAATGCTAGCAACTACCAGAAGCTTAGAGGCAAGACAAGAGTCTTCCCTACAGTCTTCAGAGAGAGTGTGGCCCTGCCAATACCTTGATTTCAGACTTCTAACTTCCTGAACTCTGAGAGGATAAACTCCCATTGTTTATGCCAACAAGTTGTGGTCACTTGTTATGGCAGTCCTAGGAAATTGATATACCATTCTTCATTTTCCAACTTCTAAATATTGGATAACCTTAGAGCTGCAGGTTATTCTCTATCACTAATCCTGCCCTAGGTGATTATGTACACGCTCATGCTCTAAATATCATGTGCTGATAACTCCCAAACTCTTCCCTACAGTCCAGAGTTACACGAGATCCAACTACTTACACAATATTGGGACTTGCATGTCTAACAGGCATTTCAATCTTAATGTGCTCATGAGAAGCCTTTGTTTCCACCAACTGTTCATTTCCAACACCTGCTCCTCCCCCGTTTTTCCCATTTCCCTGGGCATTTGCCCAGGCCAGATCTCTTAGTGTCATCATCGACTTCTCTTTGCTTCTCCTATACCACCTGCAATCCATCAGCAAATCTTATCAGCTCTACCTTTAAAACATATGCCAATGCCAAAGGTCACCTCCATCTCTGCTCTCATCTAATTCAAGCAGCTCTCATCTCCTACTGGTGTACCTCTGTGACCTACTAGCTGGCCTGTTTCCCCTTTGGGTCCTCTACTGTCTATTTTCCTTACAGCGGTCAGAGTAATCTCCTGCCTTATTTATGTATGACGGCTGGTGGTTCACACCTACCAGCCACTCCTGGGAAGGAAGACTGGGCAATCTACTTCCATAGTGATACTGCCTCAGAAACCCCAGGAGGGGTCACTATGAGTCAGATTCAACTCCACAGCAGTGACTGACTGACTGACTGACTGAGATATATAGATAGATAGAGACATATATATATATATATATATATATATATATATATATATATATATAATTTTGTTGTTGTTGTTGAGAATATACAGAGCAGAAACATATAGCAATTCAAGTTTCTACATGTAGAGTTCAGTGACATTCATTACATTCTCCCAGTTGTGCAACCATTCTCACACTCTTTTTCTAAGTTGGTACTCCTCCATTAATATAAACTCATTGTCCCCTAAGGTTACTATCAAATCTTTCAACTTCTTATTGTCAATTAGTCTATATAAACCAAAAAAAAAACAAACTCACTGCCGTCGAGTCAGATTCAACTCATAGCGACCCCTCCTTGGGTCTCTGAGGCAGTATCTCTATGGAAGTAGATTGCTCAATCTTCTTTCCGAGGAGTGGCTGGTGTGTTTGAACCACCAGCCTTCTGGTTAACAATCAAACGCCTTAGGCACTACACCACTGGAGCTCCTAGATGCTATATAAAAAAAACCAAACTCACTGCCTTCGAATCAGATCCAACTCACAGCGACCCCTCCTTGGATTTCTGAGACAGTATCACCAGCCACTCCTCAGAAGGAAGGTTGGACAATCAAATTCTGTAGTGATACCACCTCGGAAACCCAAGGTGGGGTCGCTATGAGTTGGATACAACTCTGCGGCAGTGGGTTTATCACTACAGAAGTAGATTGCCCAATCTTCCTTCCCAGGAATGGCTAGTGGTTTTGAACTACCAGCCTTCTGGTTAGCAGTCAAATGCCTTAGGCACTACGCCAGAGCTCCTGGATTCTATACAGGTAGATCTTAAAAGGGATTAATGTTTAAGGCAGACATTCTTTAGTAGTTAAGTTAAACTACTGTTCCTTTTCTTTTCTTTTTTTTAAAAAAAATGTATTCTGGTAAGTGTGTGTATGTGTTGTGTGTAACAGGGAAATAAGGAGGCCTGGTAGTGAAGTGGTTAAGTGTTGCTAACCAAAATGTCGGTGGTTTGAAACCACCAGCTGCCCCAGCATGGGAGAAAGATGTGGCAGTCTGCTTCTGTAAAGATTTATAGTTTTGGAAACTGTGAGATAGTCCTATTCTGTCCTCTAGGGTCACTATGAGTCAGCATCAACTGAACAGCAATGGATTATACAGAAAACAAAACATTTGCAATTTCAACATGTTTTTACATGTACAATTCAGCGACTTTAATTATGTCCATGTTGTACAACAATCATCAAGAGTAATCCTTTTAAAAATATAAGTTATGTTTTCCACGAGTACTGTCCTCAACCTTTCAGTAGTTCTGCGAGGTTTTTGCACTGCATCAACGTGGCTAATCTGGAACCACCTTTCCCAGATTCCTCTTTCCTTATGTTTCTAGACTGTTGTTATTTGCCATGGAGTCAGACCCGACTCAAAGCGACCCCTCCTTAGGTGTCCGAGGTGGTATCACTACGGAAGTAGATTGTCCCATTTTCCTTTCGAGGAGTGGCTGGTGGGTTTGAACTGCCAGCCTTCTGGTTAGCAGTCAAGTGCTTTAGGCACTACGCTACCAGAGCTCCTTGTTTCTAGACTAGAATTTATCAAAGGGACATTTGCAGAAGATTTGGACAGGAGAAGTGAAGCAGCAGCCGTTACTCTTTCAAGTTTGTCATTAAGGGTGGAGAGAGAGATGCAGAGGAACAGCTGGCTCCAGCTCGTCCTCACTCTCCCTCTTCTGTAACCAGCTTTTCTTTCTGACTTCTAGCCTTGCTGACCAATAGACACTCCAGGTCCTCCACCAGATGCAGAAGGAACAATTTTCCATAGGTTTCTTCACCACCTGTCTGGGAGTCCAAGGAGGAAGTGACCACTTTCTTCTGTGGTGTTCCACAAAGACTTCAAGGAAGAAGTGGCTGTGAGCTGACACTCCTTCCCACAGTCCTCCAGCGTTCAGAGCGGAGCACTCCATTCCTTGGTGGCTGCACTGGGAGCATGAGGACCACAGCATATTCATCATAGGCCAGTCCATACACCAGGTGCCCCCTACTCCACCCTGCCAAGCTCAGGCCACCTTCCCAGTCCTTCATCATTTAGTCTTCATTCCTGCGTGGTGCAAACAATTAACTTTCTTGGATGCTAACAGAGATGTTGGAGGTTTGAATCCACCCAGGGGCCTTGGAAGAAAGGCCTTGCAATCTATTTCCAAAGAAGCAGCCACTGAAAACCCTATGGAACAGAGCTATACTCTGACACACATGGGGTCTTCATGAGTTAAAGTCAACTTGGTGGCACTGTTTTTCCCTATTCAAGAGCCATGATAGGTCTTTATGACTTTCCATTCACAGGGCTCCTATAGCAGTATAAATAGGAGGATACAGCCCATGTAATGAGCTCTGGCAGTGCAGTGCCTAAGGTATGTGACTGCTAACCAGAAGGTTGGCAGTTCAAACCCACCAGCCACTCTGCAGAAGGAAGACGAGCAATCTACTTCTATAACGATTTACCACCTTAGAAACCCAGTAGGGGTCACTATGAGTTGGAATTGACTCGATGGCAGTGAGGTTTTTTTTTTTTTTTTGGTTTGACACAACCCATGTACACACAACTGTAACTTTATCCATGCTTTTAACATTTTGTTTAAATTTTAATTTTGGATCCCTTTCCACTAGCTGGTAGAAACCATTCCGGGAAATTTGGTGATTTCCCTTGAAAAATGCCTTTTCCCTGGAGTTGTGTCCAAGTCCACAACCCCCACTACCATTATTACCACCTGCTAGATCCCTTCCCTTCCTCTCTGGCTATCCTCCTCCTTCCCTCCAGCCTGGGAAATCCTTTCCTTGTCTGAGGGTAGTGGGCTGGGTGGGGAAGCTTCACTCTTACTCATAATCATGTTCTCATTGAAATCTGTTGTCTGCACCAGTCCTATCTGTTCAGACTGTTTTGAACCAGCAGAGACTACACTCTCTCTGCTTTCAGCTACAGTTCCCTTCCCCAAGGCAATGGTTATAGAACTGCCCTAGCTGATTAAACAGAGAGAAGGGTCAAGATTGTGCATGTGTATCTGATTCCCTGAAGGAAATTTGTTTGTTTTCCTGGATGCTTTTAAAGCATTGCTTTGTTCCAGTGTTAGCTTCATTCTGTGGTACCTACCTGTAGTGTGGTCTCCAGACCAGCAGCATTAGCACACCTGAGACTTGTTAGAAAAGCAAATTCTTAGTCCCCACCTTATTGAATTAGTAATCTCTGTTTTAACAAAAAGTCCTTCAGGGATGCTAATGTCCACTAAAGTTTGAGAAACTCTGGTTTAATCTATTAATTAATCAGAAACAAGTGAATACTATTTACTGCCAATGAAAGGTTTGGAGTAGCTGCAGACCCAAATGGGCCATTCCCAGCCCTTGAAGAGACGGTCAGTATGCAAGCTTCTCTGAAGCCAAAACAAACAAAAAATGTATAAGTGCATGCTAGGAAGCTTTCTGTTGTCAAGGGAGTTAACTAGTCTAGAGTTTTCCAGCCTCTTCCAGCCTAAATTCTATGATTATATGTTATTAGATAGAGCATCAATAATTAATAATTTAAAAATAATACTTTTTTTTTTCTGAGGGAAATTAAAATCACCACCATCCATGAGGCCACCATCCTGGACAAGCTTTCCATCATTTTCCTACTGGGGAAACAAGACCAGCAAGCCTCACACTATCCTCCACAAGGCGACCGGCTGCTACAGCTCTGTGTTGGTATGCTTTATCCCTGTGCCCAGACACTCCTGTGCCCAAGAAGCTGTTGATGATGGCAGGTATTGACAACTGCAACACCTAGCCAAGAGCTGCACTGCTACCCTGGGCAACTTTGCCAAGGACACCTTTGATGCCATCTCCAAGACCTACAGCTATCTCTCATCCCTAACCCCTGGAAAGAGACCAAGTCTCCCTATTAGGAGTTAACTAACCATCTCATAAAAAGCCACACTAGACTCTCCAGTGCAGAGGACCCAGGCTCTAAACAAAAGTGACTTAATTAAGCCTGCAAAAAACATATTATACAGAATACTTGTTTACCTGCCATATCCTCTTTGTTATGGTGGTTAGATGCCATGGAGATGGTTCCTAATCACAGCAACCTTATGTACAACAGAACAAAACACTGCCCAGTCCTGTGTCATACTCACAATCTTTGTTATATTTGAGCTCATTATTGCAGCTACTGTGTCAATCCATCTCGTTGAGGGTCTTCCTCTTTTTTGCTGACCCTCTATTTATCAAACATGTAGCTCTTCTCCACAGACTAGTCCCTCCTGATAACACGTCCAAAGTACATAAGGTGAAGTCTTGCCATCCTTGCTTCTAAGGAGCATTCTGGCTGGTATTTCTTCCAAAAGAGATTTTTTCATTCTTCTGCCAGTCCATGGTACATTCAATATCCTTTGCCAATACCATAGTTCAAAGGCATCAATTCTTTCGTATTCCTTATTCATTGTCAAGCTTTTGCATACAAATGAGGTGACTAAAAAGACCACGGCTTGTGTCAGGCACACCTTAGTACTCAAAGTGACATCTTTGTTTTTGAACAATTTCAAGAAGTCTTTTGCAGCAGACTTTCCCAATGCAATATATCATTGGATCTTGACTGCTGCGTCCATGGGTGTTGATTGTGGATCCAAGTAAAATGAAATTCTTAACAACTTCAATCTTTTCTCCATTTATCATGATGTTGCTTACTGGTCCAGATGTGAGGATTTTTGTTTTCTTTATGTTGAAGTGTAATCCATACTGATGGCTTTACTCTGACCTTCATCAGTAAGTGCTTCAAGTCTTCTTCACTTTCAGCAAGCAATGTTGTGTCATCTATATATATCACAGGTTGTTAATAAGTCTTCTTCCAATTCTGATACCATGTTCTTCTTCTTATAGTCTAGCTTCTTGGATTATTTGCTCAGCATACAGATTGAATAAATGTGGTGAAAGGATACAACCCTGATGCCAACCCTTCCTGATTATAAACCGGCAGTATTCTTTTGTTCTGTTGGAATGGCTGCCTCTTGGTCTACAGCTTCTGATGATCACAATGAAGTGTTCTGGAATTCCCATTCTTTGCAATGTTACCTGTAATTTATTTGATCCACACAGTTGTATGTCTTTGCATAGTCAATAAAACACAGGTAAACATCTTTCTGGTATTCTCTGCTTTCGGTCAAGACCCATCTGACATCAACAGTGACATACCTCATTCACTGTCTTCTTCTGAATCTGGCTTGGATTTCTGGCAGTTTCTAGTCTGCTGCAACCATTTGGAATTATCTTCAGCAAAATTTTACTTGCATGTGATATTAATGATATTATTTGATCATTTCCACATTCTCTTGGATCACCTTTCTTTGGAATAGACACAGATATGGATCTCTTTCAGTTGGTTGGCCAGGTGGCTGTCTTCCAAATTTCTTGGTATACATGAGTGAGTGCTTCCAGCACTGCATTCTTTTGCTGAAACATCTCAGTGGGTATTTTGTCAATTCCTGGAGCTTTGTTATTTGTCAATTCCTTCAGTGCAGCTTGGACTGCCTCCATCAATGCCATCAGTTGTTGATCATATGTTACCTCTTGAAATGGTTGACTGTCAACCAGTTCCTTTTGGTACAGTGACTGTATTCTTTCCATCTTCTTTTGATGCTTCCTGTGTCAATATTTTGCCCTAAAATTCTTCAGTATTGCAATTTGAGACTTAAATTTTCTCTTCAGTTCTTTCAACTTGAGAAATGTCAAGTGTGTTCTTCCTTTTAGGTTTCCTAACTACAGTTTTGCACATTTCATTAAAATACTTTACTCTGTCTTCTTGAGCCACCCTTTGAAATCTTCTGCTCATCTATTTTACTTCATTATTTCTTTCATTTGCTTTAGCTATTCTCCATTCCAGAGCAAGTTTCAGAGTTTCTTCTGATATCCATTTTGGTCTTTTGTTCCTTTCCTGTCTTTTAAATGACGTTTTGCTTTCTTCATGTATGATGTTCTTTGATGTCATCCCACAACTCATCTGGTCTTCCATCACTGGTGTTCAATGTGTCAAATATATTCTTAAGATGGTCTCTAAATTCAGGTGGGATACAATCAAGGTCATATTTTGGCTCTTGTGGACTTGTTTTAATTTTCTTCAGCTTCAACTTGAATTTGCATATGAGCAATTGATGGTCTGTTTCACAGTCAACTCCTGGTCTTGTTTCAACTGATGATAACAAGTTTCTCCATTGCCTCTTTCCACAGATACAGTCAATTTTATTCCTGTGTACTCCATCTTGGCAAGGTCCATGTACATAGTTGCTGTTTATATTGTTGAAAAAGGTATTTGCAATGAACAAGTCATTGGTCTTGCAAAATTCTATCGTACGATCTCCAGCATCATTTCTATCACCAAGGACAAATTTTCCAACTACCAATGATTCTTCATTTCCAACTTTTGCATTCCAATCACCAGTAATTATCAATACATCTTGATTGCATATTTGATCAATTTCAGACTGCAGATGTTGGTAAAAATCTTTAATTTCTTCATCTTTGGCTTTAGTGGTTGTATGTAAATTTGAATAATAGTAGTATTAACTTGTCTTTCTTGTAGGCATATGGATGTTATCCTACCATTGTCTACATTGTACTTCAGGACAGATCTTGAAATTTTCTGATGAAAGATTTTTTGGAAACCCCATGGGGGTTGCTAAGAGTCAGAATTGACTCAATGGCAGTGGGTTTGGTTTTTTTGCTTTCTTATCTGCTGACCCACTGTCGTCGAGTCAGGTCTGACTCACAGTGACCCCTCCTTGGGTTTCCGAGGCAATATCACTACAGAAGTAGATTGCTCAACCTTCCTTCCAGGGAATGGCTGGTGGGGTTGAACCACCAGCCTTCTGGTTAGCAGCCAGATGCTTTAGGCACTTCTGGCAACCCCAGGCTTTTCTTGACTTGTAGATGTACTTTCATATAGTTGTGTTCCTTCTGTCTCTTCTTATCTTTCTTAAGGACACCACTCAGATAAGATGAAGACCCATTCTTCTCCAGTATGACTTCATTTTGCCTAACTGATAACATGCTCAAAGACCCTATTTCCACACAGGGTCACATTTACAGGTACTAGAGGATAGAACTTCAATGTATCATTTTAGGGAATATAACTCAATACATACAAGGAAGGTTATCTAAAATTTCAGCTAAAGGATGTTAACCAGGTAAAGGGGAGAGAGGAAGTGTGAGGAGTATTTCAAGAAGAGGGAAGAGTATGAGAACCTACATCACTAAAGCAATATCTTGGACATAGGATAATGCCAAGTATGTTGTGTTTGTCAGTTTGGAGCTTTGTCTTGCCTCAGACATCCCAAGTCATTTTATGAAATGACTTTGGGTAAATAAGCCAATTAATTAATTTTTTTTAAGTGGCTTTCAAAATATTGGCAAGAGTTATTTTTGTTAAGGATATTGTCATTTTCAATAAAAAGCATTTTCAGAGAACCAGGATAGCCAGATGACAAGACTAGCCTTTCCATCCTAAGAACTAGCAAGGAGCTTGATTCTATCCGAGTCAGCAGAAAGTTCTAAGAAATTAAACACCATATGAGTCTGCTCTACATAATCACTATTAAGTATAATGCTCTAAAGAACATCCTAGAATCTTGGTCCCATTTTTCATTCTGATGTTTCTTGAGTGTATGAACCTCCTTTTTGCTAAAATAAACAATATTTTGTAGGAAAAAAATGTGAATAAACATAGGAACTTCAAAGAGTCTTCATGAACTTCCAGTTAAAGATGATAGATTTCTCTTCTTCCTGAGACCCTACTATAATGACAGTATGTAAACTAAACAGAATTAAGTCCATAGGGACAAAGAGACAAAGGAGAGAGGATATTAATGACTAAGAATTTCAGTAAGCTTTTGGAAAATGGTAAATGAGCAGAGGAATAGAAAATATTTGTACATGGAAAAGAGAGCTATATACCTTATTAAGTATAGAGGAGGAAAGGAGATGGGGAGAGTATTAATGTGCCTTTGTAGACCTTTGCGATGGTTAGTCTTATGTGTTAAGAATCTTGGTTAAAAAGATGGAAACAACCTGGTTGTCCATCAACTGAGGAATGGATAACCAAACTATGGTACATACACACAATGGAATACTATGCAACACTAAAGAATAACCTAGAATCTGCAAAACACCACAT
>NW_006921620.1:6275547-6332632 GCF_000298275.1 Orycteropus afer afer | reverse complement strand
TCAGTCTCATCATGGGGAATAACTACCACCAGCTGCCCAGCCACTCAACCAGGCCCAGCCAAGCTGACACACAAACATAACCATAACAGTGGGTATGAACAACCAACCTTTCACTTAGCAGCGAAGTACAGACTGTGCTACCTGTTGTTCTTAATGTTACGTGCCGTTGAGTCAGCTCTGACTCATAGCGACCCTATGTGCAACAGAACAAAACACTGCCCAGTCCTGTGCCAACCTCACAATGCTTGCTATACCTGAGTCCATTGTTGCAACCACTATGTCAATCCATCTCATTGAGGGCCTTCCCCTTTTTTGCTGATCCTCCACTTTACCAAGCATGATATCCTTCTCCAGGGAATGGTCCCTTTTGACAACATGACCAAAGTAGAGGAGACAAAGTCTGGCCATTCTTGCTTCCAAGGAGCACTTCGGCTGTACTTCTTCCAGCACAGATTTGTTCCTTCTTCTGGCAGTTCATGGTACTTTCAGTATTCTTCGCCAATACAACTCAAAAGCATCAACTCTTCTTCAGTTTTCTTTATTCACTGTCTAGCTTTCACACACATATGAGGCAATTAAAAACACCAAGTGTTGGGCTAGGTGCACCTTAGCCTTCAAAGAGACATCTTTGCTCTTCAACACTTGAAAGAGGTCTTTTGCAGCAGATTTGCCCAGTACAATTCATCATCTAATTTCTTGACTGCTGCTTTCATGGGTATTGTGGAATGCAGTAATATGAAATATTTGACAACTTCAATCTTTTCTCCATTTATCACGATGCTGCTTATTGGTCCAGTTGTGAGGATTTTTGTTTTCTTTACAGTAAGGTGTAATCCATACTGCAGACTGTAGTTGTTAATCTTCATCAGTAAGTGATTCAAGTCATCTTCATTTTCAACAACCAAGGTTGTGTCATCTCTGTATCACAGGTTGTTAATGAGTCTTCTTCCAGTCCTGATGCTGAGTTCTTCTTCATATAGTCCAGCACTCAGATTATCTGCTCAGCATACAGATTGAGTAAGTATGGTGAAAGGATACAACCTTGACACATTTCACTCCTGATTTTAAACCATATAGTATCCCCTTGTTCTGTTTGAATGACAGCCTCCTGGCCTATGTACAAGTTCCTCATGAACACAATTAAGTGTTCTGGAATTCCCATTCTTCTCAATGTTATCCATAATTTTTCATGATCCACACAGTTGAGTGCTTTTGCATAGCCAATAAATCACAAGTGAATGTCTTTCTGGTATTCTTTTCTTTCAGCCAAAATTTGACATCAGTAATGATATCCCTTGTTCCTCACCTTCTTCAGAATCCAGCTTGTATTTCTGGAAGTTTCCTGTCAATATACTTACTGCTGCAACTATTTTTTAATTATCTTCAGCAAGATTTTACTTGCTTGTGATATTAATGATATTGTTCGATAATTTCTACATTTCTTTGGAATGGGTACAAATATGAATCTCTTCCAATCAGTTGGTCAGGTAGCTGTCTTCTAAATCTCTTGGCATAGATGTTTAGGTGCCTCCAGCATGGAATCCATGTGCTGAAACATCTCAATGGGTGTCAATTCCTGGAGCCTTGTGTTTTGCCAATTTCTTCAGTGCAGCTTCAATTTCTTCCTTCAATACCATCAGTTCTTGATCATATGCCACCTCTTGAAAATGATGAACATTAAGCAGTTCTTTTTGGTGCGGTGACTCTGTGTACTCCTTCCATCTTCTTTTGATGTTTCCTGCATCATTTGATATTTTGCCCATAGAATCTTTTAATATTGCAACGCAAGGCTTGAATCTTTTCTTCAGTTATTTCAGCTTGAGAAATGCCAAGCGTGTTCTTCCCTCTTGGTTTTCTAACCCCAGGTCTTTGCACGACTCAAAATGGGAAGAAACAGCTTCCATTAATAATCGGAACATGGAATGTATGAAGTGTGAATTTAGGAAAATTAGAAGTCATCAAAAATGAAATGGAACACAAAGATTAATATCCTAGGCATTAGTGAGCTGATATGGACTGGTTTTGGCCATTTTGAATCAGACAACCACAGATCTACTATGCTGGGGATGACAAATTGAAGAGGAATGGCATGGCATTCATTGTCACAAAGAATGTTTCAAAATCTATCTTAAAGTACAATACTGTCAGTGATAGGATAATATCCATACATCTACAAGGAAGACCTTTATTACTCAATAATACTTTATTCAAATTTACACATCAATCACTAAAGCCAAAGATGAGGAAATTGAAGATTTTTACCAACTTCTGCAGTCTGATATTGATCAAACATGCAATCAAGATGTGTTGCTTATTACTGGTGATTGTAATACAAAAGTTGGAAATAAAGAAAAATCACCAGTAGTTGGAAAATATGGTCCTGGTGACAGGAACTACACTGGAGATTGCATGATAGAATTTTGCAAGACCAGTGACTTATTCATTGCAAATACCTTTTTCAACAACATAAATAGTGGCTATACATGTGGACTTCACCAGATGGAATACATAGGAATCAGATCAACTACATCTGTGGAAATAGGCAATAGAGAAGCTCAGTATCTTCAGCCGAAACAAAGCCAGGAACCAAGTGTGGAAGAGGCCATCAACTGCTCGTGTGAAGTTCAAGCTGAAGCTGAAGAAAATTAAAACAAGTCCATAAGAGCCAAAAGAGGACCTTGATTATATCCCACCTGAATCTAGAGACCATCTCAAGTATAGACTTGACATATTGAACACCAATGACCGAAAAGCAGACAAGATGTGGTATGACATCAAGAACATAATCCATGAAGAAAGCAAAAGGTCATTAAAAAGACAGGAAAGGAAGAAAAGACCAAAATGGATGTCAGAAGAGACTGTGAAACTTGCTCTTGAATGGAGAATAGCTTAAGCAAATGGAAGAAATGACAACATAAAAGAGCTGAACAGAAGATCTCAAAGAGCAGCTTGAGAAGACAAAGTCAATTATTATAATGACAATGTGCTACCTAGTACTCAGTTATTTAAACACTAAACTAGGTATGCCACTCCTCGGAAGGAAGGTTGGGCAATCCTACTTCCGTAGTGATACTGCCTCGGTATCCCCAAGGAGGGGTCGCTATGAGTCGGGGCCGACTCGACGGCACATAACAACAACAACAAACTAGGTATTGCTGACAAGGTAGTTTTTAGTGTTGTTAACATCCACAATCATCTACAATTTAAGATTACCTGTGAAAATACGGTGGAGACCCATCCAATCTGTTAAGGGCTTAAGAGCAAAACCTGAGGTTTCACATAGAAGAAAAAATTGTGCTTCAAGACTGCAGCAGCAAATCCTGCCTGAGTTTTCACCATACAAACTCTCCCTAGGAATTACAGACTCAAGATTGCAACATCACTCCTGCCTGAGTTTCCAGATTGCCCTCATGATTTTGGCCTTGCCAGCATTCCTTAAAAAAGCATATATATACACACACACACACACACACACACATATATACACTACACACACACACATACACACATATATATATATATACCAAACTTACTGCTGTTGAGTCGGATCCAACTCATAGTGACCCTTCCTTGGGTTTCTGAGGTGGTATCACTACAGAAGTAGATTGCCCAACCTTCCTTTCGAGGAGTGGTTGGTGGGTTTGAACCGCCAGCCTTCTGGTTAGCAGTCAAATGCCTTAGGCACTACGCCACCAGAGCTCCCATATATATATATGATATCTAACAACATACACACACACAGAGACACACATCTCCTACTAGTTCTGTTCTCTGAAGAACCATGGTTAATACAAGCTCTGAAGAAGCTCAAGCCCAGACACTAGGATTTGCCAGATATGCCAGAGGGTATTCTGAAATAAATACACACTGGATCTGATGGAAAAATATAGGAACAGATAAGGGTGATGGTTGAATATGATGAATATAAGTTAACGTCACTGAACCACACATGTGAAAAATGCTGAAATGGCAAGTTTTTTGTTACATATACCACAGTAAAAATAGAAACAGAAAAGCAGGATCACCTCCAACATGAGAGACAGTGAGAGCATGATAAAGAGTTTTAAAAATTCAGATGACTCATAATGCAGAAAACAGATTAAAACATATACACCAAAACAAACACAATAGTAAATAGTATGCTCAGTGATACAAGAAGATATCACATTCATAAGACATGAATCAGCTGTTACATAAAAAGAACAGGGAACATGAAAGAGGTCTTAGAAATGCAACTATGAGTGTAGAAATAAACATTCAGTATAAAGATTGGAAGTCTAGAATATCATTAGGAAAAAAAAATCAAAAAAGGAAAGAAAATGTCTGAAACATAGAGAGGTAAATCAAGGAGGTCCAATAGTCAATTAACAGGCATTCCAGACAAATAACCACATTTTTTAAATGGGCAAAGGATCTGAATAGATATTTCTCCAGATACAACTGACAATAAATATATGTACCACAAGTTATTTAAAAAGAAAAAAAGAAAGACATTCCACAAAGAAAGTAGAAAAAAAAAAATCAAGAATGAAATATCTGTAGCTAGAGCTGAAGGGTATACTTTATTGAAAGAGACCACTGTCAGGCATATCATCATAAAAAATCTCAAAATACTACCAATGAAAAGATTCTAAAAGCATCAAATAAAAGAGAGAAGTTACAAGAACAAAGATCGTAATATCAAACTCAGCAGCAAACTGGATCTAAAATAAAAAGAGAACGACAACTAAAAAATGTAAGGGAAATGAGCTTCAGCATCTTCACTGAACCTCTCACCAAGTGTAAGAAAACAGGAAAGATATTTTAGACAAGACTTCAAAGAATTTTTCTCCCAGGCACTCTTTCCCAAGATCCAACTATTTTGGTTACTTTGTTTTGCTCAAACAGAAATACCACAGGTGGAATGGCTTTAATAAACAGGAGTTTATTCTCTTACAGTTTTGGAGGCTAAAAGTCCGAGTTCAAAGTGCCAGGCTCTAGAAGCTGAGTGAAAGCCACTTGACCTTGCGCTTCAGCTCTGCCTCCAGCTCCTGGTCCATTGAAGCTGGAGGCTTTTTTCACTCAGGCAGCCACTGGCTGCTGAGGCTGACAAACCCAGGGCTGACAAGTAAAAAGACACAGTGTCACTATTACCAAACTACATGGCGGGCCATTGATTCAAGTACATTAAGAGTGCCAAGATTGACAGACAACATCGCAAGCTGCAGAATAACGACTGGGCTATATGCAGGATTCAAGCGTGCCAAAAACTGCAGACCACTCCCAAAGCTTCTCCTTATATACCAGAAGCAGACCATATCTCTAAAGCAGCTACTCAGCTGCTCATAGCAGATTCCACCATGGAGTTACCTGCCAGTCTCATCATGGGGAATAACTACAACCAGCTGCCCAATCACCCAAAACCAGTCCCAGCCAAGATGACACATAACCTTAACTATCACAGCTACTGTAGGCCATATTCCACTAAATAAGAGCGTGAACCCAAAACAGAAGTCACATGATTCAACACAACAGAGTTCCATTTAAGGCTGACAGCTCAACTAGCCAAGAGAACAACCAGTCTGAAGTAAAGGAGCGAACAGAAGGACCTAAGAAGAACATCTCTGGAAAGTAAAAGAACATTAATATGATGGCAAAACTAGAAATATATATATAGATTGTTTTCTGTTATGATCATAATTATGGTAGATACAGCATGGTTTTTACAAAAAGGCAATCACAGACTCTAGAGGGAAAGACAGTAAGAAAGGAACACAATTCTCTACTTGGCTCTGCAGTGAATAATACATACGATTACATATTCATTAGAAAGCACACACTGATTGTTAAATGATTTAACTAGAACTTCTGCTTTCTATTGGTTGCAGAAGTTAGAAAGGTCTTCCGGTTTAAGGGGAGGGGAGATAGACTGTCCCTTTGGGTCAATAACCAAAACCAAACTCACTGCTGTGGAGTCAGATCCGACTCATAGCAACTACTCCTTGGGTTTCCGAGGCAGTATCACTGTGGAAGTAGGTTGCTCAACCTTCCTTCCGAGGAGTGGCTGGTGGGTTTGAACCGCCAGCCTTCTGGTTAGCAGTCAAATGCCTTAGGCACTATGCCACTAGGGCTCATAGCACAGTATAAAAAGAGCATGTGAGATGGACTATATTCATCTTTGGAAAATAACATCTGCCATAAAGATTTATATGAAAAATCAATTGTATTTTATGCTGAAGCAACAATTAGAAAATGAAATGTTAAAAAGACACTTGTACTAGACCCAGTAAGCATCAACCACCAGGAATAAAGCTAATGAAAGATGTGTAAGATTTCTATACAGAAAACTACAAAACATTACTGAAACAAGACTTAAACAAATAGAAAGATTTATCATATGACCTCAGTAACAGAAACGATGCTGGAGATTGCATGATAGAATTTTGCATGACCAAAGACTTACTCTTGCAAATACTTTTTTATAAACAACATAAATGGCAACTATACATGTGGACCTCACCACATGGAATACACAGGAATCAAATCTACAACATCTATGAAAAGAGGTGATGGAGACGTTCAATACCATCAGTCAGAACAGTGCCAGAGGCTGACTGTGGATCAGACATCAATTGCTCATATGCAAATTTAAGATGAAGCTAAAGAAAATCAAAACAAGTCCACCAGAGCTAAAATAGGACCTTGAGTTTATCCCACCTGAACTCAGAGATCATCTGAAGAACAGATTTGATGCACTGAAACTAGTGACAAAGACCATATGAGCTGTGGGATGACATTAAGAACATCATCCATGAAGAAAGCAAAAGGTAATTAAAAAGACAGGAAGGAAGACAAGACCAAAATGGATGTCAGAAGAGATTCTGAAACTGCTCTTCAAAGTACAGTAGCTAAAGCAAATTGAAGAAATTATGAGGTAAAAGATCTGAACAGAAGATTTGAAAGGGTATGTGGTGGTTAAGTTTGTGTGTCAACTTGGCTTCACCTGGTTGAGTGGCTGGGCAGCTGGATGTAGTATTCCCCATGATGAGACTGGTAATCAACTCCATGGTAGAATCTACTGTGAGCAGCTGAGTAGCTGCCTTTGGGATGGGGTCTGCTTCTCGTATATAAGCAGCAGCTTTGGGAATGGTCTCTAGCTTATGGCACATTTGAACCCTGCATGTAGCCATGTCATTGTTCAGCAGTCTGCCATGCTCTGCCAATCTTGGGACTTTCAATGGACTTGAATTAATGTCCTGTCATGTGGTTTGGTAACATTGGGACTGTGCCTTTTTACTTGTCAACCTTGGGTTTGTCAGTCTCAGCAGCCAGTAGCTGTCTGAGTGAAGAAAAACTTCCAGCTTCAGTGGGCCGGGAGCAGGAGGCAGAGCTGAAACTCAAGGTTGAGGGTTTCAGCCCCTAGAACCTGGAACTCTGAACTTGGACTTAAAGCCTCCAAGCTGTAAGAGAATAAACTCCTGTTTGTTCAAGCCATCCCATTTGTTGTCTATTCCTGTCAGAGTGGCACTAGGTAACCAGAACAGGGTAACTCAAAAAGTATTATAATGAAATGTGCAAAGAACTAGAGACGAAAAATCAATGGGGAAGAACATGCTTGGCATGTTCTCAAGCTAAAAGAACTGAAGGAGTAATTCACTCCTTGAGTTGCAATATTGAAGGATCCTGGGGACCAAATATTGAAAGATGCAGGAAGCATCTAAAGAAGATGGAATACACAGTCACTGTACTAAAATAATTGGTTGCTGTTCAACTACTTCAGGAGGGAGCATCTAATCAAGAACCAATGGTACTACAGAAGTTCAAAGTGCACTTAAGAAATTAGCATAAAACAAGGCTCCAGGAATTAATGGAATATCCACTGAGATGTTTCAACAAATAGATGTAATGCCAGAGGCACTCATTTGTTTATGCCAAGAAATCTGGAAGACAGCTACCTGGCCAGCTGACTGGAAGAGGTTGATATTTGTGCTCATTTCAAAGGAAGGTGAACCAAAAGAATGTGGAAATTATCGAGCAATATCATTAATATCACATGCAAGTAGAATTCTGCTGAAGATAACTCAAAAATGTTTGCAGCAGTGCACTGACACTCAAACCAGTGCAAAAGAGGACATGGAACGAAAGATATCATTGCTGATGTCAGATGGACCTTGGGTAAAAACAAATACCAGAAAGATGTTTACTTGTATTTTTATTGACTATGCAAAGGCATTAGACTATGTGGATCATAACAAATTATGGATAACATGGCAAAGAATGGGAATTTCAGAACACTTAATTGTGCTCATGAGGAACCTCTACATAGACCAAGAAGCAGTAATTTGAACAGAGTAAGTGATACTGCATGGTTTAAAATAAGGGAAGATGTGCGTCAGGGCTGTATCCTTTCACCATACAATTTAATCTGTATGCTGAGGAAATAATTAGAGAAGTCAGATTATATGAAGATCTCAGCATCTGCAACAAAGGAAGACTCATTTAGAACCTGTGATAGGCAGATGATACAGCCCTGCTTGCTGAGAATGAAGACAACTTGAAGCACTTACTGAGGAAGATCAAAAACTAGTCTTCAGTATGGATTACACCTCAACACAAAGAAAACAAAAATGCTCACAACCAGACCAATAAGCAACTTCTTGATAAAGGGAGAAGACATTGAAGTTGTCAAAGATTTCATTTTACTTGTATCCACAATCAACATCCATGGAGGCAACAATCAAGAAACCAAATGATGTACTGTGTTGGGCCAATCTGCTGCAGGACATCTTTAAAGTATTTAAGAGCAAAGATGTCACTTTGAAGACTAAGATGTGCCTACCCCAAGCCATGGTAACTTCAACAGCTTCATATGCATGTGAGAGCTGGACAGTAACTAAGGAAGACTGCAGAACAGCTGATGTTCTGAATTACAGTGTTGAAGGATATTGAAAGTACCATAGACTGCTAGAAGAATGAACAAATCTGTCTTGGAGGAATTACTGCCAGAATGTTCTTTAGAAGCGAGAATGGCCAGACTTCGTCTCTCACACCTTGGTCATGTCTTAGAAGGAACCAGTCCCTGGAAAAGGAAATCATGCTGGGTAAAGTACAAGGTCAGTGAGAAAAGGGGGAGACCCTCTACAAGATGGATTGACACAATGGCTGCAATGATGGGCTCAAGCATGGTCAACAATTTTGAGGATGGTGCAGGCCTTGGTGGTGTTTTGTTCTGTCGTACATAGGGTTGCTATGAGTCGGAACCAACTTGAGGGCACCTAATACCAACATTATGTTCAGGAATTGGGAGATTTATGAAGTTGTTGGCTGTACATGCCATTTAGGTCAAATTGGTTAATTGTGTTGTTCAAATATTCTTTACCTGATTTTGCTGTTTTGTCCACTACCAAATGTCTCCCACTACATCTGTGGGTTTTTCTACTTTGCCTCTTGGTTCTGTCAGTTTTTGCTTTGGTTGTTTGAGCCATGCTATAAGGTACAAATTAGAAACTGTTACATGTTACTTTTGGTTCAACCCTTTTATCATTCTAAAATGTCCCTCTATCTTTGAAAATGCTCTACTTTGTTTGTTATTAGAATATTTATCTAATAAAAAGTTTGTATCAAGAACCCCTAAAAAAACAATTAACACAATTAAAAATGAGGGGGAACAAAGACTTAAATAGGTACTTCAAAGGATATCCAAATGGCTAATAAACATGAAATGAATTCAACCCCATTAGTTACAGGCAAAAGCAAAATAAAACCACAATGGTTTATCACTGATGGCTAAAAAACATTAATAAATAAAATAAAAAACACTGACAATACCAAGCACTGACAAGGACTGGGAAATTGGAACTCTCATGCACTTATGGTAAAAACATAAAAAATGGAAAATTACTCAATGCCAAGCAATGGTAATGTAATAAATTATTGTCTACTAATATAATTATGGTATACAGCAAAAAAAAAAAAAAGTGAAGGAACTATTGCCACACTTATAGATCAGTTTCAAAATTATAAGAGAAAGAAGCCACATACAAGAGCATTAAATATACCCAAAGTTCAAAAACAGGCAGAACTAATCTATGATAGAAGTCAGAATAGTGGTTTCTAGGGGCTATTAACTGGAAGGAGATATGAAGACTTCTGAGGCATGATAATGTTTTATTTCTTGCTTTGTTGCTGTTAGGTGCCATCTAGTTGGCTCTGATGCATAGCAACCCTGTATACAACAGAACAAAACACTGCCCGGGCCTATGCCAGTCTCAGAACCCTTGCTATATCTGAGCTCATCGCTGCAGTCACTGGGTCAATCCATCTCGTTGAGGGCCTTCCTCTTTTTTGTTGACCTTCCACTTTACTGAGCATGACATCCTTCTCCAGAGAATGGTCCCTTCTGACAACATGACCAAAGTAGGTGAGAGGAAGTCTGGCCATTCTGGCTTCCAAGGAGCATTCCACTTGCACTTTCTCCAGGATAGATCTGTTAGTTCTTTTAGCAGTCTATGGTACTTTCAGTATTCTTCACCAGCACAACTCAAAAGCATCAACATATGAGCTTGGGCACTTCAAAAAAAGTTTCTTATGTACCCTTCATGGACTCTTCTGTACATACGTTATGCTTCAATGCAATGTTTAGAAATTTTGAAAACTCATTTAACTACACTGAGAGGATACTGTAGGAACACAGGCAGTAAGAAATGTCTAAAATTGATCAATCAAGAAATAGCTATATAGATGTATTACTTAAAAAATGAGAATTACTGGAAAAACTAGACGAGTTAAAAATGGAAGAGATCCTACTTACTAGAAAGTGTAAGAGAGCGTGCAGGCTGGAAACCATGGTCACAGGGGACATCAAGCTCAACTGGCACAACGAGGTATAAAAAAATATTGTTCTACATATTTTGGTGAGTAGTGACTGGGATTTTAAAAGCTTGTGTGCTACTATCTAAGTGGCAACTATTGGTCTCTCCTTGTCTGAAGCAACGAAGAGTGAAGAAAATCAAAGACACATGGAAATAGTTAGTCCAAAGGACTAGTAGACCATAAGAACCTCAACCTATTATGACCCTGAGACCAGAAGAACTAGATGGTGCCTTGCTACCAATGCCAACAACTTGGAAAGGGCTAAAAACTGAAGATCCTGTATATAGTGGGAGAAAAATGTGGAACAAAACTCAAAATCATAAAAAAGACCAGGCTTACTGGTCTGATGAAGAGACTGGTGAAACCCTGAGACTATGACTCTGAGTCAGCCTTCGGGCCTGGAACTGAACTCACTTCTGAGGCTTCTCAGCCAAAGAATAGACAGGCCTAAGAGCTGAATACCTACACCAGGGAGATGTGCTCCTAAGACAATCAAATATGGGAAATCAGAAGGGCAGCATTTGTACAGGGAGAAAGGTAGGGAGGCATAGGCAAGAAGGACACAGGGAAAGGGTAATTACAGGGAAGTGGGAGGTGACATGTTACTCGTGGGGAATATAACCAGTATCACACAACATAATGTGTATATGAACTGCTGAATGTAAAATGAATCTGCTTGGTAAAATTTCACCCAAATCACAATAAAAAGGTTTTTTAAAAAAATTGGCACTACTTTGCAATGCATATCAAAATATTATTATAGTATTATAATTTTAAAAATATTTAAGTACACATAAAAAAAGAAACTCTAAGAGACCTACATAAATGGAAGAATAGACCATGCTCATGGATATGAAGACTGAACATTGTGAAAATGTTAATACTATCCAAAGCAATCTATACATTCAATACAATTCCAATCCAAATTCCATCATCATTCTTTAAGGACATGGAAAAACAAATCACCAATTTTATATGGAAAGGAAACAGATCCTGGATAAGAAAAGTGCTACTGAATAAGAAAAACAAAGTAGGAGATCTTACACTCCCAGATCTCAAAACCCACTATACAGCCACAGTATTCAAAACAGCCTGATATTGGTACAACAGCACACACAGAGACCAGTGGAACAGAAGTGAGGGTTCAGAAATAGACCCAACCACCTATGGACAGCTATCTTTGAGAAAGGGCCAAAATCCATTCAATGGGGAAAAGACAGTCTCTTCAACAAATGGCGCTGGGAAAACTGTATATCCACTGACAGAAAATAAAACAAGATCTCTGTCTCACAGTACACACAAAAAATGAACTCAAGATGGGTCAAAGACCTAAATGTAAAACCCAAAACTATAACGTCCATCCAACACAAAACAGAGGCAAGCGTGGGGAACCTAATTAATGGCATAAATAGACTATCAAATACAACTCAAAATGCACAAATAGCAGAAAAGAAATTAGATAACTAGGACCTTCTAAAAATTAAATTCTCATGTGCATCAAGAGTAAAAAAAGAACCTACAGACTGGGAAAAAAATACTTGGCAATGACATAGACGACAAGGTATTTATCTCTGTAATTTATAGAAAATTTCAACACCACAACATCAAAAAGACAAACAATCCAATTAAAAAAATGGGCAAAGGACATAAACAGACACTTCACCAAAGAAGATACTCAGGCAGCCAACAAACACAGGAAGAAATGCTCTCAATCATTAGCCCTTAGAGAGATATAAGTCAAAACAACAATGAGATATCATCTCACCCCAGCAATTTCAACAAGGCAGAAAATAACAAATGCAGGCAAGGGTGTGGAGAGATTGGAACTCTCATACACTGCTGGTGGGACTGTAATATAATACAACCACTGTGGAAAATCGTATGGCACTTTCTTAAAAAGTTGGAAATAGAAGTATCATTTGATCCAGCAATCCCACTACTAGGAATATCCCCTAAAGATGTGAGATCCGAAACATGAATAGATACACACCCATGTTCACTGCAGCACTATTTACAAAAGCAATGAGATGGAAACAATCTAAGTGCCCATCAGCATATGAATGGATAACCAAACTATGGTACATATACACAATGGAATGTTATGCAACATTAAAGAATAATGAAGAATCAGCAAATTACCTCATAATTTAGTGGATGAACTCGGAGGAGTGAAGTAAGTCAATCACAGACAGACAAATACTGTATGAGTCCATTACTGTAAAAGGTCAAGGAAAGGTTTACACAGGGAAGGAAAATTGTTGGTTATCAGGGATGGGAGGGGAAGTGAAGGAAGGAGAAATAGATGGATAATTAAAAGACAGGTTTGATATGGGTGAAGAGAAAAGCAATAAAACAAAAGCATGAGGCTAGCATAATATCAAACAAAAAGGAAGATACAGAGAGGTGCACAAGAGGTACAGACAATAAAGGCAAATACTACTGCATACACAATACTGCATTATCAGTAACAGCAAACACTAATCTACAGGTGGATACATAGGTAGACAGATAAGAAGATCAGCTATGGATAGACAAATAGGAATATACCCATGACCATACATAGGTTTGGCAGATGATATTCCTACATATGCATTTGTATGTGCTATAAAAATGTCCATACGCATTTTAAACATAACAGAAGGCAAAGTTAGGATTTCTAAGCCATAAATAATCATCTTAAGGGACTAAGTCACTTGGCATGCAGGCTGGGGACCATGGTCACAGCGGATATCAAGCTCAATTGGCACAATATGATATACAAAAATCTGTTCTACATCTCACTTGGGTGGGTAGTTGACTGGGGTCTTAAAAAGCTTGTGAGTGGCAAAGACACAGGGAAACAGTCCAAAGGACTAATTGAACATGTTGTTGTTATTTGCCGTCGAATCGGCCCCAAGACTCATAGCGACCCCTCCTTGGATTTCCGAGGCAGTATCACTACGGAAGTAGGATTGCCCAACCTTCCTTCCGAGGAGTGGCTGGTGGGTTTGAACCGCCAGCCTTCTGGTTAGCAGTCAAGTGCCTTAGCCACTATGCTACCAGAGCTCCCTAAGAAGCCTATATGACCCTGAGGCTACCAGTGCTAACCACTCAAGATACGGATCAAAACTGGAGATCCCGGATAGAATGGGAGAAAAATGTGGAACAAAACTGAAAGTCATAAAAAAAGTTCAGGCTTACTGGTCTAATAGAAACTGATGAGATCCCCAAGACTATGGCCCCCACTCACCCTTTGGGCCTGGAATTGAACTTACTCCTATGGCTTAACTCCCAGCCAAACAACAGACAGGGCTATGAGCTGAACACCTACACCAGGGAGATGCACTCCTTAGAACAATCAACCATGGGAAATCAGAAGGGTAGAATCTGCACAGGGAGAAAGCTAGGGAAGCAGGAATGCATAGGAAGGACACGGGAAGGAGCTACCACAGGGAGGAAGTGGGAGGTGAGCTGTTACCAAGAAAAAATATAGAAGGGATTGTTCCAGATTTTTTTTTTCTTTTAAATGATATGCATAAGCTGTGATTATAGAAGAGGTCAGAACATTTCAATTCTTCACAAAGAAAATAAATGACAGATACTACATTATCACCATGGTTTGAAGCCAAATGCTAATTAAGAGGAGGAAAGAGGCAAAGCCTGGCTACACTGAATGCATAGCAACCAACACAGTTACTCAAATCCCTATTTTCTCCTTTATATAAACACTAGAAGTTTGGTACAAGAACAGAGAGTGATATATTTGGTATACAGGGAAATAGATGAAAGCTCTTTAGTTTCATTCTTCAGGTTAAACTATAATTTCTCAGTACAGTCTGTGGAGAAGCTCATAGGAATTATGTGGGAAAAGGTGTTCCATAGTCAAATATGTTTTGGAAACATTTTGTTTCTTTATTGTTGTTGTTCTTTGAACCTTCATCATGACTCTCCAGGAGAGGGGTCTTCTTCTATGCCTGAAATGGTGTGGCACTTTCATTATTTGTGAGATAAAAAGGGAAGAAAAAAATATAAAGAAATAAAAAACTCAATGTTTTTTTGATGGCAAGAATCCATTACATGAAGAATTAGGAAGCAAATAACAAAACACTGCTATTGGTATATTTAGGGTAATCCAGAAACCTGAAAATCTTAAAACTTCACCATGTGCCACAATCTTTCTCATTGCTGATAATCTCTCTTAAAGTCTCCTGGCTATTTGTTGGATGGGCTCTGGTGGCACTGCAGTTAAAAGCATTGGGCTGCTAACCAAACGGTCAGCAGTTCAAACCTACCAGCTGCTCCACAAGAGAAAGATGTAGCAATCTGCTTCCATAAACATCTACAGCCTTGGAAACCCTATGGAGAAGATCTACTCTTCCTATAGGGTTGCTCTGAGTCGGAATCCACTCAATGGCAATGGGTTTGTTTTTGTTGCTTTTTGGCTATTTGTTAGCATTTGTGAGGCACAATCATTCCATTAAAAACCATATTTGAAAATATTTTTCTAAAAAGAAGCACTGGATGCTCGGAGGGCTTTCTGTATGTTAATTCCTGCCCACCCCACCCCCAAGTTAAGACTCTATGAACTATCAGGTATTTAAATACCAGAATAAAATAAAACACGCAAACACTGTATAGGATATCTGATTTTTTTCTTTTAATTTGGAAAGAAAATAAGTATACAAGATTGCTAAAGAGTAGTGGTAAAAATTGAATGTTATGTACTATGGAATCAGTCAGTACATTGTTTTACTTCAGTAGCCAGTGATTCTTACAATTAATTCTGCAAAAAACAAAGAAACCTGTTACACAGAAATAAGAATAAAAAATGCCCCTTGCTGAACCCCATTTTGATAAAATTGGCTTCATATCTAGCTTATTGATTATACTCAGTTTCAGTTCTCCCTGTGCAAAAAAATATGTATTGTCATTAATGGTGGTTTGGTGAGAGAAAATCAATTTCTCTTAGGATAGTTTAACATAATATCCCAAATATAAAAAATTATTCAAGATTCACAGAGATAAACTTGTGCCTAGGAAACAGTTAATTCACCCATGTGCATAATAAGTTTATAACATACTTTTTAAACATAAAATCACAGTCGGAGACAGTGGTAAGACACCACATACTCAGTGCATTACTTCATGTAGTGCTTTCCTATGGATCATGTGGGGTTTACCACCACATAAACACTACACTTCTAGTGAATGCGCTTCTAACACACACAGATCTTTCCAACTCTTTAAAAAAAAATCTAAAGATCTCATAAGACCTCAAGTTTGGCATGTAAGGACTTTCTGTTTTAGTATCCCAAACATTGGGAAGATTAGGCATGACATGTAGTAACCACCCCTTACAAGCAAGACTGCACATAGGCTTTTGTTACATCACCACAACAAACCCTCAAAACAACTCAACACTGAGATCAAGAGGGGCACATTTATTTAGCCAAAGAAAATCTGAATGGCTTTCCTGGAGTTAAATGCACTCCAAGCATTAAGAATGATGTATAACTGTGGCACCTAAAGAGATCTGCCACTGTGTAATATGCTGTCAGGAAATGTTATGCATTTTAATAATACATTATGATTTGTTTGTTTCCCAGTACCATGGGCCACAAGAAAATGATACTCAAGACTATCTTGTTAGAACAGGACAAGTGATGACCCCAGTTTTAAATAGGGTTCTTCATTGAAGGAAAAGATAGATGCATAAAAGTCAAATTAGTTGACTTTAAGTGGTTTACATCCCAGGATGAATCAGGTTACACTGATTTAAGCCCAATTTAATTTAGGCAGGTTTTTAACCACAAGAATAAGGGCATTCTTAGTACATATTAATAATTAAACCAACATATACACAATTAGCAATATCTTATATAATATTAAACGTTTTAACAACTTGTTCTCAATTATTTTCTATCTAGTTAATCTGTGGCTTGTTTTTTTTTTTTTTTCTTTAAAAAAAAAAAAGCTCAACTTTTAATTTACATTGTACTTTGTATTTCTAACTGTATTCTATAATTATTTCATTGAAGCAGGTATAGTTCTCCGGATTCTAAGAGCCAAATTCGACTGTATCTTCTGTTATCTGTTTGAATTCATAATTGCCTCTGCCATCCATATGCAGGTAGTACTACGGGCAAGAAGAAACAAACAAACAAACAAACAAATCAATAATCAAGAATTTGCTATGTGACAGGAATTTAAGTAGAATTTCTTAAACTGGTGTTTAAGACAACGATTAGAAGTGATTACTTAAGTCACTGAAACCTTCAACAACTTATATTCTGATGCATACAATTTTCCAAGGTAACTGTAAATGAAGATGTTTGTTCTTTTAAAAAATAACAATATAACTCTGCTTAGAGTGTTCAAAGTACTTTCCTTTATGAGGACTAAAATACAATCTTCCTTATTATTTTAAAAGAACCAAATCTGTAAGTAACCCACAAATCAGAATGTCCAGCAGGTTGAACTGTGCAAAGTGCTAGACTGTTCAGCAGAAGCAGCCTTTATTACTTCCTTTTGCTGATTTCCTATGGCAGCTGGAGCCTCTAATTTAGTTAGGTTTTTGTTTGTTTGTTTTTTGCTTTAGTAGATGGGGAAAGAACTATATGGTGCCTATATATATATATATATATATATATATATATACACCTCATCCTTGCTCATCATTGCTTTTAGGACAGCAATTATAAAGCTTCAATTTTTTATTCCATGGCTTTTGATGAAAATACTTTTATTTTTCCATTTTGCTATTTCTTAGTTATTGTGGCTCCCAATTCTCCCTCATTAAGTCACCACTCCTTCACATGATCACTGTTCTGATGGTTATTTTGCTAGCTATCTATACCTGAAAGGAAGAGAAGAGGCCAAAGTCTTCTCTTGGTCCTATGGCTGTAATGTTTATGAACTTCTTGAGAAAACAGAGTGTTTGAGTATATGTGTGTGTATGTGTATATACATATTTGACTTTAATGTGATATGAGTAAAAGTTTACAGAGCAAATTCACTTCCATTCAACAGTTTTAACTGAAACCCACAGTGTCTCAGCTCTTTTCCCACTTCCTCCCTGTGCTTGCGTCTTTCTTTCCCACACATTCTTTCCTTCTGAGTTTTCTGCTAGTGCACCCCTGCTGATCTCTCAGGGCTGGTTGTTCTAGGGAGTATCTCTCTCTGGTGTTCATAGCTCTGTCTATTGTTTGGCTGAAAGTTAAGCCATGAGAGTAAGTTCAATACCAGGCCTGAATGGATTAGGGACCATAGTCTTGAGGGTGATTGGTCGGAGGATATTTTTAACTTGCTTTGATTTCTAGTATTCAATTTTTCATGCAACTCATGAGAAATACACAAATCATAACATGGCATAAAATAATATAAACTATTTTTTTAAAAGTAATTGTCTTAATTCACCAGATCAGCAGGAGACAACTTTCAACTTAAACAACTTTCCAATACTATCAATTTCCTTTTTCTCCTAAGTTTTCAAGCCTGGGATCAGTCAGGAAGACAGTTCAACAGAATGCTTTCAAACAGTGCCCAATTTAACTTCTATAAATATACAAGCTCTTTCTATAGTAAGTAACAGCCATAGCGAATTTCATTAAGTACTTTCACATAGCTCTCCTCTTTGATCCTCATCTTTATGTGTGAGAGACAGGCAAGGACCAGTAACTTTATTATACCAAGGAAGTAACCAGCCTAAAAACAGTGGTGCTTGAAAATATGTTTTATGACTTAAAATCCTGTTTTTCATTTTATTACTTGCAGAATATTATCTAAGCTGAAAGGCTCTTGAGGGTATAGACAGCAGTCTGTATCTCTTTCAACATTTAGCACGATATTTGGCAAAATAAGTGTTCAATCAGGTATGCTTATTGTGGGACAAGATATCATTACTGTTTTTTTTTCCCTCAAACCCTTTATTCAACATGAAATGTGTATCATGAAGCAACGGAGGGAAGGCAGAAAGGAGAAGGAAAGAAAATTAAGTGTTAAACTGGTTTTATCTTTAGGGTTTGAGCATTTTACAGTAAGAGATGAAAAGAACAACTGTACTGAGAAAGGAACTGCTGGAGTCTCAGAAAGTACTAAGATGTCTGTACTAATGTAAACTGCATTAATGCTGTCTTTGTAAATTATAGTTACTACCTAATGAACCCTATTTCATTACAATACAGTGGTAATATAGCCGGTATTACTCACTTTCTCCTATGTAGTCCTGCCCTTTACTAAAAATGCCCCTAAACATTTTTTTTTTTTTCAAATAATACTTTATATTGTGTTTAAAGTGAAAGTTTACACACCAAATTAGGTTCCTGTTTAATAAGTTCTACAGAAATTATTCAGTAATACTAGTTTCATTTTTCACAAAGTGGCATCACTGCCCCTAAACTTTTTGTCATGTAATTCTTCTTGAGAGTCTTTCCCCTTCTGCCAATATTAGATGGTTAAGGGAAAAAAAGTTTATTTAGACATAATTGTGGTAAGATTATACAAATTTTAGTCAATTTATATGATAATCATTTATAAAACTTAAGAACCAAAAAAGTTTATTTAGACATAATTGTGGTAAGATTATACAAATTTTAGTCAATTTATATGATAATCATTTATAAAACTTAAAAACCCAAGGAGGGGTCGCTATGAGTCGGGGCCGACTCGATGGCACATAACAACAACAACAACAACAACAAGAACCACTAACTTGTTTTCTAATACCTTTCACAGGTAACTAGGGATAGTTTAGGAGGCATTGGTGGCTCAGTGGAAGAGACAGGTACTTTCTATGTGGGAGTCTGGCTCAACTCCTAGGTTACATACCTCACGCACCTGTCTGCCCGTGGGGCTTCTGTGTTGTTATGATGTTAAACAAACAGGTCTCAGTGGAGTCTCCATACTAAGATGGACTAGAAGAAAAGGTCTGACTATTTACTTCTGAAAATCAGCTAATGAAAAACTTAGAAAAGAAGGGTAAGAATGGTTGTACAACTCGAACAATGTAATTAATGTTGCTTAATGTTGCTAAAGTATACATGTAAAAATGGCTGAATTGGTGTATGTTTTGCTATGTATAGTCTCAACAAAATAAATTTAAAAAGAAAAACAAAACCATAGAGATCACAATGGTCTGAACCACAACCAATTATGGGGATGCTGCTAGACCAAGCAGTGTTTTGTTTCACTATGAATGGGGGTCACCATGAATCAGGGCAACTCGCAGATATCATATTTGTGAACTCACTTACATACAAAAATTTATTTGTAACCCCAAAATCAATACTCACAGCTTCTGCAGTCATCCATGGACATGTGTATTGTTGTTAGTGCCACAGAGTTGGCTCAGATTCACAGAGACCCAGTGTACAACAGAAGGAAACACTGCTGGGTTCTGCACCATCCTCACAGCCACTCTAATGCTTGAGCTCCTTTTCCCAGTCACTGTGTCAATTCATCTTGTTAAGAGTCTTCCCCTTTTTCACTGACCCTCCACTTTACCAAGCATGATATCCTTCTCCAGGGACTGGTCCTTCTGACAACATGACCAAAGTATGAGAGGTAAAGTGGCCATTCTCATTTCAAAGAGCATTCAGGTTATACTTCTTCCAAGACAGACTTCTTTTGTCTTCTAGCAGTGCATGGTACATTCAGTATGCTTCACCAACACTACAATTCAAATGCCTCAGTTCTTCTTTGGTATTCTTTATACACTGTCCAGCATATATAAGGCTACTGAAAATACCATGGTTTGTATTGGGCACACTTTAGTCTTCAAAGTGACATATTTGCTCTTCAACACTTTAAGGAGGTCTTTTGTAACAGATCTGCCCAGTGCACTATGTGGTTTAACTTCTTCACTGCTGCTTCCATGGGCACTGATTGTGGATCCAAGTAAAACAAAATCCCTGAAAACTTCAATCTTTTCTCCATTTATCATAATGTCATTTATTGATCCAGTTGTGAGAATTTTTGTTTTATTTATATTGAAGTGCAATCCATACTGAAGGTAGTCTCTGATTTTCACAAGTGCTTCAAGTCTTCTTCAGTTTTAGCAAACGAGGTTGTGTCATCTGGATATTGCAGGCTATCAGTGACTCTTCCTCCAATCCTGATGCTCCTGATGCCAAGTTCTTCATATAGTTCAACTTCCCAGATTATATGCTCAGCATACAGACTGAATAAGTATGGTGAAACTATACTACCCTGATGCATACCTTTCCCGATTTTACACCACGTAGTATTCCCCTGTTCTGTTTCCACGACTGTCTCTTGGTCTATGAACAGGTTCCTGATGAGCACAATTAAGTGTCCTACAATTCTGATTCTTCACAACATTATCCATAATGATTCACACAGTCAAATGTCTTTACATAGTCAATAAAACACAAGTAAATATCTTTTGGTATTCTTTGCTTTCAGCCAATAACTATCTGACATCAACAATAATATCTCTCATTCGCCGTCCTCTTCTTAATCTGGCTTGTATTTCTGGAAGTTCCGTCCATGTACTGCTGCAAACATTTTTGAATTTTTATTAAGCAAAATTTTACTTGTGTGTGTTATTAATGATATTGTTCAATAATTTCCACATTTGTTGAATGGGCACAAATATGGACCTCTTCGAGTTGGTTGGTGTGTTAGGCTGGGTTCTCTAGAGAAGCAAAACCAGTAAAGCTTATATAGAAAGAGAGAGAAAAAGAAATTTATCTTAGGAAAACGGCTCACACACTTATAGAAGCTGGCAAGTCCCAAGTTCTTGGATCAAATGTCAAGCTGGAGGCTTTTCCTGACTTGTGCTCCTGCAGGAGCTGAAGAGTTCAAGGTTGGCAAGCAGTACTGGCTGTTGACTCCAACGAATGACGAATCCAAGAGCTCCAGGCCAAATGGTGGTTTGTTTGCTCATGGACAATTGTAGGCAGCACAACAGGATCCCAATCCACAGAAGTGTATCTTTTCCCAGGATGTCCATAAATATCCTGGAAACAGGCCATATCCCTAGGGAAATTCCCTTTCAACGGATTGGCTGCTCAAAACATAAATATCTGATCCCATCATGGGAACAACCCACATCACAATTGCTTAAACCACACAGAATTGTAGTCCAGCTAAGTTGACACACAGCTCCATTTATCACAGTTGGCCAGGTGATTGTCTTCCAAATATTTTGGCATGAGCAAGTGAACACTTCCAGCACTCCATCTGTTTGCTGAAACATCTCAATGGGTATTCCGTCAATTCCTGAAGGTTTATTTTTTGACAATGCTTTCAGTGTTGCTTGGATTTATTTCTTTAACATGACAGGTTTTGATCATATGCTACATCCTGAAATGGCTGAGCACAGACCAATTATTTTGGGTACAGTGACTCTGTATATTCTTTCCATCTTCTTTTGACACTTCCTGCATTGTTCAATATTTTGGCCATAGAATCCTTTAATATCACAAGTTTCAAGCCTGAATTTTTTTCTTCATGTCTTTCAGCTCGGTAAGTGCCAAGTGTATTCTTCCACTTTGATTTTCTAACTCCAGGTCTCTGCACATTTCATTATAACACTTTATGTTGTTTTCTCAAGCTGTGCTTTGAAATCTTCTGTTCAGCTAATTCATCTCATCATTTCTTCCCATTTGTTTTGTCTACTCTCCATTCAAAAGCATTATTTCAGAGTCCCTTTTCATATCCATTTGGTCTTTTTTTATTTCCCCTTTTTTTAAAAAAATTTAAATAAACTTTTAATTTTAGAATAGTTTTACATTTATAGAGATGTTACAAAGACAGTATAGAAGTCCCATATACCTTTACTCAGTTTCCCCTATTAATATCTTACATTATTTATGGTAGATTTGTCACAACTAAAGAACCAAAGTTGGTACATTACTATTAACCAAAAAACGCACTGCCATGAAGTCAATTCTGACTCACAGCAACCCTGTCACTGGCTGTAAATCTTTATGGAAGGAGACCGTTTCATCTTTCTGCTGTGGAGTGGCTGGTGGGTTTGAACCGTAGACCTTTTGGTTAGCAAACAAATGCTTTAAAACCACTACACCACCAGAGCTGCTACTGTTAACTAAATTCCATACTTCAAACTTGACTAGTTTTTCCCTAATAGGACTTTTTCTGTTCTGGGATCTCATTTAGCTGTCATGACTCCTTTGCCTCCTCTGGTCTGTGACAGTTTGCCACATTTTCTTGCTTTTGGTGACCTTTAGTTTTGATGAGTACTTCTTTCCTGTCTTTTTAATGACTTTTTGCTTTCTTCGTGTATAACATCTTCGAAATCAAACCACAACTTGTCTGGTCTTTAGTTACTGTTGTTCAATGCATCATATCTATTCTTCAGATGGTTTCTAAATTCAAGTGGGATATACTCAAGGTCATATTTTGGCTCTTGTGGACTTGTTTTAATTTTCTTCAGCTTCAACTAAAACTTACGTATGAGCAACTGATGGTCTGTTTCACAGTTGGTCCCTGGCCTTGTTGTGACTGATGTTATTAAGCTTCTCCAACATTTCATTCCACAGATGTAGTCCATTTGATTCCTGTGTATTCCACGCGGTGATGTCCATGTGTATAGTTGCTGTTTATGTTGTTGAAAAAAGATATTTGCAACAAGTAAGTTGTTGGTCTTGCAAAATTCTATCATGTGATTGGGTGTCACTTCACCCAAAGCCATATTTTCCAAATACCATGCTTCTTCTTTGTTTTCAACTATCACATTCCAATCAGCAGTAATTATCAATACATCTTGGTTGCATGTTTGATTAATTTCAGACTGCAGAAGTTGGTAAAAATCTTCAATTTCTTCATCTTTACCTTTAGTGGTTGGTGTGCAAGTTGAATAATAGTAGTATTAACTGATCTTCCTTGTAGGCATATGGATATTATCCATCACTGACAGCACTGTACTTCAGGATAGATCTTGAAATGTTCTTTTTGATGAAGAATATGACACCAGTCCTCTTCAATCTGTCATTCCCAGTATAGCAGACCATACGACTTTCTGCTTCAAAATGGCTAGTATTAATCCATTTCAGCTTACCAATGTGTAGGATTTTGATCTTTATGTGCTCCATTTCATTTTTCACTACTTCCAATTTTCCTAGATTCGTACTTCATACATTCATGCCATGTTCCGATTTTTAATGGATGTTTGCAGCTGTTTCTTCTCATTTTGAGTTGTGTCACATAAGCAAATGAAGGTCCAGAAAGCTGTACTCCATTTACATCACTAAGTAGATTCTACTTTGAGGAGGCAGCTCTGCCCCAGTCCAATTTTGTGTGCCTTTCAAGTTGAGGAACTTATTTTCCTGCACTAAATCAAACAATGCTTCCCTGCTATTCATATGGTTTCCAGTGGCCCTTTTTTTTTTTTTTTTCCAGAAGTGGACTTGGCCATGTTCTTCTTCCTAGTCTGTCTTAGTCTGGAAGCTCCACTGAAATCTTTCCACTGTGGGTGACCCTCCTAGGTACATGAAGTACCAGTGGCATGACTTCCAGCAACACACAAGCCACCACAATACGACAAACTGACAGAAAGTGATGGTAGACATGCACAGAACCTCAAAACATCTGAGTTCCCGATATACATGTTCACAGCTGAGGTTGAACAAGGCAACACACTGCCTTGTTTCAGCTCTCATACTGTAAACAATGTTATCATTCTGGTGGTCTATTTAGTGTCATCTTTTTCACATTTTTGTGCTTTCTGTTGGTGTTTTTACTTTTTAAAATGGTCTCCAAGTATAGTGTTGAAGTGTTGTCTTTTTAAAATGGTCTCCAAGTATAGTGTTGAAGTGTTGTCTAGAGTTCTTAACTGCAAGTTGTGATGTCCCTTACAGAGAAAATAGCAGGTGTTAAATAAGCTTCATTCAGGTATGTATGAGTTATAGTATTGTTGGCCATGAGTTCAATGTTAATGAATCAACAATATATATATTAAATGAGATGTCTTTAAACAGGAACATGCATAAAAAAGAGATAATGTACTGGGTGACTGACAGAAATGCTGTGACTAGGAGCCTGTAGGAGCCTAATCCTGTATTTCCCCTTGGAGCAATGATTCACAATTCAATCGTTAGTGTTCAGTGTTCATGATAATTTTATAGAAGGTAACTACTGTGAATAAAAACAGATAACTATACATTTTAGTTTTTAAAATTGACAATTATGCCAATATTTAAGAAAATAACACTTTATAAAACTGAAACAAAATCACTTTTTCCCTTAAGGTATATGTTTATAAGGGAACATAAACCAAGAACTCTAGAACCACATTCATCTAAATTCACATAAATATATAATATAAACTTCCACCGTACTATTAAATGTAAGAAATACAAACCTCATGATGTTTCCAAAGAGATTTTCTATGTGACACAGTGAAGAGGGTGATGCCAACCTAAAAGAAAGGAAATAATTGACATTTAGATCAATGACAGAGATTCACAAATGAAGCTAGTCTATATATTTTAAGGTGTAAGCTGATTGCTTTCAGTGGCTATATATGAAAAACAATGTCAAAGAGAAAAAATAATTTCAACTGACGTTACTATTTAAGGTAAGGTAAAGTACCTTTGGGCTTTCAAGCACGTAATAAAAGCCAACAGGTACTGGCACTAAATACATTATTTTATTTGGGACATATAATACATATCCTAGCATATTTTCTACTTTATTGTAAAAAACAAAATATGTGAAAAGAGTGTAAGGATGATAAAAAGTCTAAGAACTTAAAACTAGTAAAAATTAATACAGAATAGCATTGTCTATAGGCAATTTGCTTCTCAAACACAAAGTCATAATTCCTCATTGAAAATCTTTGCTTTGGAATTTAGATTTTGGAAATGTGTTAAACACTCTCAGAATTCTGTAATCAAACACATGAATGTATCTGGAGCAACACATATGGACATACACATTAAGTGAAATAAAGAGTTTAAATATCTTTTGTTAGCTCAGGCCAGATTTTGCCATTCAATAAAACTGCTAAAAAAAAATCATCAAATTTACTTCAGTTTTTAGAGCTTTCTGGATTAAAGATTGTGAATAAAGGGTTATAGATGTGTTCTTCAGACTTTCAAAACAACACTAATAGGTATAAGTGTAGTTGCTCTGAATCAGTGGTTCTCAATCGTGGGTTGATTTTGCCCCTCAGGGGACATCTGGCAATGTCTGGGGTTATTTTTGGTTGTCACAACTGAGAGTGCTACTGATATCTAATTGGTAGTGGCTAGAGGTGCTGCTAAACAGTCTACAATGCACAGAACATAACTAGGAATTATCCAGCCCCAAATGTCAATTGTGCCAAGCATGAAAAACCCTGCTCTACGTCACTGTATCTCAAAATTAATTCCTTCAGGCCAACAGATACCTGCTGGGATATCCAGGAAATGTCCATCATGAATTCCAAATTTTATTTTGACAGTAATTTTTAAAAACTTAAGTAAGCTCCAGATCATTTCTGCCGTAAGACTGAAGTGCTCAAGTTTGTGTCTTCACTTCTGCTGGTGTCAAGTGACACTTTTAATGTGTCATAAGTTTATCTGACTGCCTGTGAAACAGTTCTCAAACCAACTAGGAATTACATGATAAAATAAGCATATTATCAGTATTAATAAAACAGACATTTCAACTGGACATTTATGTCTTTTTAAGGATTAGTTTTCAGAGCATTTAACTTACATCTTTTAAACACTTGACTATGTTGAATCAATCTACAAGGAATAAAAGTTAATATATTCCAAGTTGAGATAATGTGGAAGCAATCACACAAATGTTAATGATCGAGACATTTTCAAATTGGTGTGAATGAGGTCATTTCTAGTACTCACTAATTCCCTTTAAATCTGACAGCCAAGTTGTGGTATTGAATGTAGAATTATTTTGCAACATTTACAAAAATAAGTCTCATTCCTGGTATTATATCTGTTCATAGTTCTTACAATAACTGGATTACGACTCTACTTATTGCAGGCATTCTTGATATTATCATTACTGAAGTCAAAATACAAAAGCAAAATTCATAATACATGATCTGGACTTCAGACTGTATCGTTCCATAACTAACTCCCAAACTAATAGTTTAATTCAGGTAAAATAGGTCTCTTTAGTGCTGCAAATTTGAAAATTTTTAAGTCTTGTCTGTATTTAATTTGTAAATGTATACTGGTTTTGTAATTGTCAATGAATTCTTGGCTTAACGAGTATATTCCTCATTTCATGTTAATACTATATATAAAGTGCTATTATAGTAATATAATTAAAACTGTCAGGTTTAATTGTGATGGTTAATATTATGTATCAAGGTTTGGTTTGGTCAGACACTAGTTTAGATGTTCCTGCTGTGAAGGGATTTTATAGATGTGATTAACATTTACAATCAGCTTATTTAAATAAAGGAGATCACTATGAATAATGTGGGTCACTTAAGCTAAATGCTTAAGGACCAAAAACTGAGGTTTCTCAGAAAAAACTAAAAATTCTGCTTCAAGACTATAACATAGAAATCCTGCCTGAATTTCTAGCTTGCTGTCCCGTCCTATAGATTTCACACTCAAGATTGCAACATCAACACTTGCCTGAATTCCCAGTATGTGGGCCTCCCCTGCATATTTCAGACTTGCTACCCAGACAACTGGGTGATCAATTCCTTAAAATAAATCTCTTTATTTACATATGTTCTATTGGTTCTGTTTATCTGGAGAACCCTGAATAATATAAGGTCCCATAAAAATGTTCTTTTAAATGGAATCTACAGGCATTTGACTGTTAACCAGAAGGTTGGTGGTTCAAACCCACCAGCCACTCCTCGGAGGAAGACTGGGCAATCTACTTCCGTAGAGATACCGCCTTGGAAACCCAAGGAGGGTCGCTATGTGTTGGAATTGACTCGATAGCAGTGAGTTTTTTTTTTTTTTTAAATATATACTTTATAAACAAATTGGATCTTATGAGAGGAGTATACTCTACAGCTAGACCATAAGAGAAAACTCTTGTCTAGGTGCCATCAAGTCGGCTCCAACTCATAACAACCCAATATACAACAGAACAAAAGTTCTGCCCAGTCCTGTGCAGCCTCACAATCCTTGCTACACCTGATACCATTGTTGCAACCACCGTGTCAATCCATCTCATTGAGGACCTTGTCTTTTTGTTGGCCCTTCACCAGAGCTCCAAACAACTCGTGAATCAGAGCTCCCCAACAATCTTGGTTCACATGCTCTTAGTATATCAGAAATATTTTTACAGTGACCCTAAGCCAAAAAAACTTTATGTAACAGTTCCATTTATTAAGCATTTAGATGCAAACTTAATAGTAGTTGTCTGTGCAGTGTCCAACAGATGTCATCATTTTCCTCAAAATGTAAAAGTATCCTGCAGTGCCCCTGAGAGTTTGCTACTGCGTCCTGACACACAGTTTCCAAACCATACAGCCTTATGTATGACAGATGAAAACAGGTATAATTCCATATAGCTACAGTATTCAGAAATTAAAGAATTCAAAGGTTTTCCAGTTTTGAATACTTTAGGGAGCTTATGAAAATTCCAAGATGCTGGCCTTTCTATTCATTCCTTTTATTGTCTTCACACCTGCAGTGATTTTTATCATATTCTTTCTAGTCAAAATTTCTCAGCAGTCCTCAAATAATTCTTTCAAGTGTGTTGACGAAGCCAGTAACATTCAATTAGTTGCTTTGATTTATGCATTTTATTAATCCACAGTAAAAACAAAAATGAAAAGTATTCACATTTTATCATAACTTTGCACTGACTGTTTTCACGTTCTGCTATCTACTACTCATAAGCCATGCTCCCTGAAAGGATATATCACTGCTCTCTCTCATTTAGTAGGGCAAGTAATCATATACCCTTGTGCAATACAAAGGCACTCTCTAGAAATGAAAATTAGAAATGATAACTAAAGTGCAGTAATAAGACAATACAGCAAACACCTCTAGATGCCTATAAATCTGAAAAACAATATAGACAGATGAATAAAAATTACAAATTGCCCAGATTTAAGAATAGAAAATAAACCATTAAAAACATAAAATCAGCAGTTAAAAATCTTTCTAATAAAATGAATATAGAAATTCATTCTTTCATCATTATACTAGTGCATCTCAAGGTTTAAGGTGCCTTTATATCATCTGAGAATTTTGCTAAAATGTATATTCTGATTTAGTAGGATCTAACAAACCCCCAGGTGAGGCTGATGCTTTTGATCCGTGATCACACTTTGAGCGCAAGAGTTTATACTATATGTATATGCAACAAGACTTTTTATATTTAAGTTCCCAAAGAACAATTTACATGTGTTAAAATACTCTGGTACCTACAGAGAAACTGTAAAACAGGATATACTGCTCTTATTCTAAAAACGTAAGAGTACAGGAGTACAGATGTTGGTGAGAATTGTTCACAGAAAAAAAAACAAAAAACAAAAAACCCTCAGACTACTGAATAATTACAGAACAGAACTAATGTAGACAAACTCAGACTAGGTTACTGAAAAAAACTTTGATAAAATATTGCCTAAGCCAAAGGGAAAATGAATAAAAGCACAATAATTGCCATGAATGTCAATACCAGTTTATTAATTCTAAGTACAGATAATGATGTAAAAGAGAAACAGATCTAAATATGTTATTTGTTTGTTATCTAATAAGTGGCTAAAGAGAATTATATAAATAATTCATTTACAACTCATTTCCTTTTACTCACAGCTATTAAACATATAAGTTTAAAATCTTTATTAAAGCAAGATATCATTCTCTGAGAATAATTTTGTTACTAAATAATTTGGAATCTTCTCCTTGGATAAATATCTGGCTGGACATAGATCAGACTGCGGGGGCAGATATAGATCCCCAAGTTGAGAACCTGCCACACCTACCTTTCGACAATGACTATAAATGTAGCCTTCCACATCCACACTAACTGCACTTGTGCACTCATCCAAAATGGCAAACTGGGGTTTATGATAAAATAATCTTGCCATCTGAAGAATAAAAAGAGAAATGCTTTGTGTAAACATATGCATACTTAAAATTAATAAGCTAAAATAAATTTACTTTAAATTAAATATGCAGTCTTGTAAATAAGCATGGAAATTATTCTAACTAAAAAGTCTGTTTTCCAGAAATAGAGACAATATAAGTAAACCAAATTATTTTATTCTCAGCCTGAACAAACAGGAAAATATAATATAGGGGAAATATTTATTGGTAAGAATAAAATACAATCTATTTGTTTGACCTGAGATGAAGCTGAGTTTTAAATCGACATTAAAGGAAGTTCACGTAACAAACAATATTAGAGGGTTTAACCAAATTTTAGAATTCAGACTAACAATGGCCTCAGGTGCAAAAAGGTCTCTGGTTTTAAAGATTCTGTTGTCTGAATAATGGTAACAACTCTAAGTAACTTTAGGTAGTAGATACTGAGCCCTGGAACAAGGATACATAAATAATGGTGGCAGGTAAGGTCAAAGAATGAAATAAAGAATACAATAATAAAAGTAGTTGATCATCTTCAATATCTTCAGCTACATCAGGGGGAATGGTGTGAGTAAGATAAAGAGATATCTATAGAAACAAAGAGATCTAATAACCCAACCAGGATCATTGTATTTCCCAGGATCAATGTACTACATCCCGTAGATAATTAAATCTCAGCTTTTGTTTTCACAAATACTGGCAATGTTTTTACGAGTATTTCAGAAGTACAAATTTAAGCACAAGTTATACATTCCTGAGCACTTTTATTATCATTTAAACTAATCTATAATTTAACAATTGCTAAATAAAAAAGAATGAAATAAAATTTTGTGCCTTAATAAAAATGCTAGATTATAAGAATAACTTTATGTAACTAGTTGCATCTTTATACAATGTGTTCAGAGTATACTTACCGCCATTCTTTGTTTTTCACCACCACTGAGTACATCCATCCAATCCTGAACACTGTCCCAGCCTCCTTCACGTTCAAGGATATGACCCAACTGGACATTGTCTAAGTAGTCCTTCAGTACCTTTCAGACAAATAATTAGAGATGAAACCAAGCTTAATATAAACCAACTTTCTCTCTCACACTTTATTTTTTAAACTACAAGGAGTATAATTCTTTGCCAATATCACTTAAAGAGGCACATTTCACAAAATAACGTGGCACAAAAGTAGTATTGAACCTCGATGTTCCTGTCTATACTAACTGTGACAAAATGTGTCATTGTTGTACATAATTAACAAGTAAAAACAATGAGAAAACAAACAATAAACCTGTTGCAGTCAAGTCGACTCCAACTCATGGTAACCTTATGGTGTCAGAGTACAACTGTACTCCGTAAGGTTTTTAATGGCTGATTTTGGGTAAGTAGATTGCTAGGCCTTTTCTTCCCAGGAGCTTCTGTGTGGACCTAAACCTCCAATCATTCAGTTAGCAGCGCCTCAAGTTTTGCACCACCCAGAGGCTCCCAACAGTATAAAGACAGATTAAACACAACGTATCATATTTAAGCAAAGTGGTTTTCATCTTACCTTACCTTGGAAAGCTGTAATTAATGTCAAGGCTTTGGAGGGTTTCACAGGTTAGGTTAAATTACCTGGCATTTCAATACTTACCTGATTAAGGTGAAGTATAAGAAGTAAAATATTTTCAGTAGGTTAGGATACAGAGTCCCTTACCAGATCAGAGATCCCCTTCCTTTTCTGATCTTCTTTTCCATCTGGATATATCACTTGGTCTCGAAGTGTTCCAAGGGTCATATAAGGTCTCTGACAGTAGAGCAAGAGATAATAGAAGTAAATTTTAAGAAAATTAAAGGATCTTAAATCAAAGATTATGAAACAACTCAACCAAGGTCTTACCTGAGGAACATAAAATAACTTTCCTCTCTCAGGTTTAGTTAGACGTCCTCCAAAAAGAGGCCATAACTATAAAAGGAAAAGAGGAAAGAGAGAAACAGTTGTGAATTTTACAATGTAGCAGACACAATGGCAGTTAACAGGAGCCTAAGGCTCAACACAACAAAGTTTTGAGGCCTATTTGTACTTACTTCACCTAGAACACGGAATAGTGAACTCTTCCCACATCCATTAGGACCACAAATTAGAACGTTGGCCCCAGATCGAACCTAAAATGGAAGTTAGTTCATGAATTAAGTAGAAGGAATATGTAATCAGTGAACATTTGCTAAAGTCAAAGACCTCTCTGCTACTTACGAGCTTTCTGCTTTGCCTATTCTACTCAGTGATGTTTTTTTCAATGAGCACATATTACTTTTTAACTTTATAAACTTGCATTTAAAAATCATACTTGATGTCATCACCTTTATCTCAACTGGAATACAAAGAAAAAACCTTAAAAAAATTTCTTGAGAATTTAAAAGAACATTAAATAAATGTATCCATACAAATAAAGTCTTTTTAAAAAACTCAATCATTTGCTTTATATTGTTCTATAGGAGTGTTCATTATTTTTACTATTTAATATATCAGATATTTTTCCAGGTCAGCATATTCAGATCCCTATCATTAATATATATATATTTTTAAATAATGCTTGCAGGGTATTCCACAGGAAGGATACACTGTAATATTTAAAAAATATTCCTTTGTTAAATATTTAGGTTGTCTAGATTTTTATTTGTTCTTTTTTATAATACAGAAATTAATCTCCACACCAGTAAGTAACCTTATGCACTAGTGAGAAATGTTTCCTGAGATTCTTAGAAATTAGAAATGTTTCATCAAAGTACTTGTGCATTATAAATATTTATGAGGCCCACCAAACTGCTCTGCAACTAAGTGAAAATAAAGATAATGAGAAAATGTAAAGAGTATGCAAGTTCTAAACTTAGTCTTACCAGTGTCTAAATGACCTTTGAAAAAAATCAGAAAACCTGGGTTCTCATTCTAGCTGACCCCAATAAGCAGCAGTATATTACAGCAGGAAAGATGTCAGAAATATTCAGAGACATGAGTTACATTAGCTATGTAACCAGCCTTGAGAATTTTTTTTTAACTGTTGAGCCTTAGGGAGCTCTGGTGGCATAGTGCCTGAGGCATTTGACTGCTAACCAGAAGACTGGCGGGTCAAACCCACCAGCCATTCCTCGCAAGGAAGACTGGACCATCTACTTCTGTAGTGATACCACCTCAGAAACCCGAGGAGGGGTCGCTATGAGTCGTAAAGGACTTGACGGCAGCGAGTTTGGTTTTTTTGTTTTGTTTTGTTGAGCCTTAGGCTCCTATTAACTAATTTAATAAATATATCTCTGTTCTAGGCAATGGGGCTGTATTAGTAAGTAAAAAAAAAAAAAAAAAACAAACTCACTGCCATGGAGTCAGATCTGACTCATAGCAACCCCTCCTTGGGTTTCCAGGCAGTATCACTACGGAAGTAAATTCTCCAACCTTTCTTCCGAGGAGAGGCTGGTGGGTTTGAACGACCAGCCTTCTGGTTAGCTGTCAAATGCCTTAGGCCCTATGCCACCAGAGGGACAAAAAAAAAAAAAAAAAAAAATCCTTACCCTAGGGATTTACATTCTAGTAGACATATAATAAGGAATACACATAATAAATAAGGAAATAGTATGCTAGAAAGTAAGTGCTATGAAGGAAAATAGATCAGAGTATGGACACTTGGCAGTGAGTGAGAGGTATTGTATTTTTAGGGCGGTCAAGGTAGGACTCATTCAGAAAGACAACTAACGAAAACTCTGAAGGAAGCAAATGAGTGAATTAGGAGTATCTGAAGGAAGAATGCTCTAGCCTGCCTTCCCCCTAAAAAACTTAGTGCAAAGCAGCTGAGGCAGGAGTATGCCAGGCCTGTTCAAAGAACAGAAAGGAGGCTGATTTGGCTGGATAAAAATGAACAAGAAAGAAGAGTTGCAGGAATGAGCTCAGATAAGTAAAGGGTGGGGTGTGTGGGTACAGTAAAATCTAAAACCAAATTCACTGCCATTGAGTCGATTCTGACTCATAGTAACCCCCATTAGATTTCTAAAGCTGTAAATCTCTATAGAAGCAGACGGCCTCATCTTTCTTTCATGGAGTGGCTGGTGGATTTAAACCACCATTCTTTTAGGTAACAGTCATGTCTTAACCACTACACCACCAGAACTCCTCTGTGGGGTAGAGTAGTGGCAGGCAAATCCTACAGAGCAATGTAAGATACTGAAAGGGCTTTGGTTTTTTACACTGATGAAATGGAGAGACATCAGAGGTTTTATTGGCAAAGTAGTTGTGTTGCAGAAATTACTTGGTATGACTGTTCTAGCTATGGTCTTCACCATTTCCACCAGATTACTGGTTGGAAATATGCAGGTGCCATCAAGAGAAAAGACCCATAGGTGGAGTGAAGAACTTCCTTGGACCAAAGATTCCTGTGCTGGTCCTCCTTGGCAGAGAGACGGTAGCAGTGGTACCAAGAGGCATAAGACAGAGCAGTGGGCTTGCTGGCCCACAGAGCAAGAAAGCTGAGTCCCTTTGGGTAGAAGTCTTGTTGGCAAAGTAGGATGCACCTAAGGGCACCTATCAGCAAAACTGTAAGGACTGTGTAACACTTGCCCAAGCAGGGCAGAGGCCAGGCCAAGAAGCCAAGGGTCAGAAAAGCATGTCTGAGGTCATAACAGAGGGGAGACTGTCCTGATTGAAGAATAGTATCCAGAGTGCATTCTTCTTTCTTGCTTGCTTTCTTTCTTCCCTCCCCTCCCCTCCCACCCCAGCAACCAACAAAGAAAGTTTCCCTCCATATATAAACCTTTCCTTGACTCTCCAAAACAATGAACCAATACTATATTTGTCCTTCTGTGATTGACTTATTTCACTCAGCATAGTGTCCTCCAAGTTCATCCATATTATGTGGTGTTTTGCAGACTCCACATTATTCCTTAGTGCTGCATAGCATTCCGGTATGTGTACATAGCATAGTTCGGTCATCCATTCTTCTGCTTATGGGCACGTAGGTTGTTTCCATCTTTTTGCTTTTTTGGTCCCTTGTTTCCCCTGCTTTATCTTGCTTCTTTGTTGGACTGTGATGCTCTGTTGTCTCTGAGGCATTGTGACATTTTTGTGTTTATATTTAATTGGTGATTATATGTTGGAGTGACTTGCCCACAATTTTCGTTTTCTTTGTTTTGTTTGTATGTTATCTATACAATTAGGGTACTGTGCTATGCTCCTCTATTCACTAGTTGGCAGCACTTATACACTCACCACCTGTCTCCTTTCCTTTGTCAGCCTCTTGTATGTCCTTGCTGACCTTGGCAAACACAGCCTGTTCTTAGGTCCCTGGAATCCAAATGAGAATGCTATCACTTTAAAATCCAAAATGGTTGCCACATGTAAACAATCAAAATGGCTGCAGAAAGTCCACAGCTCAAGTTGTCTCCCTCCTTGCTGTTTCCCTTCCTAGTCAAAGGCCACCAGAGCAGTTGTCCCTGCAGCCCTTGGTGACTGGGACTGATCTTTAGGTCAATTCTCACTTCCCAACACCACTTGGAAATATTCAAGCCATTGAATATTCAAGTAGCTGACAGTCCGCAGCTCCAACCGTCTCTGTACTCACTATTTTCGTTCAGGTTTTTCCACTAGTTGGTGCCTAATCCACTTCTGTATAGTTCCTTTCAAAGCTCAGGGTTCCAGGGTTATCTTCTGTATCTCTGTCAATTGGTTTTTCTTTTCTTTGTTGAAGAGGGTCTGTGTCGCTTGTCTGCCTATTCCTCCATCTTACTGGAAGTTCTGAGTGCATTCTTGAACCTGGACTGTAACCTATAACTTTCCTAATAAACCCCATAATTGTGACTACTGTTTTTGAGTTCTGTGTAGCCATTGCAACAAATTATCAAACCCAGCAGAGAAGTATTGAGTGCCGTGGGAGGAACAGTTGGTGTCAGAATTGATAAAGGGGTTTGAGGGTGGCGGTATGCCTGACTTTCACCTCATAGTAATCAGCCTTGGGCTGCTGAAGGTGATTCTGTTTCTCCCTTGTGAAGTTAGAGGAGGTCAGAGGAAGATGCTGCCCCCATGGCCTTTTTGCAGGAGTGAAGTGATCTGGCTTCCGTTTTAACAAAGTTGTGGGGATAAAAGCAGAGAGAGAGAGATTAATTAGGAGACGACTGTAATAATCCTGGAAAGAAATGATGGTAGTTTAGACCAGGTGGTAACAGTGGAGATGATGAGACATGCTTAGATTCTATACATACTATATTTTGGAAGTAGAGTCAAGACTATTTCCTGGTGGGCTGGCATGAGATATGAGAGAAAAAGTCAAAAACAATACCAAGGTGTTTGGCCTGAGTAACTGGAAGGACAGAGTTGTCAGTAACTGAGCTGGGGAAGAGTGAAAGTAGTTTTTTAAGAAGCAGACCAGAAGTTCCATTCAGGACATAGAGTAAAACCTGCTTAAAGCAGGAACCTGTGTAAGGCAGAAAACTGTCAGAAGGAAAATTCAAATATTTTCCACTAAAATGAGGAATAGAAAAGTGGTTAAGACTAAACTCCGTCAAAGATAGAAAACTTACAAGACCCAGAAAAACAAGGCAGTCCTAATCAAATTCCAGCTCTCACAGGTTTCACTGTATTAGTTTTGAAGGGTTTATCAGATATGCAAAGGAGCTCTAGTGGTACAGTGGTTATGGCATTTGGCTGATAACGAAAAGATCAGTGGTTCAAACTCACGAGCTGCTCCATGACAGAAAGATGGGAAGTCTGCTTCCATAAAGATTTACAGCCTTGGAAACCCAAGAGGGGTCGCTATGAGTCAGAATGTACTCGATGGCAGATAATTTATTTGAAAGAACGGAAAAACTGCTCACTCGCCCAAGACTGCAACAATAATAATAAAAAAAATCCAATAATTATATGCCTTTTTTTTTTAAATAAACTATCAGACAACATCCTTTCAATAACATAACTGAAAAACATCCCCGAATCAAACAGAAATTACAGAGGGCCATAAACACAGGCTTGAAGAGAGGGATTTCAGAGCCATGCTGTCTAATACAGTACTCACTAGCCACATGTGGTCATTTAAAGTCAAATTAATTAAAATTAGATAAAATTTAAAATTCAGTTCCTCAATATCACTAGCTACATTTCAAGAGCTAAATAGCCATGTCTAACTATTATACTGGAATGCAAAGATAAAGAACACATCCAGCATAGCAGAAAACTCTACTGCACAGTGTAGGAATCTGCAATTGTAGAGACATCCTATAGGATAGAAATCTGTTAATAATCTTCATGATTTCTACAGCTGAACTACTTATAAAATTGCAATATCCACAATTTAAATAATTATTCAAAGGAGGCAGTCTTACAAACCATATAAAAACACTCTATTTTTGCTTTTTCTTTTTAATTTGGTCTGCCATCTTCTTATATGTTAAAAACTCCCTGCAGTCGTGTTGATGTGACTCATAACAACCCTTCCTTGGGTTTCCGAGGTGCTATCACTACGGAAGTAGATTGCCTACTATGCCTTCCTTTCTTCTTATATGTCAAGAGAATTTTTTTAATAAGCATCATTCACCTGACGTGAGATCTTACCTGCTTTGAACAGGCAGCTATCAGCAGTGCTACTGCATTGCTCTTGCAATGTTTTAATCAGTAATAAAAAGTCTGCCCACCACTTGTCAGTTTGTTGTACTATGGTGGCTTATGTGTTGCTATGAGATTGGAAGCCATGCCACCAGTATTTCAAATACAAGTAGGGTCACCCATGGTAGACAGGTTTCAGTGGAGCTTCCAGACTAAGACTGGGAAGAAGGAAGGGACCATTCACTTCTCAAAGAGTTGGCTAGTGAAAATCTTATGAATATCAGTGAAACACTGTCCAATATATTACTGGAAGACTTTATGAAAAGCCCTGAAACATTTTCTGATATAGTGCTGGAAGATGAGCCCCTCAGGTTGGAAGGCACTCAAAATACAACTGGTGAAGAGCTGCCCTCTCAGAGTAGAGATGACCTTAATGATGTGGAGAGAGTAAAGCTTTTGGGATCTCTGTTTGCTGATGTGGTAAGACTCAAAATGAGAAGAAACAACTGCAAACATTCATTAATAATTGGAACACAGAATGTACGAAGTATGAATCCAAGAAATTTGGAATCATCAAAAATGAAATGGAACACATAAAGATCGATATCCTGGGCATTAGCTAAAATGGACTGGTTTTGGCCATTTTAAATCAGAAAACTGTATGAGCTACTGTGCTGGGAATGACAAACTGAAGAGGAATGGTGTGGCATTCATCAGCACAAAAAACGTTTCAGAAGTTATCCTGAAGTACGATGCCGATAGTGATAGGATAATAATCAATACGCCTACAAGGAAGACCAGATAATAGTACTATTATTGAAATTTAAGCACAAACCACAAAAGCCAAAATGCATGCAAAATGCACTGCCATTGAGTCGGATCTGATTCACAGAGATCCCTCCTTGGGTTTCCGAGGCAGTATCACTACAGAAGCAGATCACTCAACCTTCCTTCCGAGGAGTGGCTGGTGGGTTTGAACCGCCAGCCTTCTAGTTAGCAGTCAAATGCCTTAGGCATTATGCCACCAGAGCTTCTACAAAAGCCAAAGACGAGGAAATTGAAAATTTTTACCAACTTCTACAGTCTGAAATTGACCAAACATGCAATCAAGATGTGTTGATTAACACTGGTGATTGGAATGCAAAAGTTGGAAACAAAGAAGAATCACTGGTAGTTGGAAAATATGGCCTTGGTGAGAGGACAATGCTTAAGATTGCATGACAGAATTTTGCAAGACCAACAACTTATTCATTGCAAATACCTTTTCTCAACAACACAAACTACAGTTATACACATGGACTTCACCAGATGGAGTACACAGGAATTAGATCGACTATATCTGTGGAAAGAGGCAGTGGAGAAGCTCAATATCTTTAGCCAAAACAAGGCCAGAAGCTGACTGTGGAACAGACCATCAGTTGCTCATAGGCAAGTTCACACTGAAGCTGAAGATAATTAAAAGAGTCCCATGGAACCAAAATATGATCTTGATTATATCCTTCCTGAATTTAGAGACCATCTAAAGAATAGATTTGATGCACTTAACACCAATAACCGAAAACCAGAGGAATTATGGGATGACATCAAGAACATTATCCATGAAGAAAGCATGAAAATTTTTTAATGAAAGGTCATTAAAAAGACAAGAAAGGAAGAAAAGACCAAAACTGATGTCAGAAGGGACTGGAATGCAAGTTGAAACGTGCCCTTGAATGGACAGTACTAAAGCAAATGGAAGAAACGACAAGATAAAAGAGATAAACAGAAGATTTCAAAGAGAAGCTTGAGAAGACAAAGTCAATTATTATAATGAAATGTACAAAGACCTGGAGTTAGAAAACCACAAGGGAAAACATGCTTGGCACTTCACAAGATGAAAGGACTGAAGAAAAATTCAAGCCTTGAGTCACAACATTGAAAGATTCTATGGGTAAAATATTGAATGATGCAGGACACATCAAAAGAAGATGGAAGGAATACACACAGTCATTGTACCAAAAAGAATTGGTCGATGTTCATCCATTTCAGGAGGTGGCATAAGATTAAGAACCAATGGTACTGAAGGAAGAAGTTGAAGCTACACTAAAAGAATTGGCAAAAAACAAGGCTACAGGAATTGAAAGAATACCCATGAATATGTTTCAACAAATGGATGCCATGCTGGTGGCACTCACTGTCTATGCCAAGAAATTTGGAAGACAGCTACCTGGCCAATTGACTAGAAAAGATCTCTAATTTGTACCCATTCTAAAGAAAGGTGATCCCACAGTGTTCTGGTTACCTAGTGCTGCTCTGACAAGAATGTACCACAAATGGGATGGCTTTAACAAACAGGAGTTTATTCTTTCACAGTTTGGAGGCTTTAAGTCCGAGTTCAAAGTGCCCAGCTCTAGGGGCTGGGTGAAAGCCCCTTGACCTTGGGCTTCAGCTCTGCCTCCTGTTCCCGGCCCACTGAAGCTAGAGGCTTTTCTTCACTCAGATAGCTGCTGGCTGCTGAGATTGACAAGCCCAAGGTTGACAAGTAAGAAGGCACAGTCCCGATGTTATCAAACCACACGGCAGGCCATTAATTCAAGTCCACCAAAAGTCCCAGGATCGGCAGAGTATGGCAAGCTGCTGAACAACGACTCGGGTACATGCAGTGTTCAAGCATGCCATAAGCTAGAGACCATTCCCAAAGCTGTTTCTTATATATGGGAAGCAGACCACATACCCAAAGAAGCTACTCACCTGCTCCAATAGATTTCACCATGGAGTTAATTACTATTCTCACCATGAGGAATAACTATATCCAGCTGCCCAGCCACTCAATCAGGCCTAGCCAAGTTGACACAGAAGCTTAACTACTACACATAGAATGTGGACACTATTGACCAATATCATTAATATCACACAGAAGTAAAATCTTACTGAAGATAATTCAAAAATGGCTGCAGCAGTATATTGACAGGGAATGTCCAGAAATGCAAGCTGGATTCAGAAAAGAACATGGAACAAAGATATTATTGCTGATGCCAAATGGATCTTGGCTGAAAGCTAAGGACACCAAAAAGATGTTTACTTGTGTTTTATCGACTATGCAAAAGCATTTGATTGTGTGGATCATAACAAAGAATGGGAATTCCAGAACACTTGATTGGGCTCATGGGGAACCTCTACAATGACCAGGAGGCTGTCATTCTAACAGAACAAGGGGATATTACATGATTTAAAATCAGGAAGGGAGTGTGTCAGGGTTGTATCCTTTCACCATATTTATTCAATCTTTATGCTGAGCAAATAATCTGAGAAGCTGGACTATATGAAGAAGAACATGGCATTAGGAATGGAAGATGACTCATTTAACAATCTGCGATATGCAGACAACAGAACTTTGCTTACTGAAAGTGAGGATGAATTGAAGCACTTACTGATGAAGATTAAAGACTTCAGTATGCAGTATGGATGACATCTCAACATAAATAAAATGAAAATCCTAACAATTGGACCAATAAGCAGCATCACAATAAAGAGTGAAAAGACTAAAGTTGCTAAAGATTTCATATTACTTGGTTCCACAATCAACACCAATGGAAGCAGCAGTCAAGACATCAGAGAACACATCACAGTGGGCAAATCTGTTGTGAAAGACCTCTTTAAAGTTCTGAAGAGCAAAGATGTCTCCTTGAAGACTAAGGTGCATCAGTCCCAAGCTATGATGTTTTCAATCACCTCATATGCTTGTGAGAGCTGGACAATGAACAAGGAAGACTGAAGAAGACTTGATGTTTTTGAGTTGTGGTGTTGGTGAAGAATACTGAAAGTACCAGAGACTGCCAAAAGAATGAACAAGTGTGTCCTGGAAGAAGCACAGCCAGAATGCTCCTTGGAAGCAAGAATGGCCAGACTTTGTCTCACCTACTTTGGTCATATGGTCAGAAGGGACCATTACCTGGAGAAGGTTATCATGCTTGGTAAAGCAGAGGGTAAGAGAAAAAAGGAAGACCCTCAGTGAGATGGATTGACACAGTGGCTGCAACAATGGGCTCAGGTATAGCAAGGATTGTGCCACAGGACCAGGTGGTTTTTCGTTCTGTTGTACCTAAGGTCGCCATGAGTCAGAGCCAACTCGAAGGCACCTAACAACAAATAGTCTGCTGCTGTTGTTGTACGGGACCACTGAGTCGATTCTGACTCACAGGGATCCTAGGTATAAGAGAACAAAACACTGCCCAGTCCTGTGTCATCCTCACAATCCTTGCTATCTTTGAGCCCATCATTCCAGCCACTGTGTCAATCCATCTCACTGAGGGTCTGACCCTCTGCTTTACCAAGCATAATAGCCTTCTCCAGAGAATGATCCCTTCTGACTACATGACCAAAGTAAGTGAGATGAACTCCTACCATTCTTGCTTCTAAGGAGTACTCCAGCTGCACTTCTTCCAGGATAGATTTGTTTGTTCTTCTGGTAATCCATGTATTTTCAGTATTCTTCGCCAACACCACAATTCACAGGCAGCAATTCTTCTTTGGTCTTCCTTAATTATTATCCAGCTTTCACATGCATATGAGGCAAGTGAAAATACCATGGCTTGGATTAGGCACACCTTAATCTTCAAAGTGACATCTTTGTTCTTCAACACTTTCAAGAGGTCTTTTGCAGCAGATTTTCCCAGTGCAACAAGACATCTGATTTCCTGACTACTTCTTCTATTGGTATTGATTGTGGATCCAAGTAAAATTAAATCTTTGACAACTTCAATTTTTCTCCATTTATCATGTTGCTTACTGGTCCAGTTGTAAGGATTTCCGTTTGCTTAATGTTGAGGTGTAATCCACACACTGCATGCAGACTGTAGTCTTTAATTTTCATAAGTAAGTGCTTTAAGTCATCTTCACTTTCAGCAAACAAAGTTGTGTCGTCTGCATATCACAGGTTATTAATGAGTCTTCCTCCAATCCTGACGCCATGTTCTTCTTCATTTGGTTCTTGGATTATGTGATCAGCAATACAAACTGAATAAATATGGAGAAAGGATATAACCCTGACACACACCATTCCTGGTTTTAAACCATGCAATAGCCCCTTGTTCTATTGGAACAACAGACTCTGGCCTACATACAGGCTCCTTGTGAGCCCAATTAAGTGTTCTAGAATTCCCGTTCTTCTCAATGCTATCCATACTTTGTTATGATCCACACAATCAAATGCTTTTGCATAGTCAATGAAACACAAGTAAACATCTTTCTGATATTCTTGCTTTTAGGCAAGATCCATCTAACATCAGCAATGATATCCTTCATTCCATGTCCTCTTTTCAGTCCAGCTTGCATTACTGAAAGTTCCGTCAATATACTGCTGGAAGCATTTTTGAGTTATCTTCAGCAAAATTTTACTTGTGTTGATCTTAATGATTTAAAAAAAACCAAAAAACCTCACTGCTATTGTGTTGACTCTGACTCATAGTGACCCCTATTTGGATTACCAAGGTGCTATCTCTACAGAAGTATTTTGCCCAGTCTTCCTCCCAAGGAGTGGCTGGTGGGTTTGAACTGCCAGCCTTCTGGTTAGCAGTCAAATGCCTTTGGCACCATACCACCAGAGCTCCCAATATTAATGACACTGTTCGACAATTTCCACATTCTGTTCTCTTCCAGTATATTGGCCAGGTAGCTATTTTCCAAATTTCCTGGCATAGATAAGTAAGCACCTCCAGAGCTGCAGCCATTTGTTGAAACATCTCAATGCAGTTCCGTCAATTACTACAGATTTTTTTTTTTTTTTTTTTTTTTGCCCATTCCCTCAGCGCAGCTTGGACTTCTTCCTTCACCTGGTTCTTGATCATATGCTACCCTCATGAAATGACTGAATGTCGACCAATTCTTTTTAGCACAGTGACTCTGTATATTCCTTCCATCTTCTTGTGATGTTTCCTGCATCATTCAATAATTTGCCCCCTGAATCCTTCAATGTTGCAACTCCAGGCTTGAATATTTTTTTCAGTTCTTTCAACTTAAGAGATGCTGAGTGTGTTCTCTGCTTTTGGTTTTCTAACCCCAGGTTTTTGCACATTTCATTATAATAATTTACTTTGTCTTCTCCTGCCACCCTCTGAGATCATCTGGTCAGATCTTTTGTTTCAACATTTTTTCCTTTCACTTTAGCTACTCTTTGGTTCAAGAGCAAGTTTCAGAGTCTCTTCTGATATCCATTTTGATCTGTTCTTCCTTTCCTGTCTTTTTAATGACCTTTTACTTTCTTCATGTATGATTTCTTGATGTCATCCTGTATCTCATCTAGTTTTCAGTCACCAGAATTAAATGCATCAAATATATTCTTCAGATAGTCTCTAAATTCAGGTGAGCTATACGCAAGGTTATATTTTGGCTCTCGTGAATTTGTTTAATTTTCTTTAGCTTCAACCTAAACTAGCATATGAGCAATTGATAGTCTGTTTCACAATCAACCCCTGGCCCTGTTCTGACTGAAGTTACTGAGCTTCTCCAATGTCTCTTTCCACAAATGTAGTCAATTATATTTCTGTGTATTCCATCTGGCAAGGTCCACATGTACAGTCACCATTTATGTTGTTGAAAAAAAGGTATTTGCAATAAGTAAGTCTTTGGTCTTGCAAAATCCCATCATGCAATCTCCAGCATCGTTTCTATCACCAAGGCCATATTTTCCAACTACCAATGTTTCTTTCTTTCCAACTTTTGCATTCCAATCACCAGCAATAATAAATACATCTTGATCACATGTTTGGTCAATTTCAGACAGCAGAAGTTGATACAAATTTTAAATTTCTTCATGTTTTACTTTGGTGGTTGGTGTGTAAATCTGAATAACAGTCATATTAACTGGTCTTCCTTGTTGGTATATGGATATTATCCTATCACTGACAGCATTGCACTTCAGGATAGATCTTGCAATATTCTTTTTGATGATGAAAGTGATACCATTCAGACAGAGGAGTGATGGGATAAAGTCTACATTTTGTATTTATAGGTATCTCATCTACTTCTCAAAGAACTGGCCAGTGAAAACCTTATGAACAGCAGTGAAACACTGTCTGATAAATTACTGGAAAACTTTATGAATAGCTGTGAAACACTGTCTGCTGCAAAAGACTTCTTTCAAGTGATGAAGAGCAAAGATGTCTCCTTGAAGACTAAAGTGCGTCTAACCCAAGCCATGGTATTTTCAATCACCTCATATGCATGTGAGAGCTAAGACAAGGAAGCTGAATAAGGAAGAATGAAGAATTGATGCTTTTGAGTTGTGATGTTGGAGAAGAATGCTAAGAGTACCATGGGCTGCTAAAAAGAACAAATCTGTCCTGGAAGAAGTACAATGAGAATGCTCCTTGGAAGTGAGAATGGCCAGACCTCGTCTGACCTACTTTGGTCATATTGTCATAAGTGACCATTTTTTGGAGAAGGGTAGCCTCTTTGGTAAAATGGAGGGTCAATGAAAAAGGGAAAGGCCTTCAACAAGACGGATTGATACAGTGGCTACAAAGACAGACTCAGGTATAGCAAGGATCATGAGGCTGGCAAGGACCAGGTAGTGTTTTGTTCCGTTGTACATAAGGTCGCTGTGAGTCGGAAACGACTTGACAGCACCTAACCAACAACAGGTATCTATCTCTCTGCACTAAAGCATTCAGTATCTAACCCACCCGCCACTCCATTGGTTGGTTTTGGTATCTTCTTGCAGTCAAAACCATACCAAAAGGTACAGTTTTTTGTTTTTTTTTTTTAATGTAAACACATTTGCCAAAATTTATTTGCTTGTTCAAATGTTTCATTCTAAACTATAGATTCCAATTAACTATATCATGTATGGTTTTGATGAGATGGACTTTTTTGTGCATTGTTTTAAATAACTGTATTTGAAATTTTAAAATCCTGTCAACCAAGAAAAACACATTTCTAAGGTTTCAAAGACTTAGTTTTGAACACATTATGTCAATTCAGAAACTAAGTGTAGTCTTAAAATTATTTTAAGTATTTCAACAATAGCTTGCAGTCTAAAGATTATTTTTGTATTTTTATTGTGATTTGGGTACAAGTTTATAGAGCAAATTCATTTTCCACACAGCAGTTCACATACACTTTTTCTCTTGACATTGACTCCAATTTCCTACAATGCAACAGCTGTCTTCCCACTCTTTCCCATAGTTACCTATTCCCTGTTCTTCACTCCCATGCACTCCTGCTCCCTAGCTGTCTCCCTGTGTATACACAGCCCTTATATTCTCCCATGACTGATCTCTCCAAGGAGTGTATCTACTTAATGTAAATGTTCAGCTCTTATGCCTGTCTTTTGTTTGGCTGGAAGCCACAGGAATGGGTTCAATTCCAGACCTGAAGGGCAGCTAGGGGCCATAGTCTCAGGGGTTCCATCAGGCTCTATCAGACCAGCAAACCTGGTCCCTTTTTTCTTTGTGATTTTTGAGTTTTGTTCCACATTGTTCTCCCATTCTATCCAGGATCTCCCACGTAGGTTCCCTTCTAAGTAGAAGACAGTGGTAGCCAGGCACCATCTAGTTCTTCTGGTCTCATAGTCATATAGGCTGAGGATCACATGTGTACCAGTCCCTTGGACTAATTGTTTCCATGTGTCTTTGGTTTTCTTCATTCTTCTTTGCTCTGGACAAGGAAAGACCCATTACTGGATCTAGATGGCTGCTTGCAACCTTTAAAGTTTCCAGTTGCTACTCACCAAAGTAGGATGTGGAACAGTGTTTTGCCTAAGGCACCTGACTGCTAACCAGAAGGCTGGCAGTTCAAATCCACCAGCCACTCCTCGGGAGGAAGATGGGGTAATCTACTTCCGTAGTGATACTGTCTTGGAAACCCAAGGAGGGATCGCTATGAGTCGGGTCCAACTCGACATCACATAACAACAACAACATGCCAGTTGAGCTTGATGTCCCCTGCAACCATAGGTCCCAAGTCCACAGTTCCAACTACTTGCTCCCTCCAGTACACTGACTATGGCCAAGAAGTGACTACAATCTTGTCCTTTGTCAGATCTACTATATACTGGACATTCTTATAGAACATACAAATATACTTGTAGAAACACTGTCTGCCAACCTTATACATGGTCATGGGCACATTTCCCCCTGCATAGACATACCTGATGGTTCAGCCTGTCCACCCATCTATCCACCCGTAGATCAATGTTTGCCATCACTGACAACACAGAACTGTATGTACAAAAGGGTTCACTTTTGTTGTCTGTACCTCCCAGGCACATCTCTATGTCTTCCACTTCCTCAATGCCACTATGTTGAACATGAGGATGAGTAAAACTTTTTCATGATATTTAACAACTTACTTCAAAATTAAGGTCCCTGATCAAGATATCTCCATTTGGCGTTGCTAAAGGAACATGATCAAACCTACAGAGAAATTAACAAAAAGAAAATGCTTGACATTAAACACTATGCAAATATATGCTGAAAGAGAAAGGCTAAAATAAAATTAGACAAATGTTTAATTCTTATGTTAAAAGTGCTAAAGAACTTTTTCTGCACATACTTTATAATGTTATCTGCAATGATGATTTCTCCAGCACCAGGTATCAAGGGAATGACTTGTGGTTCTTCAATACCTTAAATGAAAAGTAAGTATTAAAGCCTCATATTATGCCAATGAAAACTTAAAACTGTGGCCTAATACATTCATATTTACCCCTTTCCTGTTGTGAGACCATTGTACGTTCATATTTCCCATGATTTAAATCTTTTAACACTTGCATTAATTCTGTAATCCGAGCAGTAAAACTAAAAATTTAAAAAAAGAAACCACAATCAAAATTCTGAAGACTGTCATATCTTTAATGTCATACAAATCTAACTGAAGTTTCTAAACTAATATTTTAGTTTAAATGAAATAACCTAATGTAAACTCATAAACAAAGTAGCAATGATAGTATGTACATGTTTCAGTAGAGGAGCAGGAGTATGGGGATAATGGAATAAATTTCACAGGATTTCTACCTAACATATAGTTCATTTTAGTCATGTCAGATTGCTTGCTGCCAGAATTTTAGGAAGTTTCCAATGGATACTACTAAAGTACTAGTGCATTCCTCAGACCCATGAAGTATTAGACCCTGAGTTGCTGTTGGAATCATCTATAGGCCATGTATATCTCCGGTGGCACAGTGCCTAAGGCATTTGACTGCTAACCAGAAGGCTGGTGGTTCAAACCCACCAGCCACTCCTGGGAAGAAACACTGGGCGCCTCACAAACCCAAGGAGGGGTCGTTATGCATCGAATCCCACTCAACGGCAGTGAGTTTGAGTTTTAGTGTAAGGAAGTAATTTATTATGTGTATGCCAAATGCATGTTGCCTTCCTGCAAACGTAAGAATTCTTGGTCTGAATTGGGAAAAAGATGAAGAAGAATTCATAATATTAGATGGAATTCAATGTGACAATAGGAAGAAATCAAAACTAATGTCAAAAGGTTGGTAAGTTTAAGAATGACAGGATGGTCAAAGGGAAGGCAATCTGCATCAAAGAAGAAAACAGGATTTTTTTTGTGAATAACAAGGAGAAACCTTCTGAAGAAACAAACACTATGAATGCCATTAGCTGTAAAGGCATTAGCAACAGTAATAACAGCAGGTAGGAAGAATATTATCAGCTTCTCAAGAGAAGGAGATTGCTCACGGTAATTTACCACTTCCTCTATCTTATCTTACCAGGAAGACCTTTAATGTGGAAAAGAAAGGAGGAGGAATAAAGAAGTAAGAGAAAATATAAAGAAGACTCTTAGATTTCGGAGATAGCCTAAGTTACCAAATTTCTTCAGGTTAACAAAGCACCTGAATGAAATTTATGCTTTTTACATCAGGTGTTTTTTCATATACCACACTCTTTGTAATAGAGCTTGAAATACTGAAATATTTAATTCCATTTTATGGTCTAAGAACAATTTTACTATGAGACAATATGACCACAGAAGAGCTAAGAAAAAAATTTATGATGGGGGAAGAAAGTTTAAATGAGAAAATTCTACTCATTAAGTTAATTTACTATGAATTAAGAGAAGATTGTCATGACTCAACATTTCCTAACGAATCAAATACCAGTGTCCATGGAACAAACAGCTTGAGAACCACTAATCTCGTTTAAGGCATGAAACAGCTATCTATAGAAAAAATGAAAAGTTCACCAAACAAAAACTGTCCTTAATTTTCCATGAAAACTAGCTTCCTGGAGTAGGAAATGGGGCTTCACTTGCCCCGTTATCTTAACCTCAAATGGGCACCATCATTAAAGATAACATGTAAAAAACTATTCTTTATAATTACTCATCATTACTTATCTTACCCAGCCAATCTAGTCATTTCACGACCAGCCAAAACTATTCGACCCAGAGCTTGAGACATTCGCAAAAGCATTCTTCCACTTTGGTAATAATCCTTAACAGAAAGAAATATTAGTTCTCAGTTACATTTCTAAGACTTAAAACGATGTACTTTCTTTTTTAAAAAAATTTACTAATTATCCTTATTACTAATATTTTATGGAGTTCTGGTGGCACAGTGCCTAAGGCATTTGACTGCTAACCAGAAGGCTGGCAGTTCAAACCCACCAGCCACTTCACAGAATGAAGGTGGGGTAAACGACTTCTGTAACAATTTACCGCCTTGGAAACTCCATGGGGATTGCTATGAGTTGGAATCGACTTAGTGGCAGTGTATAGTAGCAATGTACTATATTTCTTTATTTTAAAATTTTCATTTAGTAATTACCATTATTAGTATTTTACCTCTAGAAGTTCTGAATGTGTACTCTTGAGATGTCGAGGATGAGATAAATCTAGGAAAGGACGACTGACAACTAGGTAACCAACTACAGTGGCAAGGTCTGAAACAAAACAGTTAAGATTCACAATGTTAACAATATTTTATTTTTTCCACAAACTTCATCCCATCATCTCTTTTAAAACATACTTACATTTGGCAATAATGCTATCAATGAAGCCCATAGAGAACCGAAACAAGATGAAATTATGTAGGTGCTCCACCTGGTAGAAAGCAACAACAAAATAACATATATAGATATAAAACAAATTACCACCAGGACAAAAGAAATTACACAATGCATTTATTCAAGACTATTTACTGAGTGCCTACAATTTCTGAATATACTGTGTATTACACTTCATTGAGCACATTACTGAGCAGATGCCAAACACTTTAAGACTTGGTAAAAACTGCTTTTATGCAGAGTAAAAATTACATGAAGAATTTTAATAATAATGTGATGTCCCTTGTATGCAGCAGTACAATGCTACAGTATTCACAATACTGTCAGAGACCTAATCCCAAAACTGGTCAACAACCAAAGAAGAATGGAGGGATGAGTGAACTGGGTGAAGCACTAGCTCTGGATTGGCACTCAATGCATCCAGTTTGCATTTTGTCTAAGAATTAAATTATGCTCATTCTGAATTAAATGTCAGTGTCAATCAATACAGAACAGCCAAAATCTGAAACTTTAATGTGAGCTCAGCATCTTAAAAAAAAAAAGTTTAAAAATATGTCTTATTCTGCATTTCATTAATGCCTTTCAATACAGTCTTTCATTTCTAGATGTACACAGGATGGGAAAGATCTGATACATGGGCATGTCTTAAATGGGTAACTGAATTATAAACATTTTTCATTATTGTAAAGTGTAACAGGGACCTTCTGCATACCTGTTTAGAACCAAAACCACCATGACACCATTTTTATAGTGTCTGTATATTTGTGATACAATGGTCTTATAAAGGTTTTTACTGAAAACTACCATTAGCCAGTCTTTCTTACTGACAATAAATGATTAATAAAATAAAAAAAAAAAATCTATGTCTTATTCTGGATTTTTAGTGTTTTCAAATTTTCCACCAGATTATTCAAGGCCACCCATGATTTAAGAATGGACTCTATCTTCAACATCATCTCTTTCTACTGTGCTCCTTCTCACAGAGTTACAGAAACACTGCTCTTCAAGCAAGTTCCTGCTTTAAGCTTTCCTCTTATTGCCTCTGCCAGAAATATTTCCTTCCTAGATAGTTAAATTTTGTAACCACTCCCTCATGTCATAAAGATTTCTGATAAACATGTCATCTCCTCAAGAAAGGCCTCCTTGGTCATCCTATACAAAACAGCAAACCCTATCATATTCTGTCTCTTTTTTCTGTTCAATTTTTGGTTACAGAATTTATTACTACCTGCAGTTATATAAATAAAATATTCAGCTATTTACATATTACTGTCTCTTCCACTAAAACATGGGGTTTCTGAGTACCAGGAAGCCTGTTCTTTGCTGCATCTAGAACAATACCTGGAATATTTATTCAGTATCATGAGTACAATAAATACAATGAATATCATGAATACCATGAGGCACTGGGCTCATGTCAGAGATACAACAATAAATAGAACAGAAAAGGTCCCTGGGTTCACAGAGCTTACATTGTAAAGAAAGAAGCTAACAAGTAAAAAAACAAGATAATTATAGAGTGCAATATATGATTTTATGGAAGTTTGATTAACAGAGAGTTACTGGCAGAGGCCCTTTCACATAAGAAGGCAAGGCCTCAAAGAGGTGTTAACATTTGAGTTGAAACCTAAAGGATGAGAATAAACAAGCCAACAGTATACAGCACTGTTCTGGAAAATTATCTTAAATGCACTCATCAGTGAGCACAGTTTAAAAATTACAAAGTTCAGTTATGTTAACTATTATTAAGGCAAAAATCAAGTCCTGAAATAATTTAAAATGACATGTTTAAAATTTTTTTTATCATCTAAAATCTGTAATTTCAAAAATGTTCACTACAATATAAGCTTCCTGAAGGCAGAATTTTGTCGGTCTTTTTTATCACCTATCACTCGTGCCTAAAAGGACTGGCACCTAGCTGGCCCTCAGTATCTTCTGACTGATAATAAATAAAATTACTTGGATTAAAATTTTCTGTGTGGGAAGTAAATAAACAATGATGTATAATTTTCACAATAAATTATTTTTATATTCTAAATCAGGGATCAGCAAACAATGGTGCACAGTCTAAATACAGCCTACTACTATTTTTATAAATGAAATTTTATTAGAACATAGCCATGCCCATTCATTCACATATGTCTATGGCTACATTTATATGACAGAATTAAATTAAATACTTGCACCATCTAAGACTAAAGAAAAAGTTTGCCAACCTGTGCTCTAAATAATAACCTTCATTGTATTATCACAAATGCTAAAAGAGCAAATTCTTTCTGTGGGAATCACTAGACTTAAAACTAAATAAAACTTTTATGCAAACTCTAAAAACACACTGATGATAGAATGTAATCGATGTGTGGTAGTTCAGTTTGTGTGTCAACCTGGCTGGGCCTGGTTGAGTGGCTGGGCAGCTGAATGTAGCATTCCCCATGATGAGGTTGGTAATCAACTCCATGGTGGAATCTACTGGGAGCAGCTGAGTAGCTGCCTTAGGGAATGTGGTGTGCTTCCTGAATATAAGCAGAAGCCTTAGGGAATGATCTCTAACTTTTGGCACGCTTGGACCCTGCATATAGCTATGTCGTTGTTCAGCAGCCTGCCATGCTCTGCCGACCTTGGGACTTACAATGGACTTCAACTAATGGCCTGCTGTGTGGTTTGGTAACATTGGAACTGTGCCATTTTATTTGTTGACCTTGGGCTTGTTAGCCTCAGCAACCAGTAAGCTGCCTGAGTGAAGAGATGCCTCTAGCTTCAGTGGGCCGGGAGCAAGAGGCAGAGCTGAAGTCCAATGTCGAGGGGCTTTCACACAGCTGCCAGAGCCTGGCACTTTGAACTTGGACTTAAAGCCTCCCAATTGTAAGAATAAACTCCTGTCTGTTAAAGCCATGCCATTTGTGGTATATTCTTGTCAGAGCAGTACTAGGTAACCAAAATAGATGTCACTAAACTGTACACGTAGAAACTATTGAATTTGTTTATGTTTCGCTGTATATTTTCTCAACAAAATAAATAAAAATATATGGAAGATTATTTTAATGAATCTACCTATTTATTATAATTGGATACCTTAATATATTGCTACAATAGTTTCCAATCTATTTATTTTTATTAAAAATACAGTATAAAACTCCTTTACAACTATGTAAAAATAAGCATCTTAAAGACATGTATCTCTATATCATGCCATATTTTATAAAGACTTTCCATGAGTCTCGAGTATTTTTATCTTACCAGTTTTCGGAAGACTGAGTGGATTGTCTGTTTTTCTCTTTTATTCCCATTGTAAAAGGCAATTTCTTCACTATTAAAGAAAATAATTCAGCAATTAATTTTCATATTACCTAAGCTTGAAAAAATAATTGTAATACAGTATTTGATGACTGAATGTCTGTTTGAAATGGACATTTTGTGACAAAGTTTAACTGTCAGTTCTTACAAATATAAAACTGAAGAACTCTTCTTTATGAACTATGAAACACATTTTTACTTGGCTAAAGATTTCTTATCTGTCTGCACCCTTGAGAATCAATGAAATCTTACTCTGGGTTAGGGTGGCTGAGTGTCCTCTGACTAGAAATCAAATGAGTCACATAGCTGCAAAGTCAACGATTTTAAACACATCTTACTCTCACAGTGTTTTGTTGGGAAGAACAAAACGGAGAGATTCCATGTTAAAATGTTACATAATTGTGAAAGCACCTAAGAAAACATAGCTCCCTCCCCTTAATTTAGAGGTAAATAGGGAGGAAAAAAGAAATAATTTTTTTATCTGGTTTAATTAATGCTGTATTAATATTTAAATTTGAGATATGATATTCAGGTTATTGTATTTACTTTTAATTTCTGACACATACTTCAAAAGAAAAATATTTTCCTAAAAAAATTCTACCTACATAATTCTTCTCCGTGAAATAATCATGGCTAACAGAAGAGATTCTCATAAGACAAAAAAAGTTGATTAAATGAAGTACTCTACAATAAATAATGAGCTACACCATTACTAAATACCTACTAAGTACTAGGAACTATGTTGGACACTTTCCATATATTATCTGTAATCTTAGCTTCATTATTGTTGGATAAGAATGTTAGACATTTCATGAGGCCGGCCTGCCTGATTTCTGGGGGTAATTTCTGCCCCTGTCTCTACCTCCCCTAAATGGCCGCAATCTGTACATGAGATTCTGCTCCTAACTCAGCTGATCAGAGCACAGGGATACGCACCTGACCTGATCACAGACTGGACTGCAACCTATGCCATATGTAGCCTAGCTAGACAAGATGCTAGGCTCATTTGCAGGAATTTGGAGTAAGACATGGAAGGACGTTACCATGACAGACACATAAAGAAAGACAGGACCGGGACAGCCATTATAGACTACAAGTTGAAGTATAAACCCAGATAGGAGGGAAAGAATTAAAAAACACCTAGAAAAAAAAAGATAAGTAATGACGTCACAGCATACAGCCTTTGAAAGTCAGACAGAAAAGCAGGCTAGATCCTGACAGCTTCACAGTGCCAGTTCCCAGCAGGCCTAGGTGAACAGTCATTCTTATTCTTGGAATCCTGTATCTGCACCACAGCTCCCTTTCACTTGAGATGGTTTGAATGGGTCTCTGTTCCTGGTAGCCTCAAGAACTCTGACTAGAAAAAAGGACATTTTATAGATAAAGAAATAGGTACAGAGTGCTTCTTAAGTAAATTTGCAAAGGTCACACAGCTAGGAAGTGAAGGAGTTGAGATTACACCTCAAATGTGACCCTAATGTCTATAGTTTCTCCACTATAACAGTATGATGCAACTATGCCCAGAAGTACTTCTTACAGAAGAGGAAAATAAATACTTATACTAGGAGTCTAGAGGGCACAACTGAAAAAGCCTTCAACACACACCCAATATTTCTTTAAAGTCTTTTTCCATTAGTTTATGTGAATAGTGCACACAATGGAATACTATGCAACATTCAATAACAAAGAATCTGCCAATCCCCTCACAACGTGGATGAACTCGGAGGACAATATGCTGAGTGAAATAAGTCAGTCGCAGGACAAATATTTTATTAGTTCATTATTATAAAAAGTCAAGGAAAGGTTTACACATGGAAGAAACTTTACTTTGTTGGTTACCAGAGATAAGAGAGGAGAGAAAATTGTTGACTGGTTAAGAGACATGTTGATCTGGGTGAAGGGAAAGATAATATAACAAAAGTGTATGACCAGCACAATAACAATAAGGAAAAGAAAGACAGAGAGAGGTGCACAACAAAGGTAAATACTATAACGTACATAATATCACACTATCAGTAGTAACAAAAACTAATCTATGGGAGGACACATAGGTAGATAGGCACGAAGATCAGACATGGGTATGTGTATGGTAATATAGCCATGACCTTACACAGGTTTGGCAGATGATATTTCTACATATATATTTGTATGTGCTATAAAAATGTCCATAAACATTACATAGTTAACAGGCAACAAAGTTAGGATAACGTCTTAGCCACAACTAAGCACCCTGAGGGAGTGAGTCACTGGGCCTGCAGGCTCAGAAACATGGTTGCGGGGGACATCAAACTCAATTGGCACAACATAGTACACAAAAACATTGTTCCACATACTACTCAGGTAAGTAGTGACTGTTGTGTTATAGTTGTTCTATGCCATCAAGTTGGACCCAACTCATAGCGACCCTGTCCTTGGGTTTCCGAGGCAGTATCACTACGGAGGTTGATTCTTAAAACTAGCAAGAGGCCATCTAAGGTGCAACTATTGGTCTCTCCGAGTCTGGAACATCGGAAGATTGGGCAATTTACTTCCATAGAGATACCGCCTTGGAAACCCAAGGAGGGGTCGCTATGAGTCGAGATCAATTTGACGGCAGTGAGTGAGTGAGTGTGTGAGTCTGGAACAAAAAAGAGTGAAGAAAATTAAAGGCATATGGAAACAAATGGTCCAAAGGACTAACCATGGGACCCTCACCTATATGAGCCTGAAACCAAAAGAACTAGACATTGCCCAGCTACCAATGCCAACCACTCAGAAAGGGATATCCTGGATAGAGTGGGCAAAAAAACATGGAATTAAATTCAAAACCATAAAAAAGACCACGATCACTGGATCGACAGAGACTGTGAAACTCCCAAAACTATAGTCCCGAGTCACCCTTCAGGCTGGTAATGAGACTCATTCTCGTTGCTTAGTATCTAGCCAACAGACAGGCCTACGAGTTGAACAACCACAATAGGGATATGCACTCCTTATAACAGTCAACCATGGGATATCAGAAGGAGCATTTTTGTACAGGAAGAAAACTAGGCAGGCAGGAATGTAGAGGTAAGAAGGTGTGGTAGTTAAGTTGTGTGCCAACATGGGCCTGATTTTGAGTGGCTAGGCAGCTGGATGTAGTTATTCCCCATGATGAGACTGGTAATCAACTCCATGGTAGAATCTACTGGAGTAGCTGAGTAGCTGCCTTAGGAATGTGGTTTGCTTCCAGTATACAAGAAGCAGCTTTGAGGAAGGGCTCTCGCTTTTGGCATACTTTAATCTTGCATGTAGCCAAATCATCATCCACTAGCCTGCCATGTTGTCTGCTGATCTTGGGACTATTACTGGACTTGAATTAGTGGCCTGCCGTGTGGCTTGGTAATTTTGGGACTGTCCCATTTTACTTGTCAACCTTGGGTTTGTCAGCCTCAGCAGTCAGCAGCTGCCTGAGTAAAGAGATGTCTCCAGCTCCAGGGGGCCAGGAGCAAGAGGCAGAGCTGAAGCCCAAGGTCAAGGGGCTTTCACCTAGTCCCTAGAGCTTGGCACTTTGAACTTGGACTTCTAGCCTCCTAAACTGTATATAAACAAAAAACTGAAAATAAATCCCTGTTTGTTAAAGTCACCCATTTGTGGTATTTTCTGTTAGAGTGGCACTAGATAACCAAAACAGAAGGATACAGGCAAGAGGTAACCACAGAGGTGGGAGGAAAATCATTACATTATGGGCATTGCAACCAGTGTCACAAAACAAAACACGTACAAACTGTTGAATGTAAAATGAATCTACTTTGTAAAATTGCACCCAAATTTCAATTAAAAAAATATACCTTTTTTTTTGATCTGTAGCCTATATGACTATGAGACCAGAAGAACTAGATGGTGCCCGGCTACCAATGTCATCCACTTGGAAGGGGATCTATGTAAGAGATCCTTGATAGAGAGGGAGAACAATGTGGAACAAAACTCAAAATCGTTTGGAGAAAAAAAAGGGGGGAGGGACAAGGTTTGCTGGTCTGATAGAGCCTGGTGGAACCACTGAGACTATGGCCCCTAGCTGCCCTTAAGGTCTGGAATTGAACCCATACCTGTGGTTTCCAGCCAAACAGAAGACAGGCATATGAGTTGAACATTTACCTGAGGCAGATACACTCCTTGGAGAGAACAATCATTGAGAAAGAAAGGCTGCCTATGCATAGGGAGACAGTTTAGGGGGCAGGAGTCCATGGAGGGATGGACACTGGGAAGAGGTAACCATGGGGAGGAAGTGGGAGGGGAGCTGTTGCATTGTGGTAAACTACGGTCAATGTCATGAGACAAAGTATATGTAAACTGCTGTATGGAAAGTGAATTTGCTCTGTAAATCTTCACACAAATCACAATTTTAAAAAAAAAGTAAAAAAATAATAAAAATCACAATAATAACTACTTCATAACCA
>NW_006921620.1:6274167-6275447 GCF_000298275.1 Orycteropus afer afer | reverse complement strand
AAAGTTTATGTGAATTTTATTTTCTACTCCACATTTTTCATCATAAAAACAAAGTACCTCCTACTTAAACTTCTTCAAGTAAAATGGACTTTGCATAAGGGGATGCATCATGTTTATCTTCTATTTCACATTTTCCTTGGTACAATCATACAGTCCTCTAGGATATGACAACTCAGTTATAATAACTGTTAAGAAACACAGTTCCCCATCTATAATAAGGTTTCCTACTTTCTTTTACCTTCTCTGCACATCTAAACCCATAGAGGAAGCTGAGGTAAGGACTCTCCTTCCCCTGAACTGAGTCATTTTAGCCACCACCTAAACCCTGAAAGGACAGAACATCCTATAATATTGATGGCTGTCTATCAAATACTCATTTTCTCCCACATTCCTCTTCCTAAGAGATTCTCAATTTTCTTAAAATTTATCAGTTCTCTTCTGTGCATTCAAATGATTTAGGAATAGCCTCAGCCCCATTAACAGGGGATGGGTTCTGACTGGCCTAAACCAATAATGGTAGTCTTACTCATTTTGCTAAAATTGCTGTAGGCATGAGCAAGTGAGAAATCTGGCCAAGGAGATAGGTGGGAAAATCAGTTGTGGGGCTTCTGGAAAAGGTTGTGTGTACTCTTACAGAGATGCCAGAAGAAAGAAGGCCCCTTTTTGTTTCTGAACATTTGTTTGGTGCCAGGGGTCATGAGATTTGAAACTGCTCTTGCTGCCTTGTGATCAAAAGAAGAGTCAGCCTGAGGAGAGAGGCAACATATAAGGGAAAGAGAAAGGCAGAACCAAGAGAACATCATAGAGAAAGAGCCAGAGTCCTGATCATGCTGTACCTGCAATTGCTTTATCTTACGAGTACTTCTATGAAGTGGTATCTTTATTATTGAAGGCACCTGAGTCAAAGTGTCCTGGTTCTTGCAGTGGAAAAGAGCCTAGCTGATACAATCTTTCATTCACTTGTCAAGTCACCATTCCACTCATCCCTCTTTTCCTCTGTGCTACTCTACAGCACAAACTCCATGTAAAATTGGTACTGGTTTACAATCCAAGGAAATAAAGGAAGATGAAAATTGTTAAAAGAGTAATTTCTTAGTAACTCTGTAACTTTTATGGAGTAGTCCTTTTCTTTACTCAGTGTGTATTACTGCTGCTGTTGTTGTTGTTAAGTGCCGTCGAGTCGTTTCCGACTCATAGCGAACCCATGCACAGCAGAACGAAACACTGCCCGATCCCGCGCCAGCCCCACAATCCCTGCTATACTTGAGCCCATCATCACA
>NW_006921620.1:6249611-6273130 GCF_000298275.1 Orycteropus afer afer | reverse complement strand
ACCTGACAACAGCTAAGATATCCCTTGTTCCACGTCCTCTTCTGAATCCGGCTTGAACCTCTGGAAGTTCTCTGTTGTTGTTAGGTGCCATCAAGTTGGCTCCAACCCATAGCAACCCCATGTACAACAGAATAAACCACTGCCCAGGCCTGCACCATTCTCAAAATTGTTGCTGTTTCAGCCCACTGTTGCAGCCACTCTGTCAATTTATCTCATTGAGGATCTTCCTCTTTTTTGCTAACTCTCTACTTTACCACCATCATGTCTTTCTTCAGGGACTGGTCTCTCCTGATAACACAGCCAAAGCACGTAAGACAAAGTCTCACCATTCTTGTATTTAAGGAACATTCTGACTCTACTTCTTCTAAGGCAGATCTGTTCATTCTCTGGCAATTGATAGTATATTAAATATTCTTTCCCAACACCATAGCTCAAAGGCATTAATTCTTTGTTGGTCTTACATATTCACTGTCCAGTTTTTGTGTGAATATGAGGTGATTCAAAATACCATGGCTTGGGTCAGGTGCACCATAATTCTCAAGTGATATCTTTGCTTTGTAAACAGGTCTTTTGCTGCAAATCTGCCCAATACATCACAGTATTTATTGACTGCTGCTTCTGTGGGCGCTGATTGTAGATCCAAGTAAAATGAAATCCTTGACAACTTCAATCTTTTCTACAGTGAATATGAGAATCTTCAAAATGACTTAAAATTGAAAGCAGATCAATATGACATGAGGGTGAGAAAATGTACTGAGTACCTACTATATATCAAAAACTATGTTAGAAGCTTTATATATATTTAATCCTCACAATAACCCTATCTTGGGGACATACTATAAATAAATAAGCCTATGAATAACTTAGGAGCTCTGGTAGCATAGTGCCTAACATACTTGACTGCTAACTAGAAGGTGGTCCAAACCACCACCAGTCACTCCTCGGAAGGAAGGTTGGGCAACCTACTTCCATAGTGATACCACCTAGGAAACCCAAGGAGGAGTCACTAAGAGTCGGGTCAGACTCGAGGGCACATAACAACAACAACAACATGAATAACTTGCTGAAAGTCATATAACAGATAAATGAAGAAGGCAGATTTTGAAACTAGTCTGGCTAGATTCAAAGCCCACATTCTCTCTTCCTATTTTAGACTTTTTAGCTATCGGGAAAATAGGCAGAGACACAGGCAGTAACATTTACTGAGTATTCCAAACATAGTTTCAAAATAAAAATATTTGTGGGTGAATTGAGACATTTTCTTTGAAGCAATATTGTAAGTAAATTTGATTTGAATTGTATTTTGACTATATTTAAAGTAAAGTTTACAGAAAATTAGAAGAAACTTAACAAAAATATAGAAGATATAAAAAGATGAATCAGGGGTACCATGTAGCAAACCAACAATACAAAGAGTCAGAAATGTGCAGGACTACTATTTCATAAAACTAATATCCTTGGTAATGTGTAGCATAGTGGTTAAGGCACTTGACTGCTAACCAGAAGGCTGGCGGTTCAAACCCACCAGCCACTCCTCGGAAGGAAGGTTGGGCAATCCTACTTCCGTAGTGATAACTGCCTCGGAAACCCAAGGAGGGGTCGCTATGAGTCAGGGCCAACTCGACGGCAAATAACAACAACAACAACAATATCCTTGGTAATGTGTATTTTCAAAAATAGCAAATACACACTAAAATACACACTGCATCAGCAGAGTGCCTTTTAAAATATACATTGTAACAGAAATAGATGTCCCAGACATTTTTGAGTTAATTTATATGACATCAATATACATAGAAAGGAATTTTTAGCAGCTGTAATACATTTTTCCTCACCTGTTTGTGATGAGACGGGAATTAACATATCTATATTCTCCTTCATACTTTTGCTCAGTTATTGTCATCTTACCAATGGGTCTTCTAAGTCGAGTTAGGAATAGCCCAGAGATAACCAAGTAAGCCATCATGCTTGCTGGACCCTATTATTATTGGGAGAGAAAGATATAAAAAGTTCAAGTTTTTGATAAATTCAGTAGATGCAAACATGTACAATTTTTAATAATAAACCCCAATGACTTTAGAACAAATTCCTTCTCTGATCAATTGTTTTTGATTATTTCTTTTCTGAAAAAACAATCACTGGATCTCTATACCTTTACTACTCATCTACCACTCCTCCAACCTCTGCAGTCTACCCCCTGGCTCTCCTGAATTTGCTTACCTAAAAACTAACCAGAGTCCTCATCCTAACTTTTCTCTAGCATTTAACATTCTTCTATTCCAAGAAAAAATTCTGTTGCAGTATTTGGCAACAGACTTCAGACTTCTTTTTCACCTTCTCTTACAATGTTAATATTCCCTGAGGCTCCTTCCTTAGCCTTTTTCTCACCCCAAATTTTTATCTCCATCATTCTTTATGAACCTAATATATTATTTCCAAATAAGTACCATACATCTTTGCTCAACTATGGTGTAGATGCCTCAAGCTCAATTCCCTAAATAAGCTTTATCTGGCCTTCCCTTCTTGTATATTGTGCTTCTTCCTGCTGTACCTTCTAACTTGGTAAGTGACATTAGCACCCATTGACCATCCTGAGAGAAGCTTCATTTTTATCCTTCCAATCTTATCACAGGCCCTTCCCTCATTCTTGTATTAGGAATATTATCTGCCATACAGAACCAACTGTTTCCTGAATATGCCACTCAGTGAGGTTATTCTTCTCTCTGGCAAGCCTACCATATCTAATGGATGTCTGTGTTATCCTCCCCAAAGCATTTCAAATATCCCCTCTAATTCTTTTGTGCACTAAGTAGTTTATTCAAGCTTTTACCATTAGACATATAATACTGCATTATAATTGTTTCACTACCTACATCTTTTACTACTATTCATCTTTTTATTCCAACTATCTAGCAAAATGTATGTGATATAGAATATTTGAGATTTTTTTTTTTAAAAATTAAATATGATTGATTCCATGCATTTCAACAACTACTGCAAGTATAGGCCAAAGAGATAACTAAAATATAACCTCAACCTTCAAGAAATAGAGAGTCCAATAATGGAAATATATGGAGATGTTACAGAAATATAGTAAGTACCAAACATAACACAGAGATAAGATAGATTAGGCCTACTCACTTTCTTCTAGTAAAAAGAACCTACAAGAATGATTAAATCTGGATCACAGGATATTAAGAGTTTAGGAAGACAAAAAATTCAAATAAAAAAACTGCATTCACCAGTATTTTGGAAAGCAACAAAAGCCACTATATAAATTATTTATTAAACAACTCCAAAATTTATGTACACATACATACACACATATATGCATAAAACAACTACACTATGATATGGCTGTGCTTTAAATATATAACAATATCACATATTAAATTACCAAAATTCAATGAGAATGCCTAGAGAAAACTGAAAGGTCTTACCATCACAAAATATCAGAGAAATAGGTAATAAGGCTCATGGGATAGGCAACCATTTACATTACTATAAAATAAACCTAAAACTGCTATAGCATTCTAAATCCTTTAACATTCTTATTAACATGGCTGCCTCTAAATCTCTTTTTAGATATCACTTTGCAACAATTAAGTATGTTCAATGTTGAAGCACTTCTCATTATTAACGCCACAACATTTTCTATATATCTGACTTGAGGAAAATTCAAAAACCAAACTGGAATGTATTTTAAAATCTCTAATACAATATTATTTTATAACTGGTCAGAGTTTTTTGGTACATCCTATGAAAATATATTCTTTGAGATGCAAAAAATTCTTATAGATGATCTAGCTATTCATAACATGGTATTACAGTAATTTAAAAGACAAAAATAAACTCACCTGAGCTCCGATTGCACTTGTTAATTTGAAGATATACAAAACTATATCCAAAAATGGCTGTAAATAAATATTAGAGCACAAAGAATTAAAACTAAAGAACTAGGATGCCTAGATGGATAGTTAATATGTTAAATGCAAAATGTTATTTAACACAGCATTATCAACATGCAGAGTTCTCACTGTATATAACATACTGGGCTAGGATTTCTTTGCTATTCATAAGGTTTTCCCCGGCCAATTCTTTGAGAAGTGGACAGCCTCTTCCTTCTTCCTAGTCTGTCTCAGTCTAGAAGTTGGGCTGTTACCTGTGCACCAGGTGCATTTTGCTGGGTTTTAAACACCAGAGGCTCAGCCTCAAAACTCATGTCTACATGTCACCACAGTAGGACAAACCGACAGACAAGTTTGTCTTGCTGTTGGAGACCTCTTGTATCACCCCCATCTGGGTCCCTATGGCTGACTGTTCCTCTGTCTGGCTCCCTGGCTTTTAATCCCCTTTCTCCTGCTCTTCTGGCCTGCTGCTTTGGGCGTCCCTGAGTTGTCTCTCCTCACCTGTATCCCTGGGGCTGATTTAGGTGGATTTAGATCAATGGCGACATAAAACAGTTCTTGTTTTCAAGAAACTTAAAATGTACAGCCTTAACAATGCCTACTGACCATAAAGTGGGAAAAACATATATCACTTTTCATCAACTAAGGTAGCTCTACTGTGGTAATTAGCCCTTAGTAAGTTAGTAATAGTGGCTCTACTGGCTTAGTGATTAAATAATTCAGCTGCTAACCAAAAGATCAATAGTTCGAACCCACCAGACGCTCCATAGGAAAAAGATAATGTAGTCTGCTTCCATAAAGCTTTACAACCTTGGAAACCCTGTATGGCAGTTCTATGTTGTTGTATAAGGTTGCTATGAGCCGCAATCAACTCACTGGCAGTGGGTTTGGTTTGGTTTAAGTTAGTAATTTCTCAATATAGCAGAAAGGCACTAAATAAAATAACCTGAGTTGTAACCCTAAATTTGCTACCAGTTTTTCTCGTCTCTATGTATCATCACCTGTAAAATGAGAAGCTCTTCTTGCTCTAAACATTGTTTGATTCCGTTACTTTGACAACATCCATGCATTGAAATAACTGAATGAGTCTGTGTCTAACCTTCTAACAGAAAACTTAAGATTCCAGAACTAAAAAATACACTAATGTTCTGTTCCTCACATATGGAAAAAATGCCACTGATGAAACATCAGTTGTACATATTTTGAGGTATTTTCCAAGAAACTGAAACTGTCTTTATTTACTTTGTATCTATCATCAAGTCACCTTTCTAATTAATACTTATCTCAGTATGAGGATAGATGGCTTGTTTTGTTAAATGGTTTGTACTGAAATGAATTTTTTTTTTTTGCTTTATAAATCATCCATATGCTAGATATAAAATTCAAGTACATTTAAAAGTTACTGACAAAAATAATGACTCATAATTTAAGTCAGAGTTCAAACAATTAGATTTAAAATAGGAAGCATACTGTAGTACATAAGCACCACTATAATTAATTGATAATGTTCTTCTTTATTACAGATGTGACAAGATCTGATCTTTAGACTGATGTAAAGAATACATAGTGTTAAGATCTTAAAAATATTACATCTACAAAATTAAAGTTTTATATATACAACCATCACCACTCCCACACAGAACAAACTTTAAAATGTGGTATTGAGGTAACACAAAGTTTAGTAATGAATTACTGAACCATCTGTAGTTCTCAGAGTTCCTTTAGTTTGGGATCAGTTAACAAAGGCTTCTGGAGAACTAAATAAGAAAGTCTGGCACGAAGTGGAAAGATATCTTAGTACAGTGTTGGGCAGGGGTATAGCTCTGAAGTACAGAGGAAATGCTGAGTAGACAGGTGCTAAAGGGGCAAGGAGGTCACATCTTCTGCCCTCCTCTAACACAAGAGGAAGACAGAATCACCATCAGCAGCCTAAGGCCTGTTCCTATAAAGCCAGACATGCCACTACCCTCCATACCTCTTACCAACCTTGACACCAACTGTCCCTTCTGCGGCACCCACCACCTCATTGCTGGGTTCGATAATTTGCTGCAGTGGCCACACAGAACTCACAGATTATGGGGTTTATTAGGGAAGCAACAGGCTACAATTCAACTTCAGGAACATGCTCAGGATACAGTTCCTTGATCAGGACAGTCTCCCTTCCGCTGTGCCCTTAGACACGCCTCTCTAGACCTTGGCCTCTCGGCCTGGCCTCTGCCTCTGCCTCTACCTCTGTGGGCCAGGTAAGCTTGCTACTCTGTCCCATGCCTCTTGGTTCCACTGCTGCTGTCTCTCAGCCGGGCATCTCTCTCAGCTGGCAGTGAGAATAGATTCTGTCTCTAGGAGGGCTCATTTTAAGCCTGGAAGCATAGCAAAACCAACCAATTCCAACATCAGAGATCTCTACACCTGAGACAGTAAGCTTTACAGAAGATTACTTCATGTTACAACAGAAATACCCAAGGTGGGTGACCTTAACAATCAGGAGTTTAAAAGCAGTTATTCACAATAATCCTGTAGGAGTTACAGAGACTATGGCTAAAAAAGCCATACCATGTAATTCACTACACTGCAACAATCTAACAGGTTCCCACCACATGTTCTAGTCAATGCAGGTGGTAATGGCGAAGAAGATGCATGAGCTAATGGCAAAGCTTAATGAGAAGACTATAGCAAAAGCTGTAAGGATGTTCAAAAAGATGAGTAAGACAAGTAAGAACTGAAGAAATTAGTAAGAAGAAAGAAAACTTGCTAATAATCAGAATCAAGAAGGAAAAGCAAAAATCAGAAAACTTCTGAAATAAACTTATGTCTTGGGAAAATTTTTTTGACTACTATTTAAATGACCTATTAAGGAGCTCTGGTGGTGTAGTAGTTGAAGCATTTGGCTGCTAACCAAAGATCAGTGGTTTGAACCCTATCACTCCATTGAAGAAATATGAGGCAGTCTGCTTTCTTAAAGATTTACAGCCTTGGAAACACAATGCGGGTCACTTTGAATCAGAATCAACTCAATGGAGTGAGTTTGGTTTTGGTTTAAATGACCTATTAGAATTATAGATACAAAGGCAGAGAAGTAGGCTGGTAGAAAGTCCTCATTTTTTGCCCATTCCAAAGAAAGGTGACTCAAGAGATTAGAGAAATTATCACACATCATTGATATCACACAAAAGTAAAATTATCCTGAGGATAATTCAAAAATGGTTGTAGAAGTACATCAACATGGAAATGTCAGATATTCAAGCCAGATACAGAAGAGGACATGGAAGGAAGGGTATCACTGCTAATGTAAGATGGATCTTGGCTGAAAGCAAAGAATACCAGAAAGATATTGACCTGTGTTTTATTGACTGTGCAAAGGCATTTGATTGAGTAAATCATAACAAATTATGGACAAGATTGCAAAGAATGCGAATTCCAGAACATTAATTGTGCTCATTCAGAACCCATGCATAGATCCAGAGGCAGTTGTTCCAACAGAACAAGAGGATACTGCATAGTTTACAACCAGGAAAGGTATGCATCAGGGGTATATCCTGTCACCATACTTATTCAATCTTTATGCTGACCAAATACTCCAAGATGCTGGACTATATGAAGAACATGGCATCAGGACTACAGGATGACTCATTTGCAATCTGAAATATGCAGATGACACAATCTTGCTTGCTGAAAGCAAACAGGACTTGAAGCACTTACTGATGAAGACCAAAGACTATAATCTTCAGTATGGATTGTACCTCAACATAAAGAAAACAAAAATCCTCACCACTGGACCAATAAACAACATCATGATAAATGGAGAAAAGATTAAAGTTGTCAAGCATTCCATTTTACCTGGATCCATAATCAAGACCCATGGAAGCAGCAGTCAAGAAATCAAGCAGTGTATTAGTGCCTTGAGCACATATGCTGGAAAAGACTTAATTAAAAGTGTTAAAAAGCAAAGATGTCACTTTGAGGACTAAAGTATGTTTGATCCAAGGCATGGTATTTTCAATAGTCTCACATACATATGAAAGCTGGATAATGAATAAGGAAGCCCAAAGAACTGATGCATTTGAATTACGGTGTTGGTGAAAAGTACTGAATAAACCATGGACTGCCAGAAGAATGAATAATCTATCTTGGAAGAAGTGCTGCCAGAATGCTCCTTAGAAGGAGGGATTGGGGGGCTGAGGGAGATGGTGAAACTTCATCTTCCGTACTTTCGTCATGTTTTCAAGAGGAATAGTCTCTTCAGAATGACATCCTGCTTGGTAAAGCAGAAAGTGAGTGAAAAAGAGGAAGACCCTCAATGAGACAGACTGACACTGGCTGCAACAACAGACTCAACTGTCTCAAACAGCACTGACTGTGAGGACGACCCAGGACCGGGTAGTTTTGTTCTGTTGTACATACGGTTGCTATGCTTGGCAATCGACTCAACAGCACGTAACAACAACAGAAACTCCTTGCCTAGTGTAATACATATGAAATTTGAAACATAAATTGACAGCTAGTTGTTGTTGTTGTTGTTATGTGCCGTCGAGTCGGCCCCGACTCATAGCGACCCCTCCTTGGGTTTCCGAGGCAGTATCACTACGGAAGTAGGATTGCCCAACCTTCCTTCCGAGGAGTGGCTGGTGGGTTTGAACCGCCAGCCGTCTGGTTAGCAGGCAAGTGTCTTAGCCACTATGCTACCAGAGCTCCTAGTAAGACATTAAATTATCAGTTGCTGGCCAAAGCAGCTCACAAATACATTTTAAAAGTACCAAAAAATACTATAATTAAAATTTTTGTAACAACTCTCATTTTCTTATAAAAGCATTAAATATTTATTTAGTATTCACTTACATTCTATGTAAATACATAGATTAAAAATTCAACAAATTAAAATTTTTAAAAAATAGAGAAACTTACCTTACTAAGATTTGAATACAGATCAACTACACTGTTACAAAATTTTTCTACATCTTGTGTAAGCAGCTGATCTGGATTAGCTATTCTGTTGTCCAGGTTTCCCATTTTATAATATGTGAAAGCCCTACAACAGCAATAAGAAATGATTTTTAAAATAAAACTAAGCAAACATTATTAACGTTATACCTCAATGCAAATTTATAGAAACATACAAGTTTAGAGCCAAAGGAAGCTATAAAGATAGTCCTTGTTTACTTTGCAAACAAGAAAGCAGGTCCAGAGAAGACAGACTTGCCAATTAATGGAAAAGCCAAGGGCACATTTCAAACACCTGAGGTATTTCCCTCTATGCTTAAGTCTCTAGCAGTTTTGTTGAAAAACATGTAAAAAATGTCTGTATCTCAGTATCAAAAATATTACTGTTCAATTTAAGTATTTTTAATATAAAAATAGTTTATCACTTACTGGAGATACTCCTCATAGAGGTATTTAGTGAGTCTTACTCGGAAGCACAGTTTGAGCTCATTTAACCCAAACTTCAAGAAGTTATTAACTAGAGAGATCTAAAACAAACAAACAAACAAACAAACAAACACATGTTATTAGTCTTGCTTCATTTCTACTTATATTTATTTTTCTATCATTTGCTGTGCCCTGAATCCCATGATTTTTATAGCTGATGGTCCAACTGATAGGATTCACTTTTGTTTTACAAATACAAAGAAAATGTGGTAAACTAAATGCAACTGGCTTTAATGGGTCCATGGTAAACTTTGCTTGGAACTTAATTTTAGAATATGCTAATATCCTATGAGAAGTACCTGGCCTTTTTTGGAAGGGGGTAAAATAAACAAGCCAAATCTGTTACTTTCTATCAGTGTAAAGACTTGCTTTTAAGAGTCCTGACATGTTTATATCGTATGTCCTAGTATCAGTACTACAACCCTAGATAACAGAATTCTATACACACTGTATCTGCATCTGTTAAAAAAAAACCACAATGTTTTATATACATGAATGCTATTTTCCAAATTATTTCTAGAGCCATCTTTACTACTCTTTTCTCTCATTATATTTATAAGATCAATCCTTCTACAATTCTGAACTCATGTATGCCTATGAATTTTCTCTAATAGTCTTTGCAAAGCACAAATGATCTATAACCCAAATGATGTTTTCAAATGGTCCTATCAGCTGACTTCTCAAGTATTAGCAATGCATAGTTATTTTCTTTTCTGACATAAATTAATAACTTAGTACTCCTTAATGGTGTTTCTTTGTTTTTTAATTTCAAATTGTTTTCTGCAATTATAAGAGATTTCCTTTCTTCCTTTTTAGAAAAATTTAAATACTGTCAAGCAGGACTGCATGGGTTGACAAACCACAAAAATATTTCATCTCTAGAAAAGTATTACTACACCAGAGGACTACTTTTACTTAAAAAATCTGAACCCTCATGAGATTCCTAGTGAATTGTAATACCATTCAACTCAGCTGCGCAATCTGGAAATCTGACAGGTATCCATGCCTCCATCTTCAAGCAGCCATCAAGTCCTACTGCTTTTAACTCAGTATTTTTATAACCTGTCTACTTCCTTCCACCTCAAATTACAATTCTAGTTTACTCTACCACCAACATCAATGATCAGGGTTATTATAACAAACCTTCTGCAGGTCATTCTCCACAATTCAGTCAGAATAAGCTCTTTAACATACTCATTTGACTATGACATTCTACTGCTTAAAATCCTTACATGGATCCTACAGCCCCAGCAATACAAGTCCCAATTCCTTGCTGTTCGTAAAGTTGCTATTATTGAATCTGCTCTTAACTCCTTAAAGCAACATAAAAAGTTCTTCGTAATAAGGCACATGCTTATTGTTCTAGTTTCATCTCCCAACCTCTCTACCACTGTTTCTGCTGCACTTACCCTAGAATCTTTAGTTTTTATTTGGCTACCAGTCTTCTTACACAAAGGAACCCTAGTGCGTAAAGGTTAAGTGCTTGGCTGCTAACCACAAAGTTGGTGGTTTCAACCTACCTACTGGTTCCACTGGAAAAAGACCTGGCAATCTGCTGCCATAAAAATTACAACCAAAGAGCCTGGTGATGCACACATCCCCACAGCAGGGAAATCCCTCCCAGAGACTAGACAGGGGCAAGTCCCTGAGGGAGTCTACCCCATTCTTTCCCCTTATGAAGGTATTAGCCATGCTGTTCCTATCCTTGTGTTTCTCTGTTGTATTGCTGACCACCTTGCCTCTGCTGACTTAAATTTTCTTTAGAAGGGCAAATATTGCATGTTCACATTTACATGAAATATATAGAGCTGGCAAATGCATACAGCAAAAGTTTATTAGTGGTAATTAGGGTCTAGGAGTTCTGGTAGCATAGTGCCTAAGGCTTTTGACTGCTAACCAGATGGCTAGTGGTTCAAACCCATCAGCCAGTCCTCAGAAAGAAGGTTGGGCAATCTACTTCCATAGAGATACCACCTCAGAAACCCAAGGAGGGGTCACTATGAGTTGAATCAACTTGACAGCAGTGAGGTTTTTTTTTTTTTCTCTTTTCCTGGTCTAGGGGCAGAAGGAAAAGGTGTTACTACTAAATGGGCATTGAGCTTCTGTTTAGGGTCATGAAAAACATTTGGAAACGGATAGAGGTGATGGTTGTACAACATAGTAAATATAATTAATGTCACTGAATTGTACACTTTAAAAAAAAAAAGGTTAAAATGGCAAATGTTTTGTTATATATATTTTACAACACACACACAAAAATAGATACCATGATAACCAAGAAAGCCCTATGGAGCACTTCTACTCTGTCATGCAGGGTCGCTATGTGTCAAGATCCACTTGATAGCACCTAACAACAGTAACCTCTTATACAAAGAACTCAGTTCAGATGTGTGACCTGCCCTAGAAAAGTCTTTCCTAATACCTCCAACAAGGTGGTACGATGGTTAAAAAGCTAGGCTGCCAACCAAAAGTTTAGCAGTTTGAATTCACCACTGCTCTGTGGGAAGAAGATGTGGCAGCCAGTTTACATAAAGATTACAACCTTAGAAACCCTATGGGGCAGTTCTACTCGGTCCTAGAGGGTCGCTATGAGTCAGAATCAACTTGACGGCAGTAGATTTGGTTTGGTTTTTGAATCCCTCCAGCACTAGGCTAAATGCCTTTCATATGTACTCCACAAAATCTGGCTGCAGCATGAGGAACTGCAAGTGTTCCCCAGTACAATGCAAGATCCTTTAGGGCAGGGCCTGTGTCTTCACCACTGTCCTCAGTATCTACTAGTATGGTATCTGGCATAAAGCAGATGTTAAATTTATGATTTAATAAATACTGGTAAGTACACAGGCATTTTTCAATGCAATATATGGTCTACTAGATGCTATTCTTGTTAGTTGCCTTCAAGTAGGCCCCTGACTCATGATGATCCAACACACAACAGGATTGGACTTTTGTAATTCATGGAACTTTCACTGGCAAATTTTTTTAGGTAGATCGCAAGGACTTTCTTCTGAAGAACCTCTGGGTGGACTAGAGCTTCCAATCTTGCAGTTAGCACCCAAGCACATTAACCTTTTGTACCACTCAAGGACTTCAACAAAAATCACAGTAGTGTCTAATCCTATATGGCAAGGCATTTTTCTTTTGTTAGCCAAAACATCTAACTTTGCCAAGTACAGTGACAGAATTACATCAAATAAAAAATTATGTCAAACAAAAGCGTTCACTTAGCCTATTTCACAGATTTTAGAATTGGACAAAACTAATTCAAATGAGGGCACCAGGGTCCAGAGTTAGCAAGTAACTTACCCAAAGGCACAATTTCTTTGTTGAGAAACGCTGAATACTGTCAATGATTAAACAGTGTTCAAAATATGACATGCTATTTTTACATCAGGGTTTTGTTTTTTGTTTTGTTTTGTTTTTTGAGTCAGCTCTAGGATAGTACCAATGCCTAAATATTATATTTTTTTATGCAAACAAAGTGTGAATTATACAGTTGCTGTTGCTGTTTTCCAAACTGTGCTACCTCCTCCTATGTTAGGTTCCTATGCATGCTATGTGCATTATGTTTGTGCATGCCATTTATATTGGTGTGTTATGAGCAAAGAAATACAGTAAGCAATGAAGAACAGTGAGGGACGGGAGCTTTGTAATTTTATAATCCAATTGGCCACATGATGTCCAACTTTGCTTATATAAGGGCAATAACTGCTACCATGCCCATTTATAAACATCCCCAGGCATTTCCAATAGGAAAGAACATAGCTAGAAGCTACTGACAGGGTTATGTTCTCTACCAGGTACTGAGCGTCACCAACACCTTTCTAGTCTGGTTCCCTCCAGCCAACGCCTTGTAACATCTTTTGCCCTATTTCACTTGACATTTGCTTTTAGATGATGATTAGGTTTTTAGAATGTAAAGACTGAATCTCTTCTGAAAATGAAAAGGCTGAGGATTTCTGGTACTGAGAATACTGCCCACCCCTTACCTGACCAGAAGAAGAAGTTAATCTGTTATCTAATTAACTTCTACCCTAAGGCATTACCACTCTCATGAGCTAATATTTAAGAATAAATATTATGGTAAATCTTGGCATTTGTCTTTAAAGCTACGCCTCTACACACACACACACACACACACACACACGGGAATCTCTCTCTTCTCTTAAATAAGAACACAGAATGAAAGCAACATCATTCTATACACTCAGAAATGCAGCCCAAATCTTCAGGTCTCTGACCCTACACAATTAGAATGTGTTAGGTTTTTGCTGTTGTTTTTAAATAAATGCTTATTTTTCTATTACAAGCTATTAGGTCTTTAAAGAAAATTCTCAAATTACCCAATTTGTCCTTAAACACAATTAGAATATTTTTTTCTAGTATTTTACATATGGGGCTTTGTTTTTAACATACTTTATTTTTAAGTTTAGATCTTAAGCATTTTTTCCATATTCCTGATATATTCACAAATCATACTGGAATTTAAGCAATTTCTTTTACCCAACTGTATGATTATTTTGCATCTCCCCCATAGATTTTATAAATATTCTATTTTCTACCATACATAGATATACCTGAATATAATTTCTGTCTCTCCCGTAGCAGTCTGGTGTTTCTTTCCTATAATCTCTTAAAGACTCAAGTTTGATTTTGTGGTCTTCTACTGAATCTCAATCTATAACTGATATCTATATTTCTTTTATTTATTTTAAAAGACCTAAAATAATGTATTCCTTTCCTCAAGATTTATTAGGCTACAATTTCTGACATTTTCAATTTAATTCCATTTCACAATCAAGGTTCTCTTTTCCACCCCCAAAATAATTCCAACCTAAAAGTACATAATTGGTTCATGCTACTGTAATAGTCTATGATCTAAAGCAGTAGTTCTCAACCAGGATAATTTTGTGCCCCCAGGGACATCTGGCAATCTCTGGAGACATTTTTGGTTGTCTCAACTGGATGGGGATGAGGTACTACTGGCATCTAATGCATAAAGGCCAGAGGTATTGCAAAATGCCCTAAAATGCACAGGACAGCTTCCACAACAAAGAATTATCGAACCCAAAATGTCAATAGTGTCATGAGAAATTCTGGCCTAGAGGTAAAAAAAAAATCACCCACAAATGTATACTATAAATGAAAATGAACCAAAATTCCTTCTGGTATAAAGGTTTATACTGAAAAATTCTGCTATAAACTATAAAACTAAACTTAAAATAGGAATTTAGTAGTATCATAAATCTTTAAAGAATTTAGTATTAATTATTAATTCATAAGGATTTAATAAGATGTAATTTTTTCCTATTTAAGTAAGATTTTTAAAGAATTACACTTACGAGTGGCATGGCAGCGATGAAGTTGAATAAGTATCTCTTGAAATCTTTTCTGCTACGACCAATGATACCACTGCAAACCACCACATGCAATGCATTAGTTGCAAAAGAAGCAAAACATAACATCAAGACGATTTTGGTAAACCTATAAAATTATTCTTGGGAATTTTTATTGAATCAAAAGAATCAGTAAGAAACAAAGTTGCAAAAAAGTTTTTTCTTATAAAAACATGTTTGCAACTTTTGAAATTTTATCATTTTAAACAGATTGCTGCAAACAACAAAACTAGGAATGAGAATGAAAATTAGTTATTTACTTAGTAAAAGTGCCCATTTTAAAAAAAAAAAAAAAGGCTTAAGCTGCTGTTACTGACTGAACTGTTGTTGTTGTTGTTGTTATGTGCCATCGAATCGGTCCCGACTCATAACGACCCCTCCTTGGGTTTCTGAGGCGGTATCACTATGGAAGTAGATTGCCCAACCTTTCTTCTGAGGAGTGGCTGAACTGTCTCCCCAAAAATAGTGTTGGTCAGTGGTTTGAACTTTCAGTCACTCCATAAGAAAAAGATGTGGTAGTCGGCTTATAGTATTGGAAATCCTACAGGTAGTTCTACTTTGTCCTAAAGGGTTCCTATGAGTTGGAACAGACTCAGTGGTAATAATGGGTTTGGTGTTTTTTGTAACTGTGGTTGTAAGCCTATTCGGGAATGGGTTTTCTCTGTTATGTTAATGAGGAAGTGTTAGTATAGGGTAATTGTTAAAATTAATCTCTTTGGAGATAAAAAAAAGGGCAGTTGAGGGATGATAGATGCCTTGCCATATGCGATCTCCAAGGAACCAAGAAACAGAAGGTAAAAAGAGACAAGCCATTCTCCCAGAGCCAACAGAGAAAGTCTTCCCCAAGAGCCAGTACCCTAAATTTGGACTTCCATCCTCCTAATTTGTGAGAAAATAAATGTCTGTTTGTTAAAGCCACCCACTTGTGGTACTTCTGTTATAGAAGCAGTAGATAACCAAGACAAATGCCATAAAAGAAGTTTAGATGGCAAGAAAACAATGAAAAACTATAGACCCAGGAATGCATTACTATGGATAAAACAAACATAAAATACCATTTGTTTTTTTAAAAATATTTTAATGTCCTGATTTTCATCTGTGTGAACTAAAGGCAAGATGAGGGAATAAAACTTTCTGTAAAGGGTCTAGAATAAATATTTTAGGCTTTGTGGGACCAAAGTTCTGTGTTGCCACTACTCAAATGCTGCCACAGAAGAACAAGCGCAAGCAAAAGTGAGTGTAGCTGTGTTCCAGTAAAATTTTGCAAAACAGGCAGCAGCAGGATTTGGAAGATTGTAGTTTGCAGACCCTGGGACTAAATGCTGGATTCGGAATAGACAAGTAGGGTTCCTTGGAGTCTCAGAATGATTCTATGGAGGTTTCTGTTCCTTTAACATTTTACAACTAGACCAGCTCCTCTTTTATGTTTTTTTTTTTTTTTAAATAGGTTTTCACATTTAACTGTTTTAAAATATACAGTAAGAATTTATTTAAAATAAGGGCTCTATTACTTCAAAAAAAAGTTTGGAAATAGTTATGTCATGCAAGCAAAGAATCTTTGAATCCCGTGTCTTTGATGAGCTAAAAAGAAATAAATTATGTGATCATACAATTCTTTTTTCAAATAACATTAATATTTTCAAATGTAAATAAAATCTATTCTGAGAAACAGCGGACTAAATGATTTAAACCTTGTGCCCCCCAAAAAATGGCTGGTATAAGACAGAAATATAATTTGATTTTTATCATGGAGTAGGTGAATAATATCAAGTACCATCATTGTCTTTTAGAGAAAAAATGTTTCTTTGTCAAATAAACTTGGGAAACCCTGGATTACAGAAAGTTAACAGAGGTCTTTACCAAACAATTTCTCAAAGTTTTTAATACATAATATATGAATTCTAACCCTCTGAGATTAGAGATGTTATACTTCCTCCAGCTAGTATTCCACAAAACAAACTTCAGGAAATGTTGCTTTAGACTGATAGAAAAATTATAGTCAAATTTTGATATAACTTTTAAAAAGCAAAAATCAAAAAAAAAAAAACCTGCTGAACTAGACAGAAGTTAAAATAGAACTACAAAAAAGAAAACTGTGTATAAGCAATAACAATATTAGAAACATGAAGCAATTAAGAGAGTATAAAACATTTAGAGATTTAGTTAAAATTGTTTGAACCAAACTGTACAAAACCAAAGTGCTTCAATGGTGCCCAAGCTATGAACCACACAGGATTATAAAACTATGGTAAAGCACATGCCATCATTCAGCAATAGTTTACCATTGGAGTAGCAGCTATGAATTTAAAAAATGGTTCCTTGAAGAAAGCCTTATTTCTGCTTATTATTCCACTGCAAATAATAATAATAATAATTAACAAAGAGTAATCTGTAAGAGCCCTAATCATTATTACTTCTAAATATATGTATTACAATCTTTACAAACAATACTTAAAAAATTTTAAAATGCTGCTTGCAGCCAACTGAGTGAAAAGAAAATACATATTTATAATTAGACACAACAGCAAGAGGGAATGAAGCATTCTCCTCTACATCAGGAAATCACTAGTTTCTATCTTAAAGGACTCTGTCTTGTTAAGATTTGCCCGTCCTTCAAAGTCACTCAAACTCACTCACTACCATCAAGTCGATTCTGACTCATAGTGAATCCTATTGGGTTTGCAAGGCTGTAAATCTTTATGGAAGCAGACTGCTTCATCTTTCTTCTGCAGAGCAGCTGATGGGTTCGAACCACTGACCTTTTGGTGAGTAGCCCAATGCCATGACCACTACACCACCAGAGCTCCTTTCCAAAGTCATTAGTCACTCACTGCTAATAAGCATAAAAAATGAAAATGATATTAAAATGAAGTACATTAGGAATGATAATGAGTCTCTGAGACTCTTTTAGCAAAAATACACTAATCTAAACTTACTTTGGAAGAGGCAAAAAGGAAGACAGATAAATCTATTCACAAGGTAGCTTTAGCAGCAAGCTAGAGAAACGTGTTAAGTTTTTAAATAAAATTATTATGAATTCTCAATATTTTTAAAGGTTTAATTTAATCAACTACCAATGTAAAAATTGTTAAGTCAAACAATTAACTTTAAAATTACTTCTACAATTGGTAAATCTGAGTTAAGTGTGTAAGTAAGCTACTTGAAACTTCTCTGTAAGTCTGAGATTACACCAAAATAATGTTTTTCAAAAAGACGATGTGAGACACTCATAGACAAAATGAAAACCAAACAAAAAATCTCATGGAAAAAAAAATTTTTTTTTAAGCTAACATTTAAATTGGTATTATAAGGAATACACTCTTTATTAACAGGTAAACGGTAAATAGCTATAATAATAACCCTAGATATTCAATTATTTTTTAACTTTCTAAATTCAAAATTCAACTGCAATGACTGAGTAATGTAATATATAGAATAGCATAATAAAAAATAATATTAAAAGTACTGTCTTCAGAAACAGAAGACTAAAATTTTCTTTCTTGATAATAAAATCATTGTGTTCCTCTTAAATGCTTTGATACTTTCCTCCAAATTATCTCATTTTATTTCATTAAAATAAAACCAATTACAGCACTTCTTATACTGCATTATCATTTTCTGTTTACATGGAAGTTGAGTCTATCCAGAGGCAGCTCTGAAAAAGACTTGGCAATCAATTGCCATAAAATGAGCCATTGAAAATGCCAAGGAATACAGTTCTATCCTGATATACATGGGGTTGCCATGAGTCAGGATCAATTCATTGGCAGTTGGACTGGTAACCCTCGATATACTGTGAGCTCAGTGAGTCTTGGTACAGGGTCTCTCCTGTTCACTGGTATATCCCATCATTATAAACACTCAATAAATATTTACTCAATAAATAAATAAATACATAATTTGACCTAGTATATTATGCCTAATTTAGAATTAAGGTACTACTTAAATATGAAACACACCAGTATTTCATACATATAGGAGGAAGGTGAAAGAAAAGGTACCTTTCAATAAGTGTCCCATTTTGAATCATCCAAACATCACAATATGTTCGAGAAACCAGCATGACAGCAATAAGTATCAAGTAACCTGTCTAAAAAAAAGCAAGTACTATAAATTAAACAAATGCATTTTTAGAAAGTTAAATGTTATCTTCATAAAGATTTTTGGTTTCCAAATTCAAAATTCCACCACTCATCTGTCACTGTGTCATACTGTGCTGGCCTGCATGTTGTGAGGCTGGAGGCTATACGATCAACATTTCAAATACCAGCAGGGTCACCCATAGTAGACAGGTTTCAGTGGAGCTTCCAGACTAAGACTGGGAAGAAGGAAGGGGCCATCCACTTCTCAAAGAATTGGCCTGTGAAAACCTTATAAACAGCAGTGAAACAGTGTGTTATATATTATTACTGGAAAACTATGAACAGCCATGAAATACTGTCTGATACAGTGCCAGAGATGAGCCCCTCAGGTCAGAAGGCACTCAAAATAATGACTGGGGAAGAGCTGCCTCCTCAAAGTAGAGTGGACCTTAATGAGGTGGATGGAGTAAAGCTTTCAGGACCCTCATTTACTGATGGGGCATGACTCAAAATGGAAAGAAACAGCTGTAAACATCCACTAATAATTGAATGTGGAATGTACAAAGTATGACTCTAGGAAATGTGGAAGTGATCCAAAAAGAAATGGAATGCATAAAGATCAAAATCTTAGGCATTAGTGAGCTCAAATGGATGACTGGCATTGGTCATTTTGAATCAGACAATAATAAGATTCTATGCTGGGAATGACAAAGTGAAGAGGAATGGCATCACATTCACTATCACAAAGAATGTTTCAAGATCTATTTTGCACTACAATGCTGTCAGTGATAGGATAATATCCATACGCCTACAAGGAAAATCAGTTCATATTACTATTATTCAAATTTATACACCAACCGCTGAAGAAACTGAAGATATTTACCAACTTAATGCTGAAATTGACCAAACATACAATCAAGATGTATTAATGATTACTGGTGACTGAAATGTGAAAGTTAGAAACAAAGAAGACTCATCAGTAGTTGGATATATTACGGCCTTGGTGATAAAAATGACACCAGAGATCACATGATAGAATTCTGCAAGACCAATGACTTATCCATTGCAAATACCCTTTTCAATAATATACACATGAACCTCTCAAGATGGAATACACAGAAATCTGATCAACCACATTTGTGTAAAGAGGCAATGGAGAAGCTCATTATCTTCAACCAAAACAAGGCCAGGAGCTGCTGTGGAAAAGATGATCAATTACTCATATAAAAAAAGTTCAAGAAGAAGCTGAACACAATTAAAACAAGTCCATGAGAGCCAAAATACAATCTTGATTATATCCCACCTGAATTAAGAGACTATCTGAAGAATAGATCTCATGCATTGTATACCAGTAACTGAAAACCAAACGAGTTGTGGGATGACATCAAGAACATTATACATGATGAAAGCAAAATGTCATTAAAAAGAAAGGAAAGGAAGAAAAGGTCAAAATGGATATCAGAAGACTGAAACTTGCTCTTGAACAGTAGCTAAAACAAATGGAAGAAATGACAAGATAAAAGAGTTGAACAGGAGATTTCAAAGAGCAGCTCAAAAAGACAAAGTCAATTATTATAATGAAATGTGCAAAGACCTGGAGTTAGAAAGCCAAAAGGGAAGAACACTTGGCATTTCTCAAGCTGAAGGAACAAAAGAAAAAATTCAAGCCTCAAGTTGTAAAATTGAAAGATTCTACAGGAAGCATCAAAAGAAGAAGGAAGGAATACACAGAGTCATGGTACAAAAAATAATTGGTCGATGTTCAACTGTATCAGGAGGTGGCATATGATCTAGAAACAATGGTATTGAAAGAAGAAGTCCAAGCTGCACTGAAGATATTGGGGAAAAATAATGCTCCAGGAATTGATGGAATACCCACTGAGCCATTTCAACAAATGGATGCTGCACTGGAGGCATTTACTTGTCTATGCCAAGTAATTAGGAAAATAGTTACCTGGCCAACTGACTTGAAAAGATCCATTATCTGTGCCTACTCCAAAGAAAGATAGTCCAACAAATGTGGAAATTATCGAATAATATCATTAATATCAACACAAGTAAAATTTTGCTGAAGATAATTCAAAACTGGTTGCAGCAGGATATTGACAGAGAACTTCCAAAAAGGTCAAGCTGGATTCAGAAGAGGACAAGAACAGGGGATATCATTGCTGATGTCAGATGGATCTTGGCTGAAAGCAAAGAATACCAGAAAGATGTTTACTTGTGTCTTATTGACTATGCCAAAGCATTTGACTGTGTGGATCATAAAAAATTCATTGTGAAGAATGGGAATTCTAGAACACTTAACTGTGCTCATGAGGAATCAGAGCAGGAGCTACCATTTAAATAGAATAAGGGGATACTGCATGATTTATAATCAGGAAGGATGTGCGTCAGGGTTGTATCCTTTCACCATACTTATTCAATCTGTATGCTGAGCAAATAATCCAAAATCCTGGACTATATGAAGAAGAATGTGGCATCAGGATTGGAGGAAGACTCATTAACAACCTGTGATATGCAGACAACACAACCTTGGTTGCTGAAAGTGAAGATGACTTGAAACACTTACTGAAGAAGATTAAAGACTGCAATGTGCAGTATGAATTACACTTTAACATAAAGAAAATGAAAACCCTCACAAGTGGAACAATAAGCAGCATCATGCATGATAAATGGAGAAAAGATTGAGATTGTCAAAGATTTCATTTCACTTGGATCCATAATCAACACCCATGGAAGGAGCAGTCAAGAAATTTACATCATATTACATTGGGCAAATCTTCTGCAAAAGACCTCTTTAAAGTGCTGAAGAGCAAAGATGTTACTTTGAAGACTAATGTGTGCCTAACCCAAGCCATGGTATTTTCAATCACCTTGTATGCATGTGAAAGCTAGACAATGCATAAAGAAAGTCCAAAGAAGAATTGATTCTTTTGAAATGTGCTGTTGGTGAAGAATACTTCAAGTACCATTGATGAATAACAAATCTGTCCTGGAAGAAGTGCAGCTGGAATACTCTTTGGAAGTGAGAATGGCCCGAATTTGTCTCATCTACTTTGGTCATGTTGTCAGAAGGGATCATTCCCTAGAGAAGGATATCATGCTTTGTAAAGTCAGGGTCAGCAAAAAAGTGGAAGACCCTCAACAAGATGGATTGACACAGTGGCTGTAATGACAGGCTCATGTATAGCAAGGACTGTGAAGATGGTACACAACCAGGCAGTGTTTCATTCTATTGTAACCAAAGTGTGTGTTCTTTTAGAGTCACTATGAAGCAGAACCAACTTGACAGCACCTAATAACAACAAACTCAAAGTTTTACTCTAGCTTTGATACAGTTGGCTGACATTTTACCTCTGTTGTTGCTGTTAGGTGCCATCGATTCAGCTCCAATGCATAGCAACTCTATACAAAAAACCCAAACTCACTGCCGTTGAGTCAATTCCGACTCATAGTGACCCCTCCTTGGGTTTCCGAGGTGGTATCTCTACGGAAGTAGACTGCCCAGTCTTCTTTCCAAAGAGTGGCTGGTGGGTTTGAACCGCCAACCTTCTGGTTAGCAGTCAAATGCCTTAGGCATTATGTCACCAGAGCTCCCATAGCGACTCTATGAACAACGGAATTTAAATGGAATTTTAAAATGTTATATAAATGAAAAAGGCCTCATAGATCATTTACTCTAACTTCACCATCCAGAATTCACAAGTGAGTCTCTAGAAGACGAAATGAGTTGCCTTCATATAATTAATCAATTATAGGCATTAAAGGTATAACTAATTACTTGCATCATAGTCTACTGTGATTTTCTTATGCATTTAATATATAACTTTAATTTTTCAAAAACAGTAATAGCTGCCAATATGTAGTTAAAGTAACAAATGGTGAAGCCTAAAATTTTTACCTAAATAAAATTAATTTGGTACAATTTGCTAGAAAAATCTGTAATGATGCCCATGTCCCTAACAAGACTTTCAATTTCCTTTATAAAGTAAGAGTTACACATATAAAGTAATGAGAAAACAGACAATTGTAAGCAAGCATATTTGCATCATTTCATGTGTTAAGTGGTGGTGATAAGCTCAGGGTAGCAAAATAAAACTACAGCATTAATAATGTCAATATTAGACATAACTTTTTTTCTTTTTACTCTGACATTCAAATTCACAGCATGAGGAATAAATTCTTTATTAACAGGTAAATGGAAATAATAATCCTCTATATTCAATTGTTGTTTTCTAGGTTTCTAAGTTCAAAATTATCAATTGAATGACTAATTGAATTACTAATGTAATAAGTAGAAGAGTGTAATGAAAAAATAAATTGTTAGAAGCACTGGCTTCAGAAAGGGAAAGAAGAATCTTAAAAAACATTAATTTTCCTTTCTATCCCTACCTCCCATCTTCTGTGATTTCTATAGGAGGTTTATTTCATTTTCTTGAACTGGGGTTAAAGGTCTGTTTTTGTCTCCATCAAAAATAGTACATGACCAAATGTGAGTGACCAATATGGCAGCACTGAGGATGAGAAAGACATAGAGAGGTCCATGGGAGGTACAGACAACAAAGATGAACCCTTTTGCACATACAGTACTGTGTTATCAGTGAAGGAAAACATGGGTATATGGGTGGATAGATGGGTGGACAGGCTGAACTATTAGGTATGTCTATGAAATGGGGAGTGTATCCAAGAACATGTATAGGGTTGGC
>NW_006921620.1:6244418-6248631 GCF_000298275.1 Orycteropus afer afer | reverse complement strand
GACAAAAGTAGGAGTATGGTCAAGTTAGATCCTTCTACCTCCCTAGTAACTCCCCGAGCTATCCAGTGTCTTATCCAGTGTCTTCTTACGAGTCATCAAACCCCTGCTAAATAGTTAAATGACCGTTAAGCTGTTAACTGATACTAAAAACAAAAAATCTATTACCTCTGAATTAATTAATTCCAACTCATAGAAATACTACAGGACAGAGGAGAACTACCCCATAGAGATTCCAAGGCTGCAATATTTATGGATGCAGACTGCCACATCTTTCTCCTGAGAAGTGACTGGTGGGTTCAAACCACTAACCTTTTGGTCAGTAGCCATATGCCTAACTAGTGTGCCACGAGGGTTCCCCATCAACTGATAACAGAAATAATATATAAATTCTTCCAGAGAAGCTTGCATTTTAAATAAGAATTTTTCAAAGCCAGGTAGCTTGTGAAAATGAGAAAACAATTATGTCTGGAGAGTCATGGGAAATATCAAAAAGAAGGTAATGAGCATAAAGCTATTTTTTAACATATTTGTTTTTGTTAGAGACTGTCACAGACATGACTATCATGAACAAATGAAAGCATTAGAGTTTAGGGCCTGATTATAAAATAGCAAAGACTCTTCTAAGCAGATGATACTGATATGAAGGTCAACACCAAGTTGTGATTTATCCTACAAGAAAAAGAGTCAAATGTTTTTACGAGTTTTTAGAAAGAAGACTAGTTGGAAACAGAGAAGAAACAAAAAAGATAAACTAAGAGATTAAAATGATATAAGTAAAATATAGGTAGAACAATAGAAATTATAGGGAGAAATTAAGAGAAACTCAAGGACACTTGTAAAAATGTTTAAAACTTAACAAAGGGGGTTTAAGAAGCGTGAGTAAGGTCCCATATTTATATATATTCACACAAAAGATGACTATACACCACAATGATGATAAAAGTTCTGAGTGGGAGGCTGATAGGTACCAAGAACTTTTTCTGTTGTTATTGTTTTGTGGGGGGTTTTTTATTTCCTTTTTTTAAAGCATCTATCTGCATTTTCCATTTTCTCTTTAAGAAACACTTATTACCTTCATCTAATTAGGAAAAAACAAATGTTAAGAAATTAATTTTTTAAGGACAGACTCAAGTAGACATGAAACTGAGGTAAGGATGATGGAGAGCAAGTCATGTTTAACAGAGTGAGGAGTTCTCTTTGGGAACTGAAGTACTACTTTTAGAACACTTTATTCTTTTTTTGCTATTAGAATGTTATGCAGTTAATGCTTCTTTCTGAACAACAGAAAACATCAATATCCAGGTGAGAATATGTAGAAGGAAAAATTACACTTAGAAGGAAAAATGATCAGATCTGAGTGCCTGGAAGAATAAGGGCTAGGAGAAGTAGGAGTCGAAAGTGAAATTTCCACTTTAAATAAAAGAATATTGGGGGTGATTAAAGATGGAGAACAAAGCATTATTTTAATAGTTATTAAAAGTACTTATCAAATAAGGATAATCTTGATAAAATGGCAGAAGGAGAAATAATAAAACTGTATTCCTCATGTCCTGAAAAATACTTTTAAGGATCAGGTATAATTTTAGATATTTTAAAAACATATTTAATCACTTTTTGGTTCATCTAACTCGATTTAACCCAGCAAAATATACATCCTCCAGTTTGCTTCTTCAAATATAAAGAACCAACCGTCAATAATATCCCATGCCAATGTGACTTGTTAACATCTTAATAAAAAGATTTATCTTTTAAAATTTAACCCTGTTTGCATTAACTGTATTTAATTATAATAAAACAACACCATTTAGGTTAGATGCATTGTAGTAAACTAGTATTTCACATAAAATATAATCAAATATTTCACATATGAGAAACTACTTAAAAAGTATACTTACATGATAGGTGGCAATTTATACAAAAATTTAGTAGTCCTTACTTCCTACATAGAAAATATTTGACCTGCACTGCAACCAAAGCTTTACAATACGATTTTATTGCTCTGATCTTATATAATCTTGAAGGTTGAGAACAGAGTTATCATTTCATAAGACTTACCTCTTTACAAAACATTTTAGGGACCATGATTTTCAGAATCTTTGTGAGCCTTGAAAAAAACACTTTGTCCACCACAGCTCGCTCTTTTTTCCCTTCTTTCTATATTAACACAGAGAAAAAGAAAACTTTTAGGATAGCTTTTAATGAACCCATAACAAGTAAGGAAGATGGGGCAATCTACTTCTGTAGTGATACTGCCTCGGAAACCTAAGGAGGGGTCGCTATGAGTCAGGGCCAACTCCACGGCACATAACAACAACAACAACATAACAAGTAAGAGTAAAGAACCATTGTTTCATCTTAGTCAATATAAACAAAGATCAAGATGGATACTGCATTTAAAGAGCACAGACTTGAACTAATTCCTCATGTTCAAACATGCTTTCAAGAAAGTAAAACATATCTAAAAACTGAATAAGAATGGGACATGTTCTAGAGCCACAAGAATATCTGAGAGAAGAATGTTGCAAGGAAAAGAAAGAGCAAGTCCAAAGATACTGAGATAGAAGCCTACTTCATATGTTCAAAGAAAAGATGGCCAATCTGACTCAAGCTGTGAGCAAGGAACAGTGGTAGGAGATGAAGTCAGAGAGACAGTACTTACTGATCTTTTATTATCCACTTCCTGATTAATAGCATACTATTTTGCTGATACCATTATAGTAAACTTTTAGATTCTTAGATTTATCATTTCCAATATGCAATATGCCAATTCACTCTATCTTGCTCATAAATTCAAAGACAGAAAAGCTTACTTTCTAGCAGAGGAAACACATATACAAATTGTTGTTGTTGTGTGCCGTCGAGTCAGACCCGACTCATAGCGACCCCTCCTTGGGTTTCCGAGGCAGTATCACTACGGAAGTAGATTGCCCAACCTTCCTTCCGAGGAGTGGCTGGTGGGTTTGAACCGCCAGCCTTCTGGTTAGCAGTCAAGTGCCTTAGCCACTATGCTACCAGAGCTCCAAATAAAACAATAAAAAAAATTATAGCAGATGGATTGAGCAGAGCCATGAGAAAAACAAGAATGGTTTAGACAGGATGTCTGGAAAGGTTTCTTTGAGCACATAACACTTACTCTGAGACACAAATGAAGTGAAGTCATGTGATGACCTCAGGTAGTGGTAGTGGAAAGGGCATAGTGAAACACAGGGAACATCAAGCACAAAATCCCAGTAGCAGGAATAAAATTGGCGTGCAGATTGAATACCAAGATGGTAGTACTGCTAGAGCAAAGGAAACTGAGAATGAAAAAAGAATGGGCCTTAGAACATAGTAAGGATTTAGAGTTTATTCTGTGTGGAAGGGAACCACTGAAGATATTTAAGAACAGTAATTACTCTTCTCTCTCTCAGAAACCTCTTCATTTTTACTGGGTCCATAAAAATGGAGGTATAAAATCACTTGCAAAGATAAGAAAAAACTAGGCATAGCAAAGTCTATTTACTTGATTGTCCTTGAACAACAGGCAGAACAAGCAGGAAAAACTTCTTGGAATAAGCAAGACACTGTACTCCAGAAGGAAGTTGTTCTCTGCCTAATGCCCCCGCCCCAAGCCCCAACTGATTCCCATTTTCACAGCTCATTTCTTTAACTAGTATACTCTTGATAAACAAATAGCCCTGACAGAGAAAATTCTGTTAGACAAACACTAATATAAATACGCTTTAATTAAATTAACATCTAACTTGATGAATCCTAATGAACAGTCTGATTACAGAATTAGAATAAACTACCATCTGTATGTCAGATACTGCAACTAGTGCTTTAGATATATAATTCAAATAAAAAGACACTGAGTGGAATACAGAATTAGGGAGCAAGATAAATCAAAAACCAAACCCACTGCCATAGAGTGGATTCTGACTCAAGGAGACCCCCACTGGGTTTCCAAAGCGGCAAATCTTTATGGAAACAGATTGCCCTGTCTCTTCTGTGGAATGGCTGGTGGGTTTGAATTGTCAGCCTTCTGGTTTGCAATCAAATGCCTTAGGCACTGTGCCATCAGAGCTCCTTGTGGACCAAGATAGGAAGTCTGAAAACAGCCTTCCTATAGTTAGATTAGGAGCTCTGGTAGCATAGTGGCTAAGGCACTTGACTGCTAACCAGAAGGCTGGTGGTTCAAACCCAAAAGCCACTCCTCGGAAGGAAGGTTGGG
>NW_006921620.1:6239736-6243268 GCF_000298275.1 Orycteropus afer afer | reverse complement strand
ATCCTACTTCCGTAGTGATACTGCCTCGGAAACCCAAGGAGGGGTCGCTATGAGTCGGGGCCGACTCGACGGCAAACAACAACAACAACAACAGGAGGCAATAAGCTCAAAGGGCAATGAGAAGTTTCTATTGCTATTTCTATCAACTTAGAAAGGGGAGAGGAACTAGAATTAACTCAAACAAATGTATGAGACAACAAATAAAATAAAAGGCCATACAGTGCTGAAAAGAGTGCAAGCATTCTTGTATAAAGTAAGGGAAAGTATAAATTGTTACAACTACTATGTAATATCTACAAAAATGTAAAATGTATACTAACTGTGAAATGCAGAATACCCCAGCAAATTTACTTTCAGAACATATCCTACATCATTAATAAGATATTACACAAATTATGGTAAACCTACGCAATGAAAATTTTAGACACCGTAAAAAAAAAGTAAGCAGTGCACATTCATACAACAGAATGCTATAGAGCAATTAAACTAACTAGTTTTATAGCTATCAACATGGAAAAAAGATTATGCTGGAAAAAAAAAGAATGTTAATTTCAATGACTAAAGTGATAAAGTGATAATCAATGATAAAGTGGTTAAATATGCAAAATAATTCCACTAAAATTTTTTATGGATACACATGCATACACAAACACACCAAAATGAGTATAAAAATATGTATGGGAAATGCTAAACACTAAACCCAGCACAGTATTTATGTTTATATCTTTTGAATTTTTTATCATGCATATTACCTATTTCAAAATTAATCAGTATTTTATAAGCAAGGCAACTAACGCTTTATACTATTTTGTAACTCTGTTAAACCCTTTTGATCCTTCTTAAATCTCAGGTCTTATGAAAATTTTCTCCCCACAACCCTATCCTACCAAAGATTATAAAAACTTCAATTAAAAAAAAAAAAAAAGAAATTCTTTTAAAAGTGTTCCCATAAGTAATACACATTCATATTCACTGTAGAAAAATTAGAAAAATCTGATGAGCAAAAATAAGAAACCTATACCCGTAGGGCCACTTCCTCTTGGGCTGTACTTTGGATGCTGCTGGGTAGGCTGCGTGACATGGAGTGGGTGACCACAGTTCTTCTACAAAAGGTACTTGAAATAAGAGCCCATTACTTTCTGTGAACTCAAATCTGAGTGACATAAACTTTTAAGGAGCTCTGGTGGTACAGTGGTTAAGCATCCAGCTGTTAATCAAAAGGTCAGTGGATCAAACCCACCAGCCACTCTGCAGGAGAAAAATAAGGTGGTCTGCTTCTGTAAAGACTGACAGCTTTGGAAACCCTATGGTGCAGGTCAGGAGCTCTAGTAGCGTAGTGCCTAAGGCACTTGACTGCTAACCAGAAGTAGTGATACTGCCTCGGAAACCCAAGCAGGGGTCACTATGAATCAGGTCCGACTCAACGGCACATAACAACAACAACAACATGGTGCAGTTCTACTCTGTCCTAAAGTGCCCCTATGAGTTGAAATTGACTCAATAGCAGTGGGCTTGGTTTTGGTTTATAAATTCCCATCTAAGTTTCTAATATTAATTAGTTAATATTTGGTATAAACCCTACTAGATTTTATTTTAACATGTGTGTGTGCATGTATTGTATACCCATCCATGTGCAATTTTATAAATTTATGTGTTATCATAATGCATACCGCCTTGTATATTTTTTTGTCAGACACTAAATAAACCAAATTTATCTTGCTTCCTCTCTTTGGCCAGCAAATACATATACGCTCAAAAGATATTTGTATAGAGAAAAAGGAAGGAGGAATACAAAAATGAATGAACAAATCTGCTATCCAGATCAGTTTCAATTTTGTCCTAAAATTTGCAGACAGGTTTGACAGATAAAACTGAGACAATGGGAGTTCTGGCAAGACGGCAGACTAGGCAGAAAGACTGCACAGACCCTCTTCAACAAAGAAAAGGGAAACCAATTAACACAGACACAGAAGATAATCCTAGACACCTGAGCCTTGAAGGGAAGGATATAGAAGTGGACTAAACTCCAACTAGCAGAAAAATTTGGATGAAAACACCAAAAAAGGAGACATATGGAGCTGTGGTCTGGCAGCAATCCTGTGCAACCCTGATGGCACAGACAGCTTGGAGATTCCCGAGTGGTGAAAGGACCTAAGAATTAACCTAAAAATCAGCCCTGCTAGCCAGGGACTGCACGGACTGCTCCGGTGGCTGGGGAATAAACAGAGAAGGTGAAGAGAAAGGCGGGCTGAACTGTGGACTTTTGTCGGTCCGGAGAATGCTGCCATTTTGAAGGTCTAAAGCAGCTATTTTGGATATTTAAAGAGACAGCCCTCTCACAGATTCCTGGGGCTTAAGAACACATTCTGCTTTCCAGAAACCCCAAGGACCCTCCGGATCTGCAAGACTGAAAAAGGTACGACATTCCTCTTGTTATTCTTATATCCCACACCCGCTTAGTGAACGGAGGGGCAGCCATCCCCCACTCCCACCTACCATCTGGACCCACAAGAACTCCATCACAGTCTGTGTGCTCAGACGGAGCCTGGGTGTCCTGCCCTGTCCTCCACTGATTTTATTTTCTCTCTCTCTTTTTATTTTTACTTTCTCTTTTTTGCTTTCTTTTTTCTGATGATTAGTTCTCTTATATTTGTTTTTAAAAAACTATTATTATTAATATTTTTCTCCTTTTTACTATTATTCTTAATCTTCCGCTCCCAGGTCCTAGTTTTCAGCATTTTTTTCTTTTCCCTGTCCCTGGTTGAATTTTTTTTTTAATTTAAGTTTCTTCTTTTCCACCCTTTTTTCTCGTGGTTAACCCCATCCCTTGCTTTTTTCTTTTTGCATTTCTCCCATTTTTTTTCTTTCATTATTCTCCTTTTCTACTTTTTTTTCTCTTAATGCCTTATCCCGAGATATAGCAGGTTTTCTTCTTTTTCCTTCTTCTTTTTTTCTTTTTTTGGTTACTGTTCTGTGTGATAACATGGTGTGCTTTTTGTCCCTGTGCTTTTAGTTTTTTGATGGTTATTCAATTGTAATTTGTGTCTAATTGAGTGGGAGACAACAAAAGTCCTCAGAATACACAACTACACCCACACCTCCTGGAACTTCACTGACTGAGTGACAACCACTAGCTCCTTCCCAACCAACGGGCCAACAATAAAAACCACCAAGAAGAGCTGTAATCACCCTTGACTGCTCTTCACAAACAGTTAACAGAGAGCTAAATACAACAACACCACGATGCCGGGGAGACAAAAGACCATCAAAGTCCACACAAAGAAGCAGAATAAAGTGGTAGAAACAAGGGAGTAAGATACAGACCCAGAATACATCCCTGAGAAGAAGCAGCATTGGAACTCTCTGATAAGGAATTCAAAAGAATTTTCTTTAGGTATCTTCAAAGGATTGAGAGACAGACTATAGAAAACACAGAAAAAACCTTAGAAGAATTTTGGAAGAAAATACAAGAACAAAATGACAAAATCAATGAAAAATTAGAAATGATTCTAAATCTACAGATAGAAATCCA
>NW_006921620.1:6213431-6215091 GCF_000298275.1 Orycteropus afer afer | reverse complement strand
TGAGACAGAAAATAACAAATGCTGGTGGGGATGTGGAGAGATTGGGACTCTCATACACTGCTTGTGTAACTGTGAAGTGACACAACCACTGTGGAAAGCAATATAAGCAATATGGCAATTCCTTAGAAAGTTGGAATTGGAGATACCATTTGACCCAGCAATCCCATTACTAGGTATATATATCCCAGAGAGGTGAGAGCCTGGATAGAAACAGATACATGCACACTCATGTTCATCACAGCACTATTTACAATAGCAAAAAGATGGAAACAATCTATGTGCCCGTCAGCAGAAGAGGGGATGACCAAACTATGGTACATACACATACTGGAATACTATGCAGCACTAAAGAATAATGTAGAGTCTGCAAAACACCACATAATATGAATGAACTTGGAGGACATTATGCTGAGTGAAATAAGTCAATCACAGAAGGACAAATACAGTATTAGTTCATTGTTGTGGAGGGTCAAGGAAAGGTTTATACATGGAGGGAAACTTTCTTTGTTGGCTGCCAGGGGTGGGAAGGGACAGGCGAGAACATTGCAAAAATAAATAAATAAATAAAATGCATTGACCCATGTCACTTTAGTGTTGTGTATTTCACTGTACATAAATTATATTTCAATAAAATGCATTTTAAAAAAATAACAATCTAAAAAAAAAGGAAAGAAAAGAAGTGGTCATTTTGGATTTTAAAATGATGGCATTCTCATTTGGATTCCAGGGACCTAAGAATAGGCTTCATTTTGCCAAGGATGACAGGGACATATGGGAGGTTGAAAACAGGAAAGGAGACAGGTGGTGAGTATTTAAGTGCTGCCACCTAGCGAATAGAGGATCAGAGTACCATGCTTACAGACATAACTTCCAAAGAAAACAAAAATTGTGTGCAAGTCACTCCAACATACAATCACCAATTAAATATAAACAGAAAAACGTCACAATGTCTTGGAGACAACAGAGCATCACAGTCCACACAAAGAAGATAAAGCAGGAGAAACAAGGGACCAGGATACAGACCCAGAACACACCGCTGAGGAAGAAGCAGCATTGGAACTCCCTGATAAGGAATTCAAAAGAATTATATTTAGGTACGTTAAACGGACTGAGAAACAGAAAAAGGAAAACAGACAAAATTCAGGAAAGCACAGAGAAAACCCTAAAACTATTATGGAAGACAATAAAAGAACAAAATGGCAAAATAAATAAATAATTAGAAATGATACAAAATCTACAGATAGAAACCCAGAATATTAAATTATCAGAAATAGGTAACACACTGGATGGGAAAAGGAATAGAATTGAATCAATGGAAGCAGAATTAGTGAGACTGAAGACAAATACCTGAATACTTCTCTGGAAAGGGATCAATCAGAAAAAAAATCAAAACAAAATGAAGAATGCCTAAGGTTCATGTGGGATACCATCAAAAGGAATAACCTATGTAAAATCAGAATTCCAGAAGAGGAAGAGACAAATAAAACCACAGAAAAAATTGTCAAAGATTGGTTAGAAGAGAATTTCCCTGGTATGATGAAAGATGAAAATACATCAACTCAAGAAGTCCAATGAACCCCAAACAGGATAGACCCCAAAAGAAAATCATGGAGACATATCATCATCAAACTCACCAAAACCAAAGACAAAGAAAGAATCC
>NW_006921620.1:6208407-6213331 GCF_000298275.1 Orycteropus afer afer | reverse complement strand
AATAACATGCGACAAAGTATGTGTGAACTGCTGTATGGAAAGTGAATTTGCTCTGTAAATCTTCACCCAAATCACAATAAATAATAATAATAAAAATTAAAAAAAACTGAGACAATAACAGTTGAATATCATCACCCATCTGTCAGTCTGTCATACTGTGGTGACTTGTGTGGTGTTTTGATGCTGGCAGCTATACCACCAGTATTCCAAATACCAGCAAGATCACCCACAGGAAACATGTTTCAGTGGAGCTTGCTAAGTCAGACTAAGAAGAAATGCCTGGCAATCTGCCGCTGAAAATTGACCAATGAAAACTGTATGGATCACAACAGAATATTGTTTGCAATAGTGTTGGAAGATGAGCTCCCTAGATTGGAAGTCAACATGGATTCAAGCATGCCAGCACTCGTAAGAATGGCATGGGACCACCCAGCATTTTATACTGTTGTACACAGGGTTGTCATGAACTAGAGCCAACTCTAGTCGATGGCAACTAACAAGAAGAAGAAGGTATGATAACCACATACAACTTAGGTACAAGAGCTCATGGAGATGAGATGTATCAGTAGACTGCAGATACGTATAACTTGTCTCATTTTTCAAACACTGGGAGAGATTATGAAAACTGAAGAATACCAAATTTGATGTTACTTTCCAGGATATTCACAGACTAAACACTAATATGAAATGTTTTAGAAGAGTTAGGAGACAATAATTAGAAGCCAGCATAAGTTTATTAAGTCATGCCAAGCTTTTCTGATTTTTATTAAAATTATTATCCTAGTATATTAGCTGACATGCTGAATGTAGCTCCATGAGGGTAAAGACTTACTTTTATAATGGCTGTATCCTAAGAACCTAGTATAATGCCAGGCATGTATGAGGAGCTCAGTAAGTATTTGTTAAAAAACTGAATTACTAAATTAATGAATAAATTAATCAAGGAATCTGGTGTTCCTTATAAAATTTTTATGCTCTTATTGGAGAAATAGAAACCAGGTTCTATTCTAGTTAGATAGTCGTAGCTGAATCAACCATAACCAAAAAGCACAGGTTAAGAGATGCCACAGGATAATCTCCTTGGCCCTTATCTAAACAATACTATTAGAAAATGAGGAAATAAAAGAAGGCAAACTATATTTGCAGATAATACCTTCTATCTAACATACTACATGTCAGAATTGCAGTAAAATTACATTAAACCAATAAACTAAACCCAATAAGCTGATATTTACAGGATAAATGAATGTTTATTTAAAAGAAATCAACTGGGTTACCATATTACCCAGCAATTACACTCCTAGGTATATATACTCAAGAGAAATGGAAATATATGTCCACATAAAAATTTGTATACAAATTATTTATAATAGCCAGAGAACAGGAACAATCTCAGTATCCATCAACTGATGAATGGATATACAACACATGGTATATCTAAACAATGAAGTATTATTTGGCAATAAATAGGAACCAGATACTAATACATGTTACAACATGGATGAACTTTAAAACATCACACTACGTGAAATAAGTCACTCATAAAAGACTACATATTGCATGGTTCTATATATATGAAGGAGCCCTGGTGGTGCAGTGGTTAAAACAGTCAGCTGGTGACTAAAATGTCAGCAATTCACTGTGTGGGAGAAAGATATAGCAATCTGCTCCCATAAAGATCACAGCCTTAGAAACCTGATAGGGACAGTTCTACTCTGTCCTATTAGGTCACTACGAGTTGAAATCAACTTGATGGCAACGGGTTTGTGCCAAAGTGGCAGTGAAGCCACATCTGACCATCAATAGCTCAAAGCCTATTTCTGTGAGGTCAGACATCCTGCCTCCCTCCAGCGCTTTCATCAACCCTGACACCAGTCATTCCTCCTGCAGTGCCCACCACCTTTCTGCTGGGTTTGATAATTTGCTGCAGTGGCCACATAGAACTCACAGATTATGGGGTTGATTAGGGAAGCACCAGGCTACAATTCAAGTTCAGGAACAACACTCAGTCTCTCTCAGCTCGCCATCTCTCCGGCAACAGTCTCTCTCAGTCTCTCTCCCAGCAATGTGTGTCTCTCTCTCTCAGCAATGCATGTCTCTCGGTGTCTCTTTCTCAGCAGTGTGTCTCTCTCAGGAGCATGTGTCTCTAAGAAGCACAACTTTCTCAGCCAGCAATCAGAGACTTCTTTCTCTAGAAGAGCTCCTTTTTGAGCCTGGCAGTGACCAAACTAACCAATTCCAACATCAGAATTTTATACACCTGAGAGAGAGAGAACTTCCCAAAAAATTACTTAGTGCTACACAAAACAGAAATACCCCAGGTGGATGACTTTAATAATAAGGAGCTACTCAGTTGCTCATGGCAAATTCCACCACAGAGTTTATAAAGATTTTTGGCTAGAAAAGCCATACCAGGTAATCTACTACATCACAGTTTGTTTTATGGTTTATTTGTATAGAATGTCCAGAATAGCAAATCCATACAGGCAAAAAGTAAATAAGCTGTTGTTAGGTCCTAGGAGAAGAGACAAATGGGGAGTGACTGCTAATAGATACAGGGTTTTTTTGGGGGGTGCTGAAAATATTCTAAAATTAGATAGTGGTGATGATTGCCCAATTTTGTGACTATACTATAAACCACTGGATTTTACACTTTAAATGGGTGAATTTCACAGTATATGAATTATACCTCAATAAAGTTGTTACAAAAAAAAAAAAAGAGAGAGAGAAATCAACTAATAAATACAAAATCTAAGGTTATCTGTCAAGAGAACCAATCAAGGAAAAAACAGATACCTGGAAGTTATAATTTACTATAAACTTCACTTAATGTTATGGCTAGAGATCTAAAGGCAATTGTAGTCTTAATTTTAGCAATATGGTACTCGTATCAAGACATGCTACTGAGATCACATATGGACAAGTGTGTTGTATATTCTTGGCACAAATATCTAGGGGTAGTAGTATAGATTCAAAAGAATATATACAGACTGAAAAAGAATCAGAAACCATGTCATGTGAAAAACATCTGAAGGAACAAGACTTACTTCGTATGGAAAAGAAAAGACTTAGGAGATAGGACAACTGTCTTCAAATGTAAGACAGTCTATTACTGAAGACAGAGTAGACTGTGTTGCTACAAAAGACATCTGTCAGGAAATCCTATTTCAGAAGAAATTCCTATAATGTATGGTGGATCGGAGATGATCTTTAAGTCTTCTTCTAATTCTAAAACTCTACTTTTATCCTAATTTAAAATTATGTAACAAAATAAATGCGTGAAATACAAAGTAGATTAATATTTACCTCATTGTTCTGTAATGGTGGTTTTCCAGTTTTCTTACTGCAGAGGAAAAAACAGAGAGAACTTTATTTGCAAAACCATTAAAATTATTTTAAGTTATCAAAAGAATATTCCAAATTATGCAAATAGGTTTCTTCCTTTTCTTCATTAAAGTGGGATAGCAAAAACCAAACCCACTATCATCAAGTTGATGGCACATCTCTATGTCTCCTACCACACCGACTCACTGCCGTTGAGTCAATTCCTAGTTATAGAGGCTCCCACAAGGCTCCTAATGCTGTAAATCTTTATGGAAACAGACTGCCTCATCATCTCCTCACAGACCAGCTGGTAGTTTGAACCACCAACTTTATGGTTAGCAGCCAAATGCCTTATGCATTGCACCACCAGAGTTCCTTTGTCTCTATTACAGGAGTTATATATTAATCAACTCTGTATGTTCAATACCCAGTTGCACTCTAACAATCTGTAGAATGAATATTTTCTGTGATAATATCACTGAACAAGGCTGGAAAGCCAAACAACTACAATTCTGTAGATGTCCTTATGTTAAAAAGTGTTCTAATTTCAATAGTATTATAGAATTGTTTATCTATCTTACCATTTTTATGAGCCTGTAAAACTGTTTCAGAAAATCCTTTTTATATAAAGGTAGTGCCTGACTTACAACCAGGTTCTGTTCTGATTACTCTATTGTGTCATAAGTCAGTTCTGACATAAATTGGGTATCTCATTTTCTTTTTCTTTTCTTTTTTTTTTTTTAAGTTTTCCTTATTACTGCCATTAGGACCTCTGGTGGCATGGTGGGTAAGGCATTTGGCTACTATCCAGGTAATCTACTTCCCTGAAGATTTACAGCCTTTGAAACCCAATGGGGGTTGCTATAAGTTGGAATCACTCAATGGCAGTGGGTTGTTATTGCCACAGCCTGCTATACTGAGGTATTTTGAATGGTAAATCAACACTAAGCATCTGTGAGTGAACATCAGAGAACTAAAACTCAAATTATACATGGCAACACTGTATGCAGTACATATTACTAATGATAAAACATATCAAAAAATAAAAACACATGGTTGTCAAATGAGGTTTGTCATAACTCAAAATACATCTTAAGTAGGGAACCACCTATAGACAGACACACAGATATGTTCAAGCATGCCCAGGTTATTATGAACCTTTCTTTCATAGGACTTTTTAAATCCCCCATTTTAAGAATCAAACTCACCAAAACCAAAGACAAAGAAAGAATCATGAGAGCAGTACAGGAAAAATGAAAAGTTACCTACAAGGGGCAACCAATAAGACTAAACTCAGATTTCTCAACAGAAACCATACAGGAGAGAAGACAGTAGGATGGTATATATAAAACACTGAAAGAGAGAAATTTCCAACCAACAATTATGTACCCAGCTGCAGTGTAGTAAATTACTTTGTGTGGCTTTTCCACCCATAAGTCTTTGTAAATTCCAAGTTGGGATTTGCTATGAGCAACTGAGGAGCTCCTGATTGCTGACGGTGTCCACCTGGAGTATTTCTGTTGGGAGTGGCACAATACAATGTTCTGGGAGGTGCCCACTCTCTCTCAGGTGCTTAGAGTTCTGATGCTATGATTGGCTA
>NW_006921620.1:6195917-6205378 GCF_000298275.1 Orycteropus afer afer | reverse complement strand
ATAGACCCCAAAAGAAAATCATGGAGACATATCATCATCAAACTCACCAAAACCAAAGACAAAGAAAGAATCCTGAAAGCAGCACAGGAAAAACAAAAAGTTACTTACAAAGGACAACCAGTAAGACTAAACTCTGATTTCTCAGCAGAAACCATGCAAGCAAGAAGGCAATGGAATGGGAATGGTATATATAAAACCAAGAATTATATACCTGCCAAAACTGTCCCTCAAATATGATAGTGAAATTGGGACATTTCCAGATAAGCAGAAATGAAGGGAATTTGTTAAAACCAGACCAACCTTAGAAGAGATGCAAAGGGAGTCCTTCGGACAGAGAACAACAGCAAACACCAACCAACCATTAACACACACAATGACATAACCCAGAAACCAACACAGCTAGGGAAGTAGCCAAAGTAAATAAGCCTACAAGATTGCAAATGGGGAACCAAAGACATCAATTCACAAATGAGGACAACTACAAACCAAAAAGAGGGAAAAATTATGGAGTTACAGAACTTCTAAATGGTAGGGAAGTCAAGACAACTGCAAGATAAAATGGACTGTTCTAAACTTGGAAAGAAAATCATAAACCACAGGGTAATCTCAAAGAAAAGTGATAAACCTTCAATCAAAATAAAAGAGGACCAACACAAACATTCAGCAAATACTAAAACGATAACAATGAAGCGATAACATGATTCATAAACAAAACGAGCTCAGCACAAAAAATTTATATGCAACCAAGAAATCAGTAACACAATGAAAAAGCACATAACAAAATGAGAGCAACAAATTCACACTTGTCGATAATTACACTGAATGTCAATGGATTAAACACACCAATCAAAAGACAGTTGCAGACTGGATAAGAAAACATAACCCACCAATAAAAAATAGGGGCAAATTTAGGGGCCTTCATTTATGGCATAAATAGACTGTCAAGCATAAACCAAAATGTACAAACAGCTGAAAATTAACTAGATGAATGGGACGTTCTAAAAACTAAATTTTTATGTGCTTCAAAAGACTTTACCGAAAGAGTCAAAGGAGAACCTACAGATTGGGAAAAAATATTCGGCAACAACGTATCTGACAAGGGATTTATCTCTAAAATTTATAGAAAACTCTTACGCCTCAACAACAAAAAGATGAATAATCCAATTGAAAAAAGGGCAGAAGACACAAATAGACACTTCACCAAAGAGGATATTCAGGTCACCAGCAAATACATGAACTGCCCTATAGGGTTTCCAAGTCTGCAATCTTTATGGGAGCAAATTGCCAACGTCCTTCTCTCATGGAGCGGCTAGTGAGTTTGAACCTCCAGCCTTTCAGTTAGCAGCCAAGCGTTTAATCACTGTGCCACCAGGGTTCCCAAAAAGCTATGAGTGTAGTGCCTAAGGCATTTGACTGCTAACCAGAAGGCTGGTTCAAACCCACCAGCCACTGCTCGGAAGGAAGGTTGGGGCAATCTACTTCCGTAGCGATACCGCCTTAGAAACCCAAGGAGGGGTCACTATGAGTCGGATCTGACTTGAAGGCAGGGCATTGCATTGTTGTTATGTGGGTTACAGCTGTGTATTTCTTGCGCAGATATTAAGTGTCAGAAATTTAAAAGATATTTATTTAACAAATATTTTTAGAAAACTATCTTTATTTCTTTGCAAATGAAACTATCCAGTTAGAAAAGTAGCATGTGCGTGTGGGATATGTGTGTGTGTTTGCTAATCTCTTCAATGGCTGGTTTAACAGAAGAGAGAGCTGGATTCTCACAGTTGAGTGTCATTCTTCATATCTGTTATGATAGGTTGTTTCCATTGAAGTATATAGTGAAAAACCAGTCTCATACAGATAAGTTGTTGTAAAAAGGAGCAGTACTGTAAATGTAATAGCATTTTCAAATAATTTTGTGGATATCCTTTGATTTAGTGCTACCATGTGGAATCTGAAACTGTATCAAAGAATTTTTGTACTCTGATACAATAAATCCACTGGTCTATCTTGCCCTTTCAATGGATCTTTTACCCATGCAAGATTCTATAGCATTAATGCATTGGTCATTAGGAAAATACTGGCTCCCAGAGTCATGAGAATCTTTCATTTTATTATACAGTATCAAAATACATCACGTTTGTTAATACTGTCATCAATCTTATCAGAATAGCCTTAAGTATTGGGAAGCACCAAATTCTAATTTTTACTTGAAAGGTCGAATTGTAACAATAGCAACAAATACTGTCAGTTTTTTTCTTCAATGGTTACTTCATCCATTTATAAGAAAAAGTCTGCCAAATATTCTTATTCAGTTATTCTTTCAAGTAAAAATGTTGTTCCATGAAAAAAGTGGCCAGTTAAGCTCACAACTTCCTCTCACAAGTGCTTTTCCTCAAAATAATCATTCCACTTTGGTATGCTAAAGCAAATACATCACATTTTTCTTTGGCAAAGAAAATTCTCATAGAACTTAAAACTCTGAGAAATGTATCTTTAGACCCAGTTTCAGACATACTGATCTAGATCATCTCAGTCAGAATCATGGCATCAATAATCACTTATTCTCTAATGATTTCTAAAATCTCTAGCAGCTACCTCTCTCTTAAGCTCCTCATTTGAATGTAACTTTTTATAAGACATTTATACTTTTACCTACTGAAAACCTTTTAAACTAAACACACCTATGTCTGAACTAACCTCTCACTGTCATATCTATTCTATTCTTTTTCCATTATCAAACATGGATTCTATCTTGGTTATCTACTGCCCAAGGCATCTGACTGCTAACCAGAAGGCTGGTGATTCATTAGTACTTATCTTCTTCCAATTCATTTCTGCAACCCTATCGTTCATATAGGAGCTCTGGTAGCGTAGTACCTAAGGCACTTGACTGCTAACCAGAAGGCTGGTGGTTCAAGCCCACCAGCCACTCCTCAGAAGGAAGATTGGGCAAATCTACTTCCATAGTGATACTGCCTTGAAAACCCAAGGAGGGTTTCCGACTCGGCACATAACAACATCATCATTCATATACACACATGTACACAAGCACATATATACATACACACATATATATCCAAAAAGCCAAACTCATTGCCGTCAAGTCGGATCCGACTCATAGCGAACCCTCCTTTGGTTTCCAAGGTAGCATCACTACGGAAGTAGAACGCCCAATCTTCCTTCCCAGGAGTGGCTGATGGGTTCAAACTGCCAGCCTTCTAGTTAGCAGTCAAATGCCTTAGGCACACATACACACACACAGACACACACATATCTATATCCTGTGGAATTCAACTAAACATTCAGAATCTTAAATTGTTATGTGCCGTCGAGTCACCCCGACTCATAGTGACCCCTCCTTGGGTTTCTGAGGCAGTATCACTATGGAAATAGATTGCCCCTTCTGAGGAGTGGCTGGTGGGTTTGAACCGCCAGCCTTCTAGTTAGCAGTCAAGTGCCTTAGGCATTATGCTACCAGAACTCCTAGAATCTTAAATACTATTTAATTTAAATACTAAAAAAAAAGAGAAAAACTTTAAATAATTTGAATACTCAACAAAAAGATTAAAAAGAAAATTAAAGGAAAAGCAGAAGAAATTAAAAACAACAAGCAAAAATTAACGACTTAGAAAATCAGACACTAACCAGTAAAAATCCAACATTTGGTTCTTTGGAAAGTAAAGCACCAGATCAGCATCAGCATAAAAACATAAATAAAAAGTTAAATCATGAAAGATTCTTGCCTCAAGCCTATATAAAGAAATTTGAAAACCTGGATGAATGGATAATTTTCTAGAAAAACATAATTTTCTAAAACTGATCCCCATCAGAGAGGGCGAAAAAATCTAAATAGACTGATTGTGGTAACAAAGTTTGAAAAAATTATCTGTGAGCTACCCAAATAACCCCCAAAAAAGCAGCAAGCCCAGAAAATTTGTAAGTAATTCTATAAAAATCCCCAGAGAACATATAATTCCAATGTTTTTACAACCATTCCAGAGAATAGGAAAAAAAGAAAATGCCCACATTGTTTTTGGTGCAAGTAAAATAATGACACCAAGACCAAACAAAAATTGCACAAAAACTACAAACCATTCTCCCTTATACCAATATTTTATATTTTTTTTAAATTTTAGACCATGAGAATGTATTGCCTTTTCTGTCTTGTTATTACATTTTTTATTATAGTTTGGGTGAAAGTTTACAGAGCAAATTGTTGTTGGGTGCCATCGAGTCGATTCCAACTCACAGTGACCTTATATACAACAGAACAAAACACTGCCCAGTCCTGTGTCATTCTCACAATCATTCTATGCTTGAGCTCACTGTTGCAGCCACTATGTCAACCCATCTTGTTGAGAGTTGCTCTCTTTTTCACTGATCCTCTACCAAACATGATGTCCTTCTCCAGGGACTAGTCCCTCCTAATAACATATCCAAGTACCTGAGATGAAGTCTCACTTCTACGGATGCATCTTCAATTCTAAAGGAGCATCCTGGCATACTAGAGCATTCTTGTTCTTCCAAGACAGATTTGTTCATTCTTCTAGCATTCCAAGGTATATTCAATATTATTTGTCAATACCATAATTCAAAGACTTCTTCAGTCTTCCTTGTTCACTGTCCAGCTTTCTCATGCATATGAGGGAACTGAAAATACCATAGCTTAGGTCAGGCACACCTTAGTCCTCAAAGTGATAACTTTGCTTTTTAATATTTTATTAAAGAAGTCTTTTGCAGGAGATTTTCCCAATGCAATGCATCATTTGATTTCCTGACTACTGCTTCCATGGGTGTTAATTGTGGATCCAAGTAAAATGAAACCTTGACAACATCAATCTTTTCTCCATTTACCATGATGATGTTTATTGGTCTAGTTATGAGGATTTCAGTTTTCTTTACATTGAAGTGTAATCCATACTGATGGCTACAGTCTTTGATCTTCATCAGTGCTTCAAGTCCTCTTCGCTTTCAGCAAGCAAGGTTGTGTCAACTGCATAACACAGGTTGTTTATTCTTCTAATTCTGATATCATGTTCTTCTTCGTATAGTCAAGCTTCTAAGATTATTTGGTCAGCATGCAGACTGAACTTAAGTATGGTGAAAGGATACAGCCCTGACACACACCCTTTCTGATTTTAAACCATGCAGTATCCCCTATTCTGTTCAAACAACTCTCTCTTGGTCTATGTACAGGTTCTGTAGGAACACAATTAAATGTTCTGAAATTCCCATTCTTTGCAATGTCATCCATAATTTGTTACGTTCCACACAACTGAATGTCTCTTCACAGTTAATAAAATACAAGGAAACATATTTCTGATATTCTCTGCTTTCAGCCAAGATCCATTTGACATTAGCAATGGCATCCCTAATTCTACGTCCTCTTTTGAATCAGGCTTGAATTTCTGGCAGTACCCTGCTGACTGACTGCTACAATTGTTTTTTAATTAACTTCAGGAAAATTTTACCTTGGTGTGAAATTAATTGTATTATTCAATAACCTTCACATTCTGCTGGATCACCTTTTTTAGAATGAGCACAAAATTCTTTTCCATTATTTTCTGTCCATTTTTATTAGTGTGTATACTAGGTGCCCTCTCTGCTCCCTCAGCAGTCTTCACATCTTTTCTTTCATCAGCTTCTTGAAAGCAGGAGGCATGTCTTCTTCATCTCTTATCTCTGATGCCTAATAGCTTGCCTGGCACATGGTATGTGCTTCTGAAACTTTTATCTTGTCTTCTAAACTTTGTTTCACTTAGTATTTTAGTAAAGTTCCTTTTCAAATAGAATAAAAATAAGGGAGTTTTAGGTTTTTTTCATTTTTAGTTGACTTGGGCTGACATTTTTAGAGTTTGGCAATAAAGCATAAACATCTAAGTAATTAGGTATTAACCTGGGAAACCTGCCAGACTGAGGCAGTTAACCAAAATCAAACTGAGGCATACAAGGATACCTCTGTGTATGTGTGTATGTGTGTGTATACACACTGTGTTTGCACTCAACTATAAATGTAACCTAAAAGTCAGCAATTGAACGTCACCCACCAAAAAACAAACCAAAAACCAAACCCACTGTCATCGAGTCAGATCTGAATCACAGCAACCCCTCCTTGGGTTTCCAAGGTGGTATCACTACAAAAGTAGACTGTCCAAACCCACCCACAGGTGCTGCAAAAGAAAGGCCTAGTGATCTGCTTCCATAAAGATTACTGCCCAAAAAAACCCTATGGAGCATTTCTACTCTGTTACCCATGTAGTTGTCATTACTAGAAACAACAGACTGATGGAATAGGTAAGATTTGGGTATGGAAACAACAGGAGTGGAACACAGATTTAATTAAAGAACTGTGTGAAGATAAAAGAGGTATTAGAAATCATTGGCTCTAAATCCCTTATTTTGGAGATAAACTGATGTCCTGCAAAAGGGATAGGGAGACAGCACCTTCTGACCTCCTCTAACTACACAAGAGGAACACAGAATCACCATCAGCAGCCCAAGGCCTGTTCTTATGAGGCCAGACATGACGCCACCCTTCAACCCTCTTAGTAACCTTGTCACCAACTGTTCCTTCCGTGGTACCCACCACCTCTCTGCTGGGTTTGGTAATTCACTGTAGTGGCCACACAGAACTCATAGATTACAGGGTTTATCAGGGAAGCAACAAGCTACAATTTAACTGCTCTTGCAGCCAACAGTCTCACTCAGCAGCCAGCAGTCTCTCTCTCTCTCTTAGTAGCATGTCTCTCTCTCAGCAGTACTTGTCTCTCATGTCTCTCAGCAGCACAACTCTCACATCTCTCAGAGGCACATCTCCTTCAGCAGCACGTTTCTCTCAGCCAGCAATCAGAGAGACTCTCTCCTTCTGTCTCTAGGAGGTCTCCTTTTTTGAGCCTGGCAGAGTGGCTAAAACCAACCAGTTCCAACATCAGAATTATATACACCTGAGAGAGAGCAAACTTCCCAGAAAATTGCTTCTTGATGCTCTGGCAGAAATATACCAAGTGCATAACTTTAACAAACAGCTACTCACGGCAAAGGGGGAGTTACAAAGACTATGGCTAGAAAAGCATACCATGTAACGTACTACACCGCCTGTCCAAAAAGACAAAGCCTTTGTCTCTAGGTCTTTGTTTTGGCTACCTGGTGCTACTCTGACAGGAATATATGACAAAAGGGATGGCTTTAACAAACAGGAGTTTATTCTCCTACAGTTTTGGAGGCTTTAAGTCTGAGTTCAAAGATCCAGGCTCTAGGGGCTGGCTGAAAGCTCCTCAACCTTGGGCTTCAGCTCTGCCTCCTCCTCCCGGCCCACTGAAGCTGGAGGCTTTACTTCACTCAGACAGATGCTGGCTGCTAAGACTGACAAACCAGAGGCTGACAAACCCCAAGGTCAACAAGTGAAAAGGCATAGTCCCAAAGTTAACAAACAGCACAGCAGGGAATTGATTCCAGTCCACTGAAAGTCCCAAGATTGGCAGAGCATGACAGGCTGCTGAACAACTTGGCTACGTGCAGGGTTCAAGTGTGTCTAAGCTAGAGACCATTTCCAAAGCTGCTGCTTATACACAGGAAGAAGACCACATCCCTAAAGCAGCTACTCAGCTACTTGTGGTAGATCCCACCATGCAGTTGATTGCCAGTCTCATCATGGGGAACAACTACCACCAGCTGCCCAGCCACTCAACCAGGCCAAGCCACGTTGACACACCTAACCTGCCACAGTCCCACAGGCAGTTTCACCCTGGTAGACAATTATTCCATTAACCACAATAAAAAATATAAGTAGAAGAACCATTCAGAGAAATGATAAATGGACTCAATCAACAATTTCAAATTTGAATTTCAAATTCCAGTAAGATAACTATATGGAAATTGTCCAGAAGACAAAAAATTTTTAGATTTGAAGTTCAAGAATAGAAATGTTGATTTGGAAGGAAAAAACATGACAATGATGTATCCTTTCTATAAATGATATAAACTCCTTTGGGGGGAAAAATATGGAATCCGAACATTACTCCTGTATCTTCAGGTTCTGTGAGTCAGAATAAACTTGATAGCAATGAATTTTGGGGTACTAAAAATTTTAGAATGTGCTCTTAAGGAACTTGGTTTAAGTTACTCCCTGACTGGCACTGTTCCCAGCATCTTAAGAAGTATACTTTCCACTTAGGAGGAAAGTATGTTTACTATAAACTTCAAAATAACTCCTACAAGTACTTCTAAATAAAAAGTCTAAACCATAATTAAATATAACCAAGTACACAGGAAATTAGACCAAGCACCAGCAGAAAATATAGAAAATAGAAACAGACCCAGAAAGATTTTTGGATGCTAGAATTTCCAAATACATCCTATAAAACAACTATGCAGATTGTATTTTAGAAATAAATGCATAAAATAAAATTCAAAGATATCTACCAGGAAGAGGAAGTTATAAAAAGTAACTGGGACTTGAAAGAACTTGAATTTCTAAAATAAAAAAAAAAATTAACAATGGAAATTAACTATGTAAAATCAATAAGTTTAGTATCTCATACAGCTGAAGAGAAAATCAGTCATCTGGAAGATTCCTTAGAATCAACTATCCAGAGTGTAGCAAAAAGAAAACAGAAAGAAATAAAAGAATAGTTAGTTTTGTTAGCTATAGACAACCAATTTGCATTCCCACCAACAATGTATCAAAGTGCCTATTCCCCGCCACCCCCCGAAAACTTTAATAATATACTTACTTTTTAAACATTTTACAAAAGTAAAATGTGAAATAGTATCTTAGTGTAGATTTAATTTGTATTTTTCATAGTGGAGGTAATCATATTCTTGAGAGCTACTTATATATATATTAGCCATTTATCTGTGATATATATTATAGATAAGTTTTTCCAGTTTGTCATTTTGTTGTTGTTGTTGTGATTTTTGTTACACACTAGCTTTTAAAGTTTATGTGGCTAAATTTATCAATATTTTCTTTTATTGTATTTGGATTTTTGAGTCATAAATAGAAAGTCTGTCTCTATACCTAAGCTATGGAGAAATTCATCCAGGCCTCCCACCCCTGGGACTTTCACAGTGTCACAAAGCCTCACTTTGAGGAGAAACCACTAGGAATAGAATGCAATTTGAGCGGCTTGTAAGTCCACTTTCAATTTTTTTTTAAACAATGGCTTTTATTATATAAACAAAAAGGGATCTTGTTATCTACCTTATTCACATTAAAGAATATAAACTCATGACTAAGGAACAAAACATATTTTTTAACATTCAAATTATCTGAAGCACTAATTATTGAATCTTCAACTAGCATATAGTTCACACTTTGTGTGATAGTTGAAGATGTGTCAACTTGGCTGGACTCCAGTTGTGAGTGGTGGTTCCCATGATGGATCACATGACTGAGTTCTGAGCGGCCGGTCTGCCCAAGGGGAGTTTCCCCAGGGGTGTGGCCAACCTGCAATGCTATCCCA
>NW_006921620.1:6182140-6188115 GCF_000298275.1 Orycteropus afer afer | reverse complement strand
CAACAGCTCCCCTCCTACTTCCTCCTGATAGTTACCTCTTCCCTGTGTCCATCCCTCCATGCACTCCTGCCCCCTGAGCTGTCTCCCTGTGCATAAGGAGCCCTTCTTTCTCCCATGATTGTTCTCTCCAAGGAGTATGTCTATCTCAGGGAAATGTTCAACTCATATGCCTGTCTTTTGTTGTCTGGAAGCCACAGGCATGGGTTCAATTTCAGATCTGAAGGGCAACTAGGGCCATAATCTCAGTGGTTCCACCAGGCTCTATCAAACCAGTAAACCTGGTCCCCCTCATTTTTTTTTTCTCTCCAAATGATTTTGAATTTTGTTCCACATTGTTCTCCCTCTCTATCCAGGATCTCCTCCTACATAGATCCCCTTTCAAGTGGTTGATATTGCTAGCCAGGAACCAACTAGTTCCTCTGGTCTCATAGTTGTACAGGCTAAAGATCGGATGGTGTACCAGTTGCTAGGACTAATTGTTTCCATGAATTTTTGTTTTTCTTCATTCTTCTTTGCTCTGGACGAGGAGAGACCCATCGTTGCATCTATATGGCAGCTTGCAAGCTTTTAAGACCCCAGTCACTACTTGCCAAAGTAGGAGGTGGAACAATGTTTTGTGTACTATGTTATGCCAATTGTGCTTGATGTTCCCTGCGCCTATGGTCCTGAGCCCACAGGTTCAACTACTTGGTCCCTCTTGGTAGCTGGCTGTGACCAAGCAGTGTCAGCCAATATTTGATTGGACATGTTAAAAGGGAAAAAAGAATTTGATCAGAAAAACACAGGCTTTTGTTTCAAACCCTGTGCATAAAATGTAGGGGGATTAGGTAGGAAACCTGAGCACCACACAGAACTTGCTGAGTGAGGAAATCTGCATTTGAAAAGACCCACCTAGAACTGAGAGAACAGAAGATTTGCATTTGAAGAAAGGACCTGAAGAAAAACAAGGACTGTTTGCCTTTTTGAATTTCAAGCAAGCAGTTAGGCTTTGGGTACAACAAGGCAAGAAAGTCAAGGCCCATGAGAGAAACCCCTTCCTGAAATGGAAGTTAAAGGAAGCTGGTGAGTAGTAGGCTTGTATTCTGCTTGCTTGTGACTACCTGGGTCCACTTGAAAAGTGGAAATGGAGAAAGTGCAGCACTGAAGAAATGGGCTGAGTTTGGTTATCTATGACCTAGGGCCATAGAGGCTGGGGATGAGAGGAAGGGCTGGGTAGTCTGGAGCGCAAGGAGTTGTGAGCCTACGGACATTGAAATAGTCCCTGAAGACTGAGGATGAGAAAGAGATGGTGCTGGCTGGTCTGAAGGGAAGAGTGTGACTCCCAAACTTGGCAGCTGGAACTCATGACCTAGCTGGGATGGCTAGGGCTGAGCTGACCAGAACCAGACCAAACAAAGAGTAAGATGACTTGACACTGAGCTGGTGTTAAGTTGCTGCAATTTGACAGCTTGTGCTGGGCTGCATTTTGCTTATTTATGGATGCAGATGCCCAAAGTTCCAAGCAGAACAGAAGATTCTTGGGTGAGAAAGGAACCTGCTTGTCTTCTCAGAGTACAGGTTTGATAGGGATGGGCAAATGAGAAATTGGCTATTTAAAATGGAGGGAGATAAAAGTATGAAGTGGCTGGCTTACATGCTTTCATGAATGTGGTTATTCTTAAACTGATGGTGAAGGGGATGATAAGTTTTGAAGTACAAAAGGGATAATGGCTAGAAAAACCAAAGGGTGGCCTCCAGTGTAATAATAAACTACATGGTATGGCTTTTCTAGCCATAGTCTTTGTTAACTCCCACTTTGCCATGAACAACTAAGTTGTTGACTGTTAAAGTTATCCACCTGGTGTACTTCTGTTGGAGCAGCATGAAGCAATCTTCTGGGAAGTTCACTCTCTCTCAGGTGTGTAGAATTTTAATGTTGGGATAAGTTAGTTTTTCTACTCTACCAGGCTCAAAACAAGCACTTCTAAAGGCAGACAGAGTCTCTCTGACTGCTGGCTGAAAAAGACATGCTTGCTGAAAGAGAGACATGAGAGACATGCATTGCTAAGAGAAAGACATGCTACTGAGAGAGACGGCCGGCTGAGAGAGACTGCCAGCTAAGAGGGACAGCCAGCTGAAAGAGATGGCTGGCTAAGAGAGACTTTTAGCGCATTCCTGAACTTGAATTGTAGCCTGTTGCTTCCCTAATAAACCCCATTATCTGTGAGTTCAGTATGGCCACTGCAGCAAATTATCAAACCCAGCAGAGAGGTGGTGGGTGCTCTGGGAGGAATGGTTGGTGACTAGGTTAATAAGAGGGTTGGAAGGTGGCAGCACAGACATAAGAACAGGCCTTGCGCTGCTGATGGTAATTGTGTCTTCCTCTTGTGTGGTTAGAGGGGATCAGAGGATGCTACTTCCTTGGTCCTTTAGCATAAAGAAAAACCATTACAGAAATCAGTACAAAACTAGAATGAATTCAAGAGTCTATAAACTAATAGATAAAGCCTTAAAAGGAAGAAATATTTTAAAATTTTAAAATAAAATAAAGATTTCTTAAAAATGGTAAGTAGGTTAAATGAACGATTTATCAGAGTTCTCCAAAATTAATTAATTAATTAATTAAAAACAAGGAACAAAACAAATACTAAAAACTGTGATTCAAAAGAACTTTGCTGACATTAAAAATAAAAAAACTATTTGGAAGACATTATGCTGAATGATGTAAGTCAACCACAGCACAAATATTGTATGAGGCCATTATTATAAAAAATCAAGGAAAAGTTTATGCAGGGAAGGAAACTTTCTTCATTGGTTACCAGAGATGGGAGGAGAAGGGAAGATAAATTGCTGTCTAAGAGATGTGTTGATTTGGGTAAAGAGAAAGGCAATATAATAAAAGTGTGTGACCAACACAATGACAACAGGGAAAAGGAAGATACAAAGAGGTACACAAAAGGTATAGAGAATACAGGCAAATACTGCATTTTTAGTAACAACAAATACTCATTTATAGATAGATACATAGGTAGACAGGCAAGATCAAGTGTGGGTAGGCAAACAGGAATATACCCATGACCAAAGACAGGTTTGGCTGATGATATTCCTACATGTGTATCTGTGCATGCTACAAAAATATCTATATACATTATAGAGCTAACAGGAGACAGGCTGGGGATAATAGCTTCTTAGCCAGAATCAAGTGTCTTAAGGGATTTAGTCACCGGGCCTATGTGCTCAGGACCCTTGTGTCAGGGACACCAAGCTCAACCAACACAACATAGTACACAATAACATTATTCTACCTCGTACTTCTGTGAGTAGCAACTGGGGTCTTAAAAGTTTACAAACAGCTATCTAAGATGTAATTATTGGTCTCTCTTTGTCCAGAGCAGAGTGAAGAAAATCAAAGACACATGGAAACCTCAGCATACACAACTCTGAAGACCAGAACTAAGATGGTGCCTGTCTACCAATGCCAACCACTCAGAAAGGGATCAAAAATGGAGATCCTGGATAAAGTGAGAGGAAAACTGTGGAACAAAATTTAAAAACATAAAAATGACTCGAGTTACTGGCTGGTCAGACTGGTGAAAGCCCTGAGACTATGGCCCTGGGTAACCCTTTGGCCTAGAACTGGACTCACTCCCATGGGTTAGCTCTCAGCCAAACAATAGAAAGGCCTATGAGCTGAACACACAGTCCCTAAGATACCTGACTGCTAACCAGAAGGCTGGCAGTTCAAACCACTCCTCTGAAGGAAGATTAGGCAATCTACTTCTGTAGTGATACTGCCTTGGAAGACCAAAGAGGGGTCGCTATGAGTCAGATCTTACTTGAAGGCAGTGAATTTGTTCTTCTTCTTTTTTTTTTTCAATAAGCTGAACACTTACCCTGGGGAGATGCACCCCTTAGAACAGTCAACCCTGAGATAAGAAGGGCAGCATTTGCATAGTGGAAAAGCTAGGCAAACTGGAATGCATAGGTAAGAAGGACAGAGGAAGGGGTAAACCAGGGAAGAGGTGGGAGTAGAGCTGTTTCATTGTGGGTACTGTAATCAGCAGTGAAACTAAGTATGAACTGTTGAGTCTAAAACAAATCTGTTTTGTACAGTTGCACTCAAATCACAATAAAAAATTTAAAAACATAAAAAACTGAAACCATAAGACTAAGCCCATATGAAACTATCAGCATGTGATCATTTTTTGATTTACAAAAATGGGATTTTTTAATGCTTCAACCACACAAATATACAGAAACATACTTCAGAAAATCAATACAGAACAAGCAACATAAAAATAAATTTTAATAATTACTAGAATTTTAAAAAAGTGGGACAAAAAATTGAGTATCCAAAAAACCAAGTTAAGAGAAAGAACAAATGAGATTATCACCAGACTCTGTCAGCAGTATTTACTGTCAGAAACCATATGGCATAAGAATATTTTGAATATTCAAGGAAAAATATGTGAACCAAGGCTATTATATCCATACAAATTTCCAAAGTATAAAGGCCACAGATGAAGTCTGCAACATGAAAGAATTCAAAGAATATTGTTTCCATGAGTCTTCCCTGAGGAATCTACTAGAGAACAAACTTCAGTCAAGAAAAATAACCATACAGAACAGGCATAGGCACAAATAGAGGTAAGTAGAATTCAGTATTTATTTACTCGTAGAATTAAGGTTAAATGATGATTAAAATGAAGAGAATACATAAGAGTTATACACTCTAACAATGTAGATACAACTATAAAATTATGACGATATCTGGAGAGAGCACATGTAAAAAATTTTACCTTGTTCAGTAATCATACTGACAACTGAATGTTTACATGATATTCTAATTTTACCATTCCCTACGAAGCTTGAGGGAGCTCTGGTGGCTTAGTGCCTAAGGCATGTGACTGCTAAACACAAGGCTGGCAGTTCAAACACACCAACCACTCCTTGGAAGGAGGATCGGGTGATCTATTTCGGAAGTGATACTGCCTCGGAAACCTAAGGAGGGGCCGCTAGGAGTGGAATCTGACTCCAAGGCAATGCGTTGCATTTGCATAAAGAAGCTTTGGTAGCACAGTGACTAAGACATCTGACTGCTAACCAGAAGGTTAGTGGTTCAAACCCACCAGCAGCTTCGTGAAGAAGATGGGGCAATTTACTTCTGTAAAGATCTACTGCCTTGGAAACCCAATGGAGGTCATTATGAGGTGCAATTAACTCGATGGCAGTGGGTTTGGTTTGTGTGTGTGTGTGTGTGTGCTGTTAAGAAGGATCCCTGTGGTGCAGTGGTTAAGTGCCCAGCTGCTAAATGAAAGGTCAGTGGTTTGAACCCATTAGCTGGCCTGTGGGAGAAAGATGCCCTTATAAAGACTTGCTGTTGTTTGTTGTTTGCCATCGAGTCGGTCCCGACTCATAGTGACCCCTCCTTGGGTTTCCGAGGCAGTATCACTACAGAAGTAAGAATGCCCAACCTTCCTTACAGCTTTGAAAATCCTATGGTGCAGATCTACTCTGTCCTTGAGAACCAGGATTTTATCAGTGAGGAAAGAAAAGAGATATAGATATAAGATGTTGGTCTTAGTAGATGTCAATTCCAATTCATGGCAACCCCACATACAACTGAAAGAAACAGTGCCCACTGGGGCACAATCCTCATGATTATTAGTATGCTTGAGTCCACTGTTATGGCCATCTGCACTGTGAATACCTTCCAACCTAGGGGGATCATCTTTCACCACTACACTGGACAATGAATGCTTTGATTCGTAAGGTTTTCATTGGCTAGTTTTCAAAAGTAGACTGTCAGACCTTTCTTCACGTCTATCTTGGTCTAGAAGCTCTGCTGAAACCCGTCTGTGTTGGATTGGGTTCTCTAGAGAAACACAAAAACCAGCAAAGTATATATATATATATTTATAGAGAGAGAGAGAAATTTATCTTAGATAAATGGCTCACAAGCGTGTAGAAGCCGACAAGTTCAAGCTGAAAAGTTC
>NW_006921620.1:6155429-6176023 GCF_000298275.1 Orycteropus afer afer | reverse complement strand
GCTTGCTCCAGGAAGTATATAGTCCGGAATGCCGTTCTTCCAGTTTGTCCCTGGGATAGTATTACAGGTAGGCCACACCCCTGGGGAAACTCCCCCTAGACTGACCGGCCGCTTAGGACGCAGTCATGTGATCCATCATGGGAACTACCACTCACAACTGGAGTCCAGCCAAGTTGACACATCTTCAACTATCACACCCGTCCATTATGGGTGATCCTGCTGTTATTTAAACTATCAGTGCCATAGCTTCTTCAGCATGATAGAAACACATGAGCCACAGAGTACAAAAAATTGACAGACCGGTGATAGAGATGTAAGATTTAAAAAAATAAATAAAACTAAGCTAGCATAGTGCCTAAAACACTTGACCGCTAACCAGAAGGCTGGAGGTTCAAACCCGCCAGTCACTCCTCGGAAGGAAGGTTGGGCAATCTACTTCCATAGTGATACTGCCTTGGAAATCCAAGGAAGGGTCGCTATGAGTCAGGTCCTGACTCGATGGCACATAACAACAACAACAGATGCCAGTGAATCAATTCCAACTCATGGTGACTCCATGTGGAGATAGAAGATAAAAGATGTTAATTAAAAACCTCAAAGTCTGGATTGGAAGTATCAGTATACATATCCTGGCTCTACCGATTAAAAAGACCCAGAAGCTACAACTCACAGTAGAGCAAAGAGCATCCCCAAACCCCAAATTATAGTCTTGAAATAGCATTTCCTACTAAAAGGAACCAGGGCTTCTTGGAAAAAGGGTACTTCAGATCTTGGGCAGGAAATATCTAAGAGAGCATCTTATTTCAACAGATAGCAAGGAAGCTATCAAAGATTACTAAACCAAAACAAAACCAACTTGCTGCTATTGAGTTGATTCTGACTAATAGCGACCCCATTGGGTTTTCAAGGCTGTAAATCTTTATAGAAGCAGACCACTTCATCTTTCTTCCACAGAGCAGCTTGTGGGTTCAAACTGCTGACATTCTGGTTAGCAGCCAAATGCCTTAACCACTACACTACCAGAGCTCCTTAAAGATCATTAAGGTAGTGTCAAAAGAACCAAGGGCCAACAGCCAGCTACCCAGAAGGAGCAAGTAGTTGGACCTGTGGGCTTGGGACCACAGTCACAGGGGACATCAAGCTCAACTGGCATGACATACTACACAAAAACTTTGTTCCACACCTACTTTGGCAAGTAGCAACTGGGATCTTAAAAGCTTGCAAGCGGTCATCTAGATGCAATGATGGGTCTCTCGTCAGCCAGAGCAAAGAAGAACAAAGAAAACCAAAGACACATAGAAATAATTAGTTCAAGCAACTGGTATACCATGCAATCCTCAGCCTATATGACTATGAGACCAGAAGAACTAGATGATGCCTGGCTACCACTGTCAACCACTCAGAGGAGGATCTCTATAGGAGATCCTGGCTAGAGTGGGAGAACAATGTGGAACAAAGCTGAAAATCATTAAAAAAAAAAAAAAAAAGGACCAGGTTTGCTGGTCCAATAGAGCCTGGTGGAACCCCTGAGCCATGGCTCCTAGCTCCCTTCAGGTCTGGAATTGAACCCACTCCTGTGGCTACCAGCCAAACAAAAGACAGGCATATGAGCTGAACATTTACATTAGGTAGATACACTCTTTGGAGAAATCAATCATGGGAGAATAGAAAGGCTGTGTATGCCCAGGAAGACAGCATGGAAGACAGGAGTGCATGGGAGGGAAGGACACAGAGAAGAGTTAACTGTTATGGTTACCTAGTGCTGCTCTGACAAGAATATACCACAAATGAAACGGCTTTAACAGGAGTTTATTCTCTTACAGTTTGGAGGCTTTAAGTCCAAGTTCAAAGTGCCAGGCTCTAGGGGCTGGGTGAAAACCCCTCAACCTTGACATCCAGGTCTGCCTCCTGCTCCCGGCCCACTGGAGCTAGAGGCGTTTCTTCACTCAGACAGCTGCTGGCTGCTGAGGCTGAGAAGCCCCAAGGTTGACAAGTAAAAAGGCACAGTCCCAACTTTACCAAACCTCATGGCAGGCCATTAACTTAAGTCCATTGTAAGTCTCAAGGTCGGCAGAGCATAGCAGGCTGCTGAGCAACAACACAGCTATGTGCAGGGTCCATCCGTACCATAGGCTAGAGACCATTCCCAAGGCTTCTCCTTATACACAGGAAGCAGACCACATCCCAAAGGCACCTACTCAGCTGCCTGTGGTAGATCCCACCATGGAGTTGATTGCCAGTCTCATCATGGGTATTAAATACCACCAGCTGCCCAGTCACTCAACCAGGCCCAGCCAAGTTGACACACAAACATAACTACCACAGTAACTATGGGGAAGAAGTGGGAGAGAAGCTGTTGTATTGTAGGAAACTGAAGTCAATGTCATGAGACAAAGAGTGTGTGAACTGCTGTATGGAAAGTAAATTTGCTTTGTAAACTTTCACCCAAATCACAATTAAAGAAAAAGAAAGAAAGAACTAAAGGCCAACTTAAAGAGGCTCCTACAACCTAAGATGGGCCAACTGAACATGAATAAAGATAACAGCTACAATGAAATGTTTAAATCAGTAAGTCCGTAATGATACTTAAGAAGAATTCCATGTTCACCTTCAGAGAATAGCAGGGAACTTACTATTTTTGAAAGCTGATAAACAAAGAAGCAAATATCTATCCTGCCTTTCTGAATTAACTGTACACCACAGAGTAACTGAGTTAGAAATTAGGAAAATGTTCTTTTATACCTTACAAAGAAATGATAGAATTAAAATATCACCACTTTACATGCCCTAAAGAATTCACTGATCTAGGCATCAAGCATCTGTGGCAGTTAAATCACAGAGAGACAATCAGACTAATTATATACCTCCACAGAGAGCTATATCACACCAACACCTACGAAGTATTTTTGTCAAAAAAAAACATACACACACTTAAATTTGATCAAGCTTTTAAATCCAACTACCTATTTACAAGAAATCTAAAAGACAAAGAAAAATCAGGCAATCCGCATAGTCTAAATATCTAGTTGCTTCAACAAATAAAGAAAGGAAGAAAAGGAGATGGATGATGTTGTTGTTGTTGTTGTGTGCGTTGAGTGGGACCCGACCCATAGCGACCCCTCCTTGGGTTTCCAAGCAGTATCACTATGGAAGTAGATTACCCCATCTTCCTTCTGAGGAGTGGCTGGTAGGTTTGAACCACCAGCCTTCTGGCAGGAGATGGGATGTTGTTGTTGTTATGTGCCATCAAGTCGGACTCGACCCATAACAACTCCTCCTTGGGTTTCCGAGGCAGTATCACTATGAAGTAGATTGCCCAACCTTCCTTCCGAGGAGTGGCTGATAGGTTTGAACCACCAGCCTTCTGGTTAGCAGTCAAATGCCTTAGGCACTATGCTACCAGAGCTCCCAGGGATGGGATAGGAACACATAAATTTACAGAGACTTAAAAGATTTATCAACAAAACAAAAAACAACAGACACAACTAAATTATCATGCTCAGGAATGAATGAACACTTAGGTGATAATCAGAATAGCAGTAGCCTTTAGGGGAGATGAAAGGGGCTGTGATTAGGACATCTCTGACCAACTATAAAGTTTTGGTGATGCAGTGGTTAGAGCATATGACTGCTAACCGAAAGGTTGGCAGTCTGAACCCACCAGCCCCTCCATCGGGTAAAGATGAGGCAGTCTGCTTCCATCATGATTTACAGCCTTGAAAACCCTATGGGGCAGTTCTACTCTGTCTATAGGGTCACTATGAATCAGAATCAACTTGATAAGAGTGGGTTGCCTTTGGTTTGACCAACTGTGTGAACATACATAGGTTTTCTTATTCTTAGTAACATCTGCCCTATCTGTAAAATAGCTATACTGAAGAGCAAAGGAAATCATGCATATGAAAGCACTATGCACAGCAATCATTCAGCCTATACACACTGGGGCCACTGCCAGCTCATATTGGCATGCATATTTTATCGCACCAAGATTTAATCTTTAGCAGGTAAATTCCAATAAGTATATGTAAATACTGATGAGAAGTTTTATTTGTAAGCATATACACAATTGAAAAAAAAAAAAGATCATATATATATTTAAGCTATTTGCTGCAATTTTAATCTCTCTTCATGAGGAATGACTAAATCTTGACTTATTTACATACACACTGATCTCATAAAACTTAAGAATGCTGTATTTAAAAAGATAACTTTGTTCTTCTACATTTCAATTCCTCCTAGTCTTGAGTATTCTTCTAGAAAAACTTTAAAGGTCCTGGATTTAAATCACTGACTAACCAACCATAAGATTTTAGGCAAGTCATTTAATTGGACCTTATTTATCTAATCTGTAAAATGAACCAGTTATACTTACTGTGAATGTGAAATAACATTTCTCTGAGGTTAACCTGCATGCCAATTTTTTCCTAACATTTTTCTTAATCTTATGGCTATAAAATTTCTAGTTAAATATTAACTTCTATATAAAATACAAGGCACTCTGGTGGCATAGTGCCTAAGGCATTTGACTGCTAATCAGAAGGCTGGTGGTTCAAACCTACCAGCCACTCCTCGGAAGGAAGGTTGGGCAATCTACTGCTGTAGCGATACCACTTCAGAAACCCAAGAAGGGGTCTCTAGGAGTCGGATCCTAGTGAGTTGACTTGTTGGTTATATAACCAACAAAGTGAGGTTGGTTTGTTTGGTTATATAAAATACTGAAAATTATAAAATCAATCTAAAACTTAATTTCAAATCTTGTTTTTCCAAAGCCCTATATATAGTACTTTGAAAATCAAACACTAGGCAAAAATGTAAATAGTGGGTATGTTTCTTAGTTTTTACAATTAAAAACAGTGGTAGGATTCAAAGTCAATTAAAATTTGCTTTATTCCGTAACTTCCTGATATTATAAAATAAGATATTGTAATCAAATTACATAAGTCTATTAAATTCACCAAACTTCTTCTTATTGCAGCAGATAAAAGCTGAGAAAGAAAATTGTATTGTTACATTTATCTAATAAACCAAAAAAACCAAACGCACTGCTGTCGAGTCAGATCTGACTCATAGCAACACCTCCTTGGGTTTCCAAGATGGTATCACTGCAGAAGTAGATTGCCCAATGTTCCTTCCAAGGAGTAGCTGGTGGGTTTGCACCGCCAGCCTTAGGCACTATGCCACCAAAGCTCCTGAAAAATATAAATTTCTTCAAATTTGTATTAGGAACTACCAGGCTTTACTCAACTCTGTAGTGACTTGACTAGGTCTTACTATCTACAAAGAAAACTAACTCCCACTTTTTCTGAGCTCCCATAGTTCTTTGTTCTTATCATTCACTTATTCATTCATTCATTTAATAACTACTTACTCAGCACTTAGGGTCAAGAACAGTATAAACAAGCCCCTACATATATCCTGCCCTCAAAAGAACTTACATTCTCCAAAGGTCAATATCTATCAAACTCTCCTGTCCAAAACCTATAGTAAGAAATGCATTTTATATCATATCCAGATAAAGTAGAAAGTCACCAAAAAAGAAGAGCCTCAATGAGATGGATTGACACCATGGCTGTAACAACAGGATCAAATACAGCAAAATACTGTGAGGATGGTGCACGACTGGACGTCTCGTTATGTTATACATAGGGTCCCTGTGCATCAGAACCAACTCAACAGCACCTAACAACAACAATCAGGTAGAAATACACAACTGAAACAAAAGCTGCATAAAACGATACTCTCATTATGTGTGATGTACTCTATTCTGTTGCAATTTTTCAAATGCTGATAGCAAATTAATTTCATGACTAAGCAATGGGCCATGATCCAGTTAGGTAAGCACTGCCACCAACTAACTTTGTAGCTTCCACAACTAAAATGTGCCAAAGGCTAAGGATTTTTCTCCTTCATCTCTATAACCCAGCAGCCTATGTTCAATTTACCATATGCACAGAACTTAAACTGAATGTGAACATTACTTGTATTCTTTATTTCCTATAAATTATTGTCATATTAAATCTAAATGTGGCTTTAAAAAGTTACTTTTGAACTTAATAATTTTAGTGAATGGCACTCTTACTCCCCAAACTGCCCAAGCCAGAGAGCTATAGATTATTCTTGAGTCCTCCTCCTCTCTGACTAAAAATAAGTAACTAAGTCCCGTTGCGTCTACCACTCTGATGTTTGTATCATCTGTCCACTCCTCTATTTTCTTACTACCTTAACTAATTTTACCATCAGCATTTCCCTGTATTACAGTAAGTCTCCTAACTGCTCTGATTCCAGTCTAATTACCACTAACTAATCTGTTCTCAATGACTTGTCCTTTAGATCTTCAGCCTAGATGTTCTTTCAAGATTTCCTTAACTTCCTAAATCCAAGCTGAGTGCTCTAAGATCTTTTCCTTATCAGAACAGTGTCACCCTTCACTGTTATACCCATCTGCTTCTCTGTATCCCCAAGTTGTTAGTAAACTCCAAAGCTATATCTCAGTGCCAAGCACGGTATACCCGCAGGCACTCCAATACCTGCTGAATAAATAATGGAATGATGCCATATAATCTAAAGCAGCAATGTGCTATAAATTAGAAGGGCTCATAGCACCTCATTAGGAATTAAATTGCCCATAGAAAATCTTTCTTTCCAGTTGGAGTAACTGAATAAGTAAAAAGATTAACGGGCAGAGAGGATGACACAAGGATTAAGTTCTTATAAATAAGTATATGTCCCAATGTTCCTTCCTTCTTTAGGCCAACCATTCTTATGTTCTTTACAATAACATTTAATTTTATTAATTAATATTAATTAAATTATTTATATATAAATGTGATATTAATCTCTACTTTAGTCAAAAATGAAATGAAATTTTAATACCAAACTAGTAACCAAAAGCCACTGCCATGGAGTCAATCTAACTCACAAGGACCTGTAGAGGACAGAGTAGAATTGCCTCATAGGGAGAACTGCCCCATAGGGATTCCAAGGCTGTAAATCTATATGGAAGCAGCCTGCCTCATCTTTTGCCCATGGAGAAGCTAGTGGGTTCGAAGTACCAACTTTCTGGTTAGCAACCAAATGCACCACCAAAGCTCCTTACTCAACTGGTAAGGCACTTTCAAAAATTGCTAAATATACTATAAATTGGTACAATGCTTTTACAAAGACATTTGGTAAATTAAACTAAAAGCTTTAATATACATCATTTTACTCAGTAACTCTACTGCTAAAAATCCAGCCTAAGAATAAAATAAAATAAAATAAAAAGGTATACAGAAAGATACTCATTGCTGCACTGTAACTGTGAAAACTGGAAATAACCTAAATGTACAAGGAGATTATAAATGGTAGTTTATTCAACCTAATGGACTATCTTACAAACTTTTTAAATAGTTATGGTTTAAATAGGAGCTCTGGTGGTGTAGTGCCTAAGACATTTGACTGTTAACCAGAAGGCTGGCGGTTCGAACCCACCAGCCACTCCTCTGAAGGAAGACTGGGCATCTACTTTTGTAGTGATACTGCCTCAGAAACCAAGGAGGGTTCGCTCTGAGTCAGATCTGACTTGACAGCAATGAGTTTAGTTTTTTTTGATGGTTTAAATGTATATGAATATATGTATCAAATAAAAAATGATATAAGCAGGTTTATAAGCCAGTTTCAAACATGCATAGTAAAAGGGAAATGCAACAATATGCTAATACCATAGAAATTAAAGCTAGGATGCATTAGCTTTAAGTAGCATCTTGATTTCAGATGTTAAAATGTGAAAAAAGTGCACATTTTATATGATAGCAACTGACAGATGATTGAACAGGTGTTTTATCCTTTTTTTCTAGTACTCAAGTTTTCAATTATGTGTATTTATTTTTATTAAAAAAAAAAAATACCTAAAAATTCAAACACAGTGCCATCAAGTTGATTCTGACTCAAAGCAACCCACACTGGGTTTCCAAGGCTGCAAATCTTTATGGAAGCAGACCACCTCACTCTTGATCACCCTACTCTTTCTTCTGCAGAGTGGCTGGTACGTTCAAAGCACTCACCTTTTGGTTAGCAGCCAAATGCCTTAACCACTACATCACCAAAGCTCTTTACTTATTTTGATAATGCAAAATATTTCATCTTTAAAACTATTAAGCATGAAAACAGTATTTAATTTTAAAACAGCTTTTTAGGTCTAGTCCTACTTACTACAGAAGATACTTATAGAAGTATTCTCTTTTTCCTTCTGAAGAAATATCATTATCTCATTTAAGAAATTGCAAAACATGTTTTAAAAAGTGACATGGAATAGCATATAAATATGACCAAACCAAAAAAAAAAAAAAAAGAAAGAAAGAAAGAACTCACTGCCATGGAGTCAGATCTAACTCCTAGCAACCCCTCCTTGGTTTTCCTAGGTGGTATCACTAGGAAGTAAATTGCCCAACCTTCCTTCCAGGAAGTGGTTGGTGGGTTTGAACTGCCAGCCTTCTGATTAACAGTCAAATGCCTTAGGCACTACACCACCAGAGTTCATGCTGACTAAATTATTATTTAGCTAGAGAAATTGCCTCATTCTACATAGTGCCATGTTGTTGTTGCTGTTGTTATGTGCCATCGAGTCGGACCTGACTCATACCAACGCCTCCCTGGGTTTCTGAGGCAGTATCACTACAGAAGTAGATTGCCCCATCTTCCTTCCGAGGAGTGGCTAGTGGGTTTGAACCGTCAGCCTTCCGGTTAGCAGTCAAGTGCCTTAGCCACTATGCTACCAGAGCTCCCACATAGTGCCATAGTACCTTTATTTATTTTTATTTTTGAGGGTTTTGTTTTTGTTTTTAAATTTTTATTAGGGTGAAAGTTTACAGAGCAAATTGGTTTTTCATTTAACAATCCATACACATTCTGTTTTGTGACATTTACTGCAATCCCCACACTGTAACAGCATTCTTCCCACTATCTCCCAAGGCCTACCCCCCCCCTTTTCCCTTCATTCTTCTTTCCCATCCTTTCCCACTTCTTAGCTCCATCCCTGGGCAAATACTATCCTCTTGATCTCATATGTTTGATTGTTGTAATGAGTGCATACTCTCCTGACATTACTGTTCACCTTACAGGTTTGCTATTGTTTGGCTGCCAGTTAAGTCACAGGAGTCAAGTTTAGTTCCTAGCTTGAAGGGTGTCTAAGAACCACAGTCTTCATTAGACTTGTAAGCCTGGTCCTTTTTATAATTCTGAGTTTCATTCCACATTTTCCCCCTCTCTATCTTATACCTCCTATTGCGATCCCTTTCAGAGCAGTCAGTAGTGATAGCCAGGTACCATCAAGTTCTTCTGTTCTTAGGGTCATGGAGATTGGGGTTTCTGTGATCCATTAGCCTGTTACACTAATTATTGCCTTGCATTTTTTATTTTCTTCATGCTTGTTTGCTCCAGATGGGGACAGACCAGCAGTTGCACCTTAGACGAGCACTCACAAGCTTTTAAAATCCCAGTCACTACTCACCCAAAGTAGGATGTAAAACATTGTCTTTGTGGACTATGTTATATAGTGCATTTATTTTTACTGCCAGTAGGTAGGAAATATTAAGAAATCAACATAACCCAGGCACAGAGTAAATCACATCATCACTTTTATATCATTATGGTACCATTACATTGGTATCTGAGACTGCTACATCTACTTACAGATATCAAACCAGCTAATTATGTTTTGAGAAGCTTTATTGTCTATTCCGTACTTTATTAATTTAAAGTGCATTCATTCAAAGACTAATCTATCAAAATGATAAAAATATATCTTTTAAAAATGTCATTTAGCCCACTCATAATATTTCCTAAAAAGACAGGAAATATTTTACTATGTAAAGTAACTCCTACTGAAGAGCATGACCATCAGTTAACCAAAAGCATTTATTCCTTATGCATACGGAAGACTATATTCTTGACACAGATTTTTAAAACAAGTGATTACCTCACTTAGGGTGGATAGATGGGTGGACAGGCTGAACTATTGGGTATGTCTATGAAGTGGGGAGTGTACCCAAGACCATGTATAGGGTTGGCAGACAATGGCCCTATAAGTATATTTGTATGATCCGAATTCCTAGGTGTATAGTAGAGCTGACAAGGGACAAGGCTGTAGTCACTCCTTGGTCACAGCCACAGGCACTGAGAAGTTGAACCTGTGGGCTCGGGACCATAGTCACAGGGGACATCAAGCTCAACTGGCATAACATACTGCTCAACTGGCATAACATACTACACAAAACATTGTTCCACTTCCTACTTTGGCAAGGAGTGACTGGGATCTTAAAAGCTTGCAAGCAGCCATCTAGATGCAACATGGGTCTCTCCTTGTCCAGAGCAAAGAAGAATGAAGAAAAACAAAGATTCATGGAAACAATTAGTCCTAGCAACTGGTACACCATGTGATCTGCAGCCTATATGACTATGAGACTAGAAGAACTAGATGGTGCCCGGCTACCAATGTCAACCACTAGGAGGGGTATCTGTGTAGGAAGGAGATCCTGGATAGAGAGGGAGAACAATGTGGAACAAAACTCAAAATCATTTGGAAAAAGAAAAAAAGGGGGACCAGGTTTGCTGGTCTGACAGACCCTGGTGGAACCACTGAGACTATGGCCCCTAACTGCCCTTCAGGTCTGCAATTGAACCCATACCTGTGGCTTCCAGCCAAGCAAAAGACAGGCATATGAGTTGAACATTTACCTGAGATAGATAAACTCCTTAAAGAGAACAATCATGGGAGAAAGAAAGGCTGTTTATGCACAGGGAGACAGCTCAGGGGGCAGGGGTGCATGGAGGGATGGACACAGGGAAGAGGTGACTATCAGGAGGAAGTGGGAGGGGAGCTGTTGCATTGTGGTGAATTGTGGTCAATGTCATGAGAAAAAGTGTATGTGAATGCTGTATGGAAAGTGAATTTTCTCTGTAAATTTTCACCCACATCACAATTTAAAAAAAAAAAGTGATAACCTCATTGGAAAAATAGTACAATAAAAGCTCTGTTCTCAAACAAGGGCCTAATACCCAATTTTTTGAAGAAATGACTACAAATGTCATTTTTATACAACTCTAACATTCCATAAAAATCTTTCCAATTGTTATATAAACGTTAATAAGGAAATACAGTAGTTCCACTGTTGTTGTTGTTATGTGTTGTCAAGTCGGACCTGACTAATAGCGACCCCTCCTTGGGTTTCCAAGGCAGTATCACTACGGAAGGCTGGTGGGTTTGAACCGCCAGCCTTCTGGTTAGCAGTCAGCTAATGTAGCCTTAGGCACTACTACACTACCACAGCTCTCAGTTATAGTGTACAAAACTTTATATAATTTTATGTATAATTATTTGACACGTAATTATTATATATCATTATTTTACATGTAATTATTTAATTTTTTATATAATCCCAGAGAAATGTATTAAGCTCCTATCTTTTTCATAATTCCAGTCCATATTTTATTACAACAGATTAGAAGGTGATGATATTCAAAGTTTATGGATGAGTTTTATATTGATCCTGGCAGGAAAAAAATAACTTATTTATCTAAATAGAGAGTATGGTTTGAGTACTTAGAAAGAAGTGGTAAGGTCCAGGAGCAAGCATGAGTTCACCAAAAAAAATCATATCAGACTAAGCTCATTTTGTTTTCCAAACAGCTAACAAATTATGGAAATTCTGTAAATTTAGCTTTACTACACTACAAAGCAAGGAACTCTGGTAGCATAGTGGTTAAAGCATTAGGCTGCTAACCAAAAGGTCAGCAGTTCAAATCCACTAGCCAGTCAGCAGGAAAAAGATGAGACAATCTGCTTCTGTAAAGATATACAGCCTTGGAAACACTATAGGGCAATTCAATTCGATTGGTTTTGGGTTATGCTACAAAGCTCGTGACAATGGACCAAATCAATGGTTATCATCCTTTTCTATGTTAAAGACATCAAGACCATAGAGAGATCATACAGCCTTAGGGTTTCATCTTCACAACTCCATTAGCAGAAAAGAAAACCCTTCCTGACCTACTGTACTGAACGATCCCAAAAGAGGTGGCTTGGTTCTCTAGTGTGCCATAACAAACATACTACTAGTAGATGGCTTTAACAATCAGGGATTTAATCTCTTACAATTTAAGAGACTAGAAGTCCAAGTTCAAAATGCTGGCCCTAGGGACTGTGTGAAGGCCCCTAGACCTTAGCCTTCAGCCCTGGCTCCTGTTCCAGGCCCACTAGAGCTGATGGCTTTTCCTGACTCACACAGCTGCTGGCTGCTTAGGCTGATGAACCCAAGATCAACAAATGTAACAGCACAGTCCCAAGATTAGCAGACAACATGACAAACCACTAGTTCAAGACCAGGAACGATCCCAAGATTGGCAGGCAACATGGCAGGCCACTGAGATGAAGACTTGGCCAAATGCAGGATCCAGAAGTGCCAAAAAGCTTGAGAGATCTTTTTCAAAGTTTCTCCTTATATACTAGAAGCAGGCCACATCCCAAAGGCGACTACTTAGCTGCTCACAGCAGACTCCACCATGGAGATAATTACAATCTCATCATGGAGAATAACTACATCCAACTCCCCAGACACTCAAAACCACAGCCCAGGCAAGTTGACACACAACCTTAACTATACCACAAAGGATTCTGATTGCCCCCATATAGATCTAGTGCCCTATGATCAAAGTGTCAGGTCTCTTACCTGAAGGGAAGATATGAAGAAGTACTGGTAAATTAAAGATAAGAACCAACACAATACCCAAAAACCAAAAACCCAAACCAAACTCACTGCCATTGAGTCGATTTCAACTCATAGCAACCCCCACTGGGTTTCCAAGGTGGTAAATCTTTATGGTCTTCCTTCCATGGAGTGGCTGATGAGTCTGAACCACCAACCTTCTGGTTAACAGTCAAATGTCTTAGGCACTGTGCCACCAGAGCTCCTTAAAATAAATTGAAAGGTTATAGTGGTATAAATATTCTATACTTACTCCTATCCAATAATATTTTAAGTTTACTAGAGGTAAACATTGGGGTCACCATGAGTCACAACTGACTCAATGGCAACTAACAACAACATATACACAAGTAATGCTAATTAAATAAGAAGGATCAAAAAAAAAAAAAAAAATGTTAGAAAGTAGAAATGATATATCCAAACAAGGATAAGTGTAAAGACCTACAGCAGGTTAAAAAAAACACATATATATATAGGAGCTCTGGTAGCATAGTGCCTAAGTCACTTGACTGCTAACCAGAAGGCTAGTGGTTCAAACCCACCAGCCACTCCTCGGAAGGAAAGTTGGGCAATGTACTTCCGTAGTGATACTGCCTCGGCAACCTAAGGAGGGGTCGCTATGAGTTGGGGCCAACTCGACGGCACATAACAACAACAACATACATATATACATATACATATATATAACAGAAAACCCAAACTCACTACCATCAAGTCGGTTCCGACTCATAATGAGCCCCCCTTGGGTTTCCAAGGAGGTATCTCTATGGTGGTACATTGCCCAGTCTTCCGTTCAAGGAGTGGTTGTTGGGTTAGAACCACCAGCCTTCTGACTAGCAGTCAAATGCCTCATGCACTACACCACCAAAGCTCCTAAAATATAAATATATTAAACAAGTTGAAGAGGGAAAGTGAAGAGGAAACTATTATCTAAGTTAATATGAGAATATTATTTGTCATAAATATGAATCCAACCTCATGCTATTTTAAAGGCCTAAGATCTGCAAATCAGGTCATAGGTCTGAGTGTCAGTCAGACAGTGTTCAGAATAATGAATAAACCTTAGGATCTCCTCTTTAAAAACTATCATATTCAGCAAGCAGCAACTAAGAAAATAAAGAAGCCTGAAACCATGTCACATCAACAGGGGTATGAGGGGGTGCAAACCACAGAGGGTGATAGTCAGAGAAAGTGACACCAAAATAACTGTCTTTAAAATTTTTGTGTGCTGTTTCGGCAGAAATTTATTACTTTTTATAAAAATATGCCTGTAGTTACCAAAAACTAAAAAATTTCAGTAAGCTCAGCTTACATCTATTAATATATTCATAAGGCTAAAACTCTATGCTAATTTACTTTTTCAGCTTTCTAATGCACTCCAACCAAAGCTTTCATTATTACCCAATTACAATTATGCTTCAAATCACATGGTTTTGTATTCATGCACTACAAGTATGCGATGTTTTTGTTGCTGCTGGTGTTTTTATAATTGTTGATTTTGTGAACTTTTCTGGTGTGTTAGCTATAATACTGCAGTAATTATTATTTGCAAACCTCTATCAGTAATGTTTTTAAGAATGAAATAATTAAACAAAACAAAACAAAGGGGGAAGAAAACACCAAATCCACTGCCATAAAGTCAATTCCAACTCATAGTGACCTCTATTGGGTTTCCAAGACAGCAAATCTTTACAGAAGAAGATTGCCTCATCTTCCTCCCACATAACAGCTGGTGAGTATGAACCACTGATCTTCCAGTTAGTAGCCAAGTGTCTTTCCTACTATGCCACCAGAGCTCTCACACTGGTACTTGACAACCAGAAAGTTTTTTTATTTTTCTTGTTTAACATTTCTCTTTGTGCTTCTCTTGCTTTTATTTTCCTTTTCTGTTTCATTTATTTCTTTTTTCTTTTTGTAGTTGTTTATGTTGTTTGTGTTTCTTGCTCTCTTGTTTTTATCTTCTATGTGTGGTGGCGTTTTGGTTTTTTGTCCCATTAAAGGAAAAGAATGAAAAAAATCAAAAAAGACTTCCACGGACTTCCAATAAGATGGCTGGAATAAGCAGACAAGCTACCCAGACCCTCTAAAACAAAGAAACAGAAACCAATTGAAACAGATACAGATGATAATCCTGGAACCCTGAGCTTGAATTAAATACTGACTAGTAGAAAAAAGTGAACAAAAACAGTGAAGTAGACAAACAGAGCTGGGGACTGTGCCTGACAGCGTGTCCATTTTAAATATACACAAGTGGCTTTTCAACTGGGACAGCTACTTGATTTATCAGCTCCACTTGCCAAGGACTACACAACCACCCACACTGGTACCTGGCAATCAGAAAGATTATATATATATATATATATATATATATATATATTTCTCTTTGTCCTCCTCTTGTTTTTATTTTCCTATTACTTTTCAGGGAACTCTGGTAGTGTAGTACCTAAGACACTTGACTGCTAACCAGAAGGCTGGCGGTTCAAAACCACCAGCCACTCCTCAGAAGGATTGGGCAGTCTACTTCCGTAGTGATACCACCATGGAAACCCAAAGAGGGGTCACTATGAGTCAGATCCAACTCAATGGCAGTGAGTTTGGTTTGGTTTTTTATTACTTTTCATTAATTCTTCTTCTTTTTGTGGTTGTCATTTATGCTGTGGTTTTTTTATTTCTCATTTTTATCTTACGTGTGTTTTGTTGTTGTTTTGTTCAGAAGACACCAACAGTGCCCACACAACCCAATCACATCCACAGCCTGCAGCCCCACCACTGGGTAAGGGCCACCACCTGTATCTACACCAACTGATCAGCAACAAACTGCAGCCAATACTAGTCCAACCTGCCCTCCACTGCTCTACACAAACAGCAGTCTGTGCACATATTCTAATACTCTATCACACCCACAAGGAGACAGGAGGTAAGTGCTTAAGTGCTGCCAAACTAGCAAAAAAAGAGTAGCACACCAGTCTCACTCAATCAAATATATCAAAACAAAATAAAGAAAAATCTGGGTGAATCATACCAACATAAAATCACCAATTAAATACAAATACAACAACATCACAATGCCTCAGAGAGAAGTGAAAATCCCAGTTCACAAAAAAAAAAAAAAAAAAAAAAAAGATAAAGTAGTACAAACAAGGGACCAAAACAGAGAGCCAGAAAACCTCACTGAGGAAGAACGGGCATTGGGACTACCTAATAAGAAATTCAAAAGGACAATATTTAGATACCTTCAACATATTGAGAGACAGATCAAAGAAAACACTGACAAAATCAAGAAAAACACAGAAAACTCTGGAAGAATACAAGAACTGACAAAATAAACGAGAAATTAGAAACTATACAAAAACAGTAAACAGAAATCCGAAGACTAATACTAAGATTTTAGAAATCGCTAACACATTGGAAGGGCAAAGGAGTAGAATTGATGCAATGGAAGACAGAATTAATGAGATTGCAGACAAATCTCTCAATACTACTTTGTTAAGGGAACAACCAGGGGTGTGTGTGTGTGTGGGGGACACGATACAGAAGAATGCCTAAGATTCATGTGGGAAACCATCAAGAGGAATAACTTATGTGTGCTCTAACTTCCATAACAGGAAGAGACAAATGAAACCAGAGAAAATTATCAAAAATTTATCAGAAGAGAACTTCCCTAATATGATGAAAGATGAGAAGCTATGCATTTATGATGTTCAACGAACCCCAAACAGGATAGATCTCAAAAGAAAATCACCAGGACATATCATAATCAAACTTTCCAAAATCAAAGACAAAAAGAGAATCCTGAAAGCAGCTCAGGAAAAACAAAGTTACCTACAAAACGCAACGAGTAAGAATAAACTCTGATTTATAAATAGAAACCACACAGGAGAGAGGGCAAAGGGATTACATAAAAAACTCTGAAAGAAACAAATTGCCAACCAAGAATTACATATCCAGCACAACTGTCCTTCAAATATATGGTGAAATTCAGACATTTTCAGATAAACACAAATTAAGGGAATTTGAATAAACCAAGACAACCTTACAAGAGATATTAAAGGGTGTCCTTTGTACAGAGAACCAACAACATCAGACAACAACTTATGGTTAACACATATGACAACATCACCCAGAAACCAACCCAGATTCAGAAATATACAGAATAAAATAAATGTACAAGACTGAAAACAGGGAAGCAGAGACATCAATGTACAAATGAGCATGACTACAAAGCAAAAAGAGGGAAGAAACAGTGTAGTTACAGAATTTCCAAACGGAGAGGAATTCGAAACGATTTTGAGACAGAATAGACTGTTTTAAACTTAGGAAGAAAATAATAAATCATAGTTACCTCAAAGAAAATTAATAAACTTCATCAAAATAAAAAGAGAAAAGTCATAAATATTTAGCAAATACTAAAACAACAGCAACAAAGGAAGTGATAAGAAAATTCATAAACAAAATGAGCTCAGCACAGAAAATTATACACAACAATCATCAGCACCAAAAAAAAACACATAACAAAATGACAGCAATGAATTCTTACTTGTTGATAATTACACTGAATGTAAATGTATCAAATGCACCAATCAAGAGTCAGTTACAGAATGGACAAGAAAATGTAATCCATCAATATGCTGTCTACAAGAAACACAAGACACAAAGACAAAAATAGACTAAAAATCAAAGATGGGAAAAATTTATCAAAAAATGGCAATCAAAAGAGTAGGTCTCATAATATTAATTTCTGATAAAATAGATTTTAAAACAAAAACCAAAGACAAGGAAAGACACTATATGATTAAAGGATCCATCAAAAAGAAGGCATAACCATAATAAATACGTACGCACCTAATGAAGGAACTTCAAAATATATAAACCAAACTTTAACAGAATTGAAAAGAGAAATAGCAACTCCTTAATAATAGTTGTTGCTGTTATGTGCTGTTGAGTCACCTCTGACTCATAGCAACCCTACACACAGCAGAATAAAGCACTGCCCAGTCTTGTGTCAGGCATACAATCCTTGCTATACCTGAGCCCATTGTTGCAGCCACTGTGTCAATCCATCTCATTGAGGGACTTCCCGTTCTTCCTTGACTCTCCACTTTAACAAGCACGATATCCTTCTGACAACATGACCAAAGTAGGTGAGACAAAATCTGGCCATTCTCTCTTCCAAGGAGCATTCCAGCTGCTCTTCTTCCAGGATGGATTTGTTAGTCCTTTCAGCAGACCATAGTAGTCTTAGCATTCTTCTCCACTGTCACAACTCAAAAGCATCAACTCTTATTCAGTCTTCCTTATTCATTGTCCAGCTCTCACAGGCACAAGAAACGATTAAAATACCATGGTTTATGTTAGGCACACCTTAGTCTTCAAGGATACATCTTCCCACTTCAGCACTTGAAAGAGGTCTTTTGTAGCAGATTTGCCCATGGCAACACATGGTCTGATGTCTTGACTGCTGCTTCCATTGGTATTGACTGCAGAACCAAGTAATATGAAATCCTTGACAACTTCAATCTTTTCTCCACCCATCATGAAGCTATTTATTGGGACCGTTTTGAGAATTTTTGTTTTCTTTTATTGAGGTGTAATCCACACTACAGACTATAATCTTTCATCTTCATCAGTTAAGTGCTTGAAGTCATCCTCACTTTGAGAAAGCAAAGTTGTGTCATCTACATATCACAGGTTGTTCATGAGTCTTCCTCCAATCCTGATGCCACGTCCTTTTTCATATAATCCAGCTTCTCAGATTATATGCTCAGCATACGAATTGAATAAATATGGTGAAAGGATACAATCTTGACACACTCCCTTATTGATTTTGAACTATGCAGTATCCCCTTGTTCTAGTCAAATGATCTGCCTCCAGATCTATATACAGGTTCCTCCTGAATACAATCAAGTGTTCTGGAATTCCCATTCTTTTCAATGTTATCCACAATTTGCTATGATCTACACAATCAAATGCTTTTGCATAGTCAATAAAACGTAAGTAAAGATCTTTCTGGTCTTCTTTGCTTTCAGCTAAGATCCATCTGACATCAGCACTAATATTCCTCGTTCCACGTCTTGTTCTGAATCCAGCTTGCATTTCTGGAAGTTCTCTGTCGATATACTGCTGCAACGGTTTTTGAATTATCTTCAGTAAGATTTTACTTGCATGTGACATTAATGATAGTTTGATAATTTCCAAATTCTGTGGGATCATCTTCCTTTGGAATGGGTACAATTATGGATCTCTTCCAGTCAGTTGGCCAGGTTGTTATCTTCCAAGTATCTTGGCATAACCAAGTGAGTGCCTCCAGCGGGGCATCCATTTGTTGAAGCATCTCAATGGGTATTCTGTCAATTCCTGGAGCCTTGTTCTTTGCCAATTCCTTCAGTGCAGCTTCAACTTCTTCCTTCAATACCATTGGTTCTTGATCATATGCCATTTCATGAAATGGATGAGCACTGACCAATTCTTTTTGGTACAGTAACTCTGTGTATTCCTTCCAGATGGTCAATGTTCATCCATAATAGTGGAAGACTTTAATACACCACTTTCAATGAAAGACAGAACAACTAGAACAAAGCTCAACAGACACAGAAGCACTAAATGGCATAATCAACCAACTTGACCTTATAGACACAAACACTTCACCCAACAACAGCATAATATACATTCTTTTCTAGCACACATGGAACATTCTTCAAAATAGACCATATGTTAGGCCACAGAGCAAGCCTCAGTAAATTTAAAAACATTGAAACTACAAAGCATCTTCTCATCACAATGCTGTAAAATTAGAAATCAACAATAGGAAGATGAAAGGAAAAAAAAAAAAAAAGGCACAAGGGAACTGAGTAACACTCTGTTTAAAAACTACTGGGTAATTTGACCCAGCCATTCCATTACTAGGTATATATCCTAAAGAAGTGAGAGCCATGACAAGAATAGACATATGCACACCCATGTTCATCCCAGCACTATTTAAATAGACAAAAGATAGAAACAACCTAGGTGTCCATCAACTGAGGAATGGATAACCAAACTATGGTACATACCCACGATGGAATACTATGCAACACTAAAGAATAACGTAGAAATCTGCAAAATATCACATAACATGAATGAACTTGGAGGACATTATACTGAGCGAAATGAGTCAATCAGAAACGGACAAATATTTTATTAGTCCATTATTGTAAAAGTCAAGGAAAAGTTTATATATGGAAGGAAATTTTCTTTGTTGGAAGGTTGGGCAATCCTACTTCCGTAGTGATAACTGCCTCGGAAACCCAAGGAGGGGTCGCTAGGAGTCGGGGCCGACTCGATGGCAAATAACAACAACAACAAGGGGTGGGAGGGGAGGGAACACTGTTAGATAGGTAGAGATAAGTATTGATCTGGTTGAAGAGAAGGGCAGTGTACCAAATGTGAGTGCCAACATGGTGACACTGAGGAAAAGGAAGACATAGAGAGGTACCTGGGAGACACAGACAACAAAGATGAACCCTTTTGCACATACTTCATTGTCAGTGAAGGCAAACATGGGTATACCAGTGGATAGATGGGTGGACAGGCTGAACTATTAGGTATGTCTATGCTGTGGGAAGTGTACCCAAGACTATGTACAGGGATGGCAGACACACAATAGTTCTACAAGTGTATTTGTATGTTCTGTAAGAATTTCCAGGTGTATAGTAGAGCTGACAAGGGGCAAGGTTGTAGTCACTTTCTTGGTCACTGCCAGCTACCCAGAGGGACAGAATAGTTGAACCGGTGGCCTCGGGACCATAGTCACTGGGGACATCAAGCTCAATTGACATAACATACTATACAAAACATTTTTCTACATCCTACTTTGG
>NW_006921620.1:6147445-6154825 GCF_000298275.1 Orycteropus afer afer | reverse complement strand
TGCTGTATGGAAAGTGAATTTGCTCTGTAAATTTTCATTCAAATCACAATTTAAAAAAAAAAGATTTCACCAAGAGTAAAAAGACACATAGATTGGGAAAAAACTTTGGCAACAACTTATCAGACAAGGGGCTAATCTCTGAAATTTACAGAAAATTTCAACAACTTAACAACAAAAAGATAAACAATCCAATTTGAAAAATAGGCAGAGTACATAAACAAATACTTCACAAAAGACAACATGCAGGCAGCTAACAAACACACAAAGAATTGCTCAAGATCATTAGCCATTCTCAAAAACTCTCACTGCTGTCAAGTCGATTCCAACTCACAGTGACCTCTCTTTGGCTTTCCGAGGCTATTATCTCTAAGGAAGTACATTGCCTACTCTTCCTTCCAAGGATGCCTGGTGGGTTTGAACCACCAACCTTCTGGTTAGCTGGCAAATGCCTTAAGCACTAAGCCACCATTGTTGTTGTTGTTGTTATGTGCCGTCGAGTCGGCCCCGACTCATAGCGACCCCTCCTTGGGTTTCCGAGGCAGTATCACTACGGAAGTAGGATTGCCCAACCTTCCTTCCGAGGAGTGGCTGGTGGGTTTGAATCGCCAGCCTTCTGGTTAGCAGTCAAGTGCTTTAGCCACTATGCTACCAGAGCTCCTAAGCCACCATTAGAGAGATGCAAATCAAAACAACAATGACATACTATCTCACCACAGTGCTAATAGCAAAATTCAAAAAAAACAGAAAACACCTATGGGGTCACTGTGACCTGACGACATCGGGTCTGGTTTGTGGCTGGTGGTTGTGAGGATCACATGAGGCATGAATATTAAGAGCTCATGGCTAGCAGATGATGATCTTCATGTGTTGGCTAGTTTTACTACTTTTGTTCACACAGGAAGGTTCTGGAAACGCAGCTAACTTCCAAACCTTTTGTTTTCTGGAGGTCGTCGTTTTGAATTCTTTCACTTTGAGAGGGGGCTTTACTGTGTCTAGTTCCTTCAAGGTGGAAGTTCTTTAGAAATGACTGTCCACAAAGACACAAAGTGTCCTCACCCAGCCCCAGTCCTATCTTCCCAACACTTGTGAAAGCCCCTCAGAGCTGATTAAACTGAACCCCAGGCAGCGTTTGCCTAATATAAAATATGCACAGTAACACCATTTTAATTAGACGTACACGTCTCTGAGGGTATAAATAAACGCTTCCTTTCTAAAAAAAAAAAGAAAACAAATACTGGTGAGGGTCTAGAGGGACAGGAACCCTCATACACTGCAGGTGGGACTGTTAAATGATGCAATCACATGGAAAACAGTATGATGCTTCCTTAAAAAGCTGGAAATAGAAATACCGTATGATTCAGCAATCCCACTACTAGGTATATATCCTAGAGAAATAAGAGCTGTCATAAAGACATATGCACACCTATGTTCATTGCTGCACTGCTCACAATAACAAAAAGATGGAAACAATGTAAATGTCCATCAATGGAAGAATGGATCGACAAACTATGGTAAATACACAAAACGGAATACTATGCAACACTGAAGAACAATGATGAATCTATGAAACCTCTCATAACATGGATGAACTTAGAAGTCATTATGCAGAGTGAAACTAGTCAATTACAAAAGGACAAATATTGTATGAGGCCACTATTGTAAAACATCAAGAAAAGGGTTTCAAGTAAAAAGAAATATTCTTTGATGGTTACCAGGGATGGGTGGAGAAGAGAGGGTAAACCACTAACTAAAGGGTTGTTGTTGTTATGTGTCGTCGAGTCGGCTCCGACTCATAGCGACCCCTTCTTGGGTTGCCAAGGCAGTATCACTACGGAAGTAGATTGCCCAACCTTCCTTCCGAGGAGTGGCTGGTGGGTTTGAACCACCAGCCTTCTGGTTAACTGAAGGGTAGACACCTATCAACTTGAGTGAAGTAAAGGTTAAAAAAAAAAAAAAGAGAGAAATTGCCAAAGGGTCCATTACTAGAATAGTAGAAAACAGTGTAAATAACAATATATTGATACAACTCTTAATGTACAAGAATTGTGACCTTATACAAGTGACTTAACCTCTTTGTGCAGCAATTCCTTCATCTATAAAATGGGAACAGTAACAGTGACCTCAAGATATTATAAGGATTAAATGAATATTAAGCAAATGGGGGAAAACAAAGGCTTCCACTCAGTTACTAATAATGTTATAACTAGTAATGTTGTAATTAAATGTGGAAAGATTTTTAAAAATAGTATTTTGTTGTTAGTATTCATATTATCAAAGAAATACTACATTTAAGCAATTTAAAACTATACTTATATAATTATCATTCTATGATTAAAGTTGAAAATAAACATTATTACAAATTCTGTATGATCTGGTATAGGAGGAAGCTCTTGAGTGGGTGACAGCAACCCTAGTGATACCACTGATGTCACATAAAAATAATTTAAATACTTTTTAACTTGGTAAGTGGGAGCTCTGGTAGCGTAGTGCCTAAGGCACTTGACTGCTAACCAGAAGGCTGACGGTTCAAGCCCACTAGCTACTCCTCGAAAGGAAGGTTGGGCACTCTACTTCTGTAGTAATACTGCCTCAGAAATCCAAGGAGGGGTCGCTATGAGTCGGGTCTGACTCAATGGCATATAACAACAACAATTCTGTAAGTAAATGATTCTATCAATTCAAAAAGGCTTTCCTGGAGAGATTTTCATGGACTCGTGCAGAAATTTTCAAGAAGGCTCAAAAGTTTCTGAGAAACTAACAATGGGATACTGTCCTGTCCTCTCTTAATTTTCCTTTGCCAAGCCCAGGTATAGCTAATGAGAGCTACTTTTAATTTATTGAGCTTTGCTCCAAAACTTGAGTTAAGATAATTTCTCATTTACTCTTCACAACTATTGAGTTGATACTTTTATCCCTGTTCTACAGATGAGAAAAAAATGGGGCTCAGAGAGGTTAGATAAATTTACCAAGGTTACAGGTCCAGAAAATGGCTGAATAAAAATGTGAACCCAATCTCCTCTAAAGACCACGTGCTTTTATATTATGCCAAGCTGATACCACAATAAAGTTGCTGCATATAAAAATGTTCAATCTTAAAAATTACAAAGCACATGCAAATTAAAATAATCTGATACTATTTTTCATCTCTAAAGTAGAAAAAAATATTAAACACTCCCTAATGAGTAGAGGCGCTCTAGTAGTGTAGTGCATACTAAGGCACCTGACTACTAACCAGAAGGCTGGTGGTTCAAACACACCAGCCACTCCTCGGAAGGAAGGTTGGGCAATCTACTTCCATAATGATACTGCCTCGGCAACCCAAGGAGGGATCACTATGCGACTCGATGGCACATAACATCAACAACAACAATGATGAGTAGACAATAAAATTATAACTCATACATAGCATTACAAATTGGCACAACTCTAATGTCAATTTGTGTCACTCCAAAACATTCACACTCTTTCACCATACTATCATTAATTCTATTTCTGGAAATTTATACCAAATAATTCAGCTGAGATGGAAATACTCATAGCAAAAACATATAGCCACAGAGAGGAATATTTATTTATATTTCTCTTTAAAAGTATAATTATAAGGATCTTATAGAAGTACAGGAAAGATTATATTTTAAATTAAAATGGAAAAACATGCAAACTTCAACTGTAAATATATATATATATATATACACACACACACACACACATACACACCCACAGCCCCACACACACACACATACATTAAAACAACATAAGGTAATAAGCAAAAATAAAACAATATGCCCAATCCTCACCGATCAACATATTTAGGTTCAAAGATCAGGATTTACGGGAAATTTGCATTATGCGAGAGTCAGTGGACACACTCTTGTTCCAACATATTTAGGTTCTAAAGACCAGGTCATTATGGGAAATCTGCATTGTGGGAGAGTGAGGGGATACCCTGGTGCTCCCCACCACATGCCCCTCCCCATCACTCAGGTAACCCTGATGTGTCTCTGCATGCACATGGCGCAATGGATCCCCCTTCCTCACCGTGAATTCTCCACCACCACACAACCCAGAGAGGTTGGAGATGGTGTTGGTTGGGTTTGCCCACCACCTACTGCTGGACACTCTGGGCAAGGACTCTGCTTATCCTCTGCAAAAAAGACACGAAGGCAGCATCTTCTGACCTCCTCTAACTTCACAAGAGAGAGAAAGAATTACCATCCACAGCCCAAGGCTTATTCCAATGAGACCAGACATGCCACTACCCTCCAGGCTTTTTACCTACTTTGACACCAACTGTTCCTCCAATGGTACTCACTGCTTCTCTGCTGTGTTAGACACTTCATTGCAATGGCCACACTGAACTCACAGAAAATATCCATGATTATGGGTTTTTATCAGGGAAGTAACAGGCTACAATTCAGGTCCAGGGACATGCTCAAGATACAATTCTTCAATCAGGGCAGTCTCCCTCTGCAGTGCCCTCAGACACGCCTCTCTGCCCCTTGGCCTCTGGGTCTGGCTTCTGCTTCTGTGGGCCAGGTAAGGCTGCTGCTCTGTCTCGTGCCTTTCGGTTCCACTGCCACTGTCTCTCAGCCAAGGAGGTCCAGTGCAGGGATCCTGGGTCCAAGGATGCACTCTACTTCACCTCCAGCTCTTCTCTCTTGATGACAGTGAGATTCCCTCTCTTAGTCTTAGGAGGGCTCGTTTTAAGCCTGGCAGAGTGACAGAGCTAACCAATCCCAACATCAGAGTTCTACATACCTTATTTGCATGGTCCCACCCAGTAATCTGGTGGGAGTTACAAAGACTATGGCTAGAAAACCAAGTAATTCACTGTACCACATCCTCCATCCACCCTGGCCTTGCAGTCCCACAAAGATCCCTTCCCTCTTCCCTCCTCTCCAAATCTACTTCCCCAGCACCTTCAAGCCCTGCCTGGCCTCCTCTTGCCCACCCGCAACGTTGTCCAGACATTGCCCCATGCCCTCCATGGCTAGATTAAGATGTTGCAGACAAATGGGAGAAGGTATCCCACAGCTGGTCAGTGGCCTCTACAGGCCTGATGTCGCCAGAGCCTCTAGCATATCATTCAGGGTGACCTATCAAGGGTGTCCTGGGTTGGCCTACAGCTCCATGTGAGGCCTTAGACCATCAGAGGCACAGACTGAGAATTTTGCCAAAGTTGTCATTAATGTGGAATGTCAGATGAGAAAGTCAATACCTGGAAAGGAACTGTACGTGGATTATGGTGATGGCATTATGATTTTTAATTTTTTAAGTTTTCTTTCATGTTTCTACCATATTGTTAACTGTCCAAAGCACATTATAAAATAACAATGATACTATTTTTATACATTTCTGAGACTTCCTTTTACCCAAGCACATAAAAAGGGCCCAGTTCTTAAAAACCTCGTACTACACATACTTCAGGAGACACTAACATTTGTAGTGAGAAAAAGAGAAAAAGAAGTTATTTAAAACAGTAATAATTATGGACCTAAGAAATTAGTATCTCAGAGTGATAGTAACTCAAACTTTTTTGAGTGTCCGTTATATGCTAGGAGCCCTGGTGGCGCAAATGGTTACGTACTCAATTGCCAACCAAATTGTCAGTGGTTTGAATCCAGCAGCCGTCTGTGGGAAAGAAATGTGGCAGTCTGCTCCTGCAAAGATTTATAGCCTTGGAAATCCCATGGGGTCACTATGATTCAAAATCAACTCAAAGGCAATGGGTTATTTATTATATGCCAACCACAGTTCTAGCCACTTGACTACAGCAATGAACAAAACACACACACACACACAAAATAAAAAAACCCTGCCTTCATGAAGCTTACATTTCTGTAGCAGAGACATGCAATAAAGAAGATAAATTAAAGAAAAAGCACATTTGCTAGTGATAAATGTCAATGAATAAAATAAAGCTAGGATGGTGGACAGGGAGTCAATGTAGATTCTGATTTATAGTGACCCTACAGCATAGAGTAGAACTTTTCCACAGGGTTTCCAAGATGGTAAATCTTTTACAGAAACAGATGCCAGATCTTTCTCCCGCAGAACTGCTAGTGGTTTCAAACTTCTGAACTTTCAGTTAGCAGCTGAACACTTAACCACTGTGCCACTAGGGCTCCTCTTGGGAAAACAATGTAAGTAACTAAATGTATGCTATAATAAGTCAAAATATGATGATCATCACTGGCTACAGTTGTTAATATTTCATGGGAGTGATGACCCCTACAGAAAGAAGCCTTAAAGGATAATATGCTATGATTGTGGCGAGGAACATAATAAAGCTCCTAAGCCAGGAATAAGTGTGGCCTGTTCACAGAACAGTGCAGAAAATAGCCTATTTGGAACAGAGAATACTCACTGGCAGGCAATGGCATATAAGATTAGCCAGGTAAAATGAGACCAGACTGAGGAGGACTCTGAAATCCAGGATGAGAAATCTGAACTTTGACAAGAACTAATGAGGACAGAAAGACACTGCTTTGTTCTGTTCTGTTTTTTGTTTGTTTTATGTTTTGTTCAACTTTCTATTATGATCTGGAAGTTTACTGAGCTAATTGCTTTTCCATCCAACAATTTGAACACATTCTGATTTGCGACAATGATTGCAATCCCCACAATGTAACAACATTCTTCCCACTTCCTCCCTGGGTTTCGTCCTTCTTTCCTATCCCTTCCCACCTTCTAAGCTTTATTCCTGAACAAAAGCTACTCTTTTGATTTCCTATGGCCAACTGTTCTAAGGAGTACGTACTCCTCTAGTGTAACTGTTCACCTTACAGGTCTGTCTACTCCTTGACTGAAAATTGTGCCACTGGGGCAAGTTCAGTTCCAGACTTGATGGGTGACTAAGGAGTGACTAAGGAGTTCCACTAGTCTCCATCAGAGCAGTAAGCCTGGTATTTGTTTTGTTTTTAGGACAATAAAATACCATAGCAATGCAGACTTATCCCCTTCCCAGCCCTCTAAAACTGGCCCACTTATTTCCCATCATCCAGCACACATCAGACACTCTCAGATCCACATCTATCACTTCTATGAAGATAATGCCTCTATTCATGTTTCTACTAGTCCCACATCTACAACTGCCTGTCAAGCAGTTACTCTCAAAAAGTTCTTCATCTACTCTAATCATTTGTTTACCCTATAAACACTTACTGAGTGTTCACAGCATGATATGTGCAAACTAGAAATTGAAAGATGACTCAGTCTATACCCTTCAGAAACTCATAGTCTGGGGTAAGCAGAAGGCAAGTCAATAAACCAGCACAAGAGTTTGCTGCTAGCATTGAGTATGAGAAAGACAGCGAGAGTTACATGGGCAGTACAAACAACAAATATGAACCCCTTTGCATATACAATACTGAGTTGTCA
>NW_006921620.1:6132514-6146413 GCF_000298275.1 Orycteropus afer afer | reverse complement strand
AAAAAAAAGAGTTTGCTGCTAGAATTGAGGGATGCTTAGAGTATCATGAGAGCAGTGGACACCTGTACCAGTTTGGAGATTTGGAAAAGAGCGAGCACATCCAAGAGAAATCACAAGCCGAGAGATGTCTTAAAGGCAAAGAAATACCACAGAATGGGAAGAAGTAGGAGGATGGAAGTTATTACAATCAAAAGGTAAAGGTTGGGCAGAGCCTATCATACATCTAGACTGGTAAGTAGAAGTAGTAAGCAAGAACTAGGTCATGAAAATCATTCTCCCATGCTAAGTATGTATTTTACTGATAAACATTCTATAGAAGAATCTTGATCAAAAACGGGAAAATGTGGAAGAGAATTTCAAATCCTCATGGAATCCAGGCTTTCTGAAGCCCCTAAAACTACTGCCCTGAGATAATCTTTAAATGTTAAACCACAAATATCCCCTAAAGTCTTCCTTAAACCAAACAACAGTTTAGCTTAAACTAGTAAAGAATGTCTGCCTTGAGCATCACGCTCTCTTAAGAACTATCCATATGGGATCAAACTGACAACAGCTACTTGAAAGATTAGATAGAAAACTTAGAGCGTAGTAAGTTTATGTCGATGGAGGAAGAACAACTGAGAAAAGGAGGGTGAGAATAGTTGCACAACTTGAAGAACACAATCAATGTCACTGGATTGTACACGTAGAAACTACTGACCTGGTGTATGTTCTGCTGTGTATATTCTCAACAACAAAACAAAATAAAAAGAAGTTTGTATTTTTGAGTAGGTGAAGAATTTCAATGAGGGAATAACATGATTCTATCTCTTGGGAGCTCTGGTGGCATATTGCCTAAGGCAACTGACTGCTAACCAGAAGGCTGGCAGTTCAAACCCATCAGCCACTCCTTGGAAGAAAGACTGAGCGATCTACTTCCATAGAGATACCATCTTGGAAACCCAAGGAGGGGGTCACTATGAGTCACGACTTGACAGCAGTGAGTTTGGTTTTTTTTTTTTTTTTTGGTTATTTGTTTCTAAATGAGCTCTAGTGGCATTCTAAATGCAGAAAAGATTGAAGCTGTCAAAGATTTCCTATTACTTGGATCCACAATCAACACTCAGGGAAGCAGCAATCAAGAAATCAGATATTGTATTGCACTGGGCAGATACGTAGCAAAAAGACCTCTTTCAAATGTTAAGAAGTAAAGATGTCTCTTTGAAGACTAAACCCAACCCACTGTCATCGAGTCGACTGCGACGCATAGTGACCCTCACTGGGTTTCCAAAGCAGTAAATCTTGACACAAGTAGATTGTCCAGTCTTGTTTCCACAGAGTAGTTTTGAAGACTAAGGTGCCCCTAACCCTAGCCATGGTATTTTCAAACACCTCAAACTCATTGAAAGCTGGACAATGAATAAAGATGCACCATGGACTGTCAGAAAAACAAACAAATCTGTCCTAGAAGAAGTACAGCCAGAATGCTTCTTAGAAGCAAAAATAGCCAGACTTCATCTCACCTACTATGGCCATGTGGTCAGAAGGGACCATTCCCTGGAGAAGGATATCATGCTTGCTATAAGTGGAGGGTCAGCAAAAAAGTGGAAGACGCTCAACAAGATGGACTGACACAGCGGCTGAAATGATGGGCTCAAGTATATCAAGGATTGTGAGAATAGCACACAAACAGGCAGTGTTTCATTCTATAATACATAGGGTCATAGAGACAGCACCTAACAATAACAACAGTGGCAGTGGAAGATGAATGAAAGGGGCACTCCTAGCACAGAATCAAAAATCTGAAAAAGGCTGGTACGGTTGTATTCATCTTCAGTTATCCATTCCTACCCCCTTTTTAGGCTTAGTTCATATCCTTCATAAAGCCTTAACTCTTCACCAACACATTATCTCTTCTCTCCTTCCTCAGAACTTCTAAGACATGTCTGTCTGCACACATCATTCTGTCACCACTTACATTTTCTTAAACTATTCTGTGTTTGGGAGCTCTGGTAGTGTAGTGCCTAAGGCACTTGACTGCTAACCAGAAGGCTGGCGGTTCAAACCCACCAGCCACTCCTCTGAAGGAAGATGGGACAATCTACTTCCATAGTGATACTGCCTCGGAAACCCAAGGAAGGGTTGCTATGAATGGGGTCCGACTCGACGGCACATAACACCACCACTCTGTTTCTTTTCCCTAGCTAGAATACAAGCTGCCTGAAAAAACAATCTAGTATTTTAAAAACTAGATGTGTTTTATACAGTCAAACCAAAACAACAAATCCACTGCCATCAAGTTGATTCCAACCCACAGAAATCCTACAGGACAGAGTAGAATTACCCCATAGGGATGCCAAGGCTGTAAATCTTCACAGAAGCACGCTGCCTCATCTTTCTCCCATGGACTGGCTGATAGGTTTGAATCAACAACCTTTTGGTTAGCAGCCCAATTATCCATAGCAGGATCAGTGTTCCTGTTTTATATGTGTCTATATTATGTGCTAATAGTGTATGTATGTATACATTTATCCACTCCATAGAATCTAGAACAGTAATACAGCATTCTGGAACAGGTCATTGTTCCTTTGAACTGAATATTTGGTCTTTTTCCTTGGGTAAAACATTCCACTGTTTCCCATAAATAAGAAGCAAAATAAATTTATGATTAGGCAAAATTAATCTAAAGTGGAAAAACTAGTACAGTGGTGGTAGGGACTGATTGGGAATGAATACAAGGGAACCTTCTGGGGAGATGAAAACATTCTAATATGTGACAGGGTGTGAGTTACATGAATGTATCTATTTATATAAAAATATATAACTAAGATTTTTACATTTCAATGTATATAATTATATCTAGAAACCTGTAAAAGTAATGGGTGGGACAGAGATAGATGATACAAGAATGGCAGAGTATTGTTAGCGTTTGTTAGGTAATGTGTACAGAGGCTCATATTATCTTGTTTATTTTGTGTATGTTTGAAATTTTCCACAATAAAGGATTTATATTGTACACATATGTTTACATATATAGATATATCTATGTATCTATATATATAGAAGGCACTCTAGTGGCATAGTGCCTAAGGCACTTGATTGCTAACAAGAAGGCTAGTGGTTCAAATCCACCAGCCACTCCTTGGAAGGAAGATTGGGCAATCTACTTCTGTAGTGACACCACCTCAGAAACCCAAGGAGGAGTCACTGTGAGTGGGATCCAATTCAACAGCAATGAGGTTTTTTTTTATTGATATATATAGATACACAAACATATATACACAAAAAATATATGCATGATTATCTCGCTAAAAATCACATTAACAGAAGTGAAAACCACCACCAGAACCTTAAAATTCCTCAGTCTCGTAATATTTGGAATAATGTTACATTGTAACTTTTCAAGTGTTTTTACTAGTTCTATTAAATAAAGGAAAAACAAAACAAAACATTGCCATTCCAACTCATAGTGACCCTAACTGGGTTTTCTAAGGCTATAAATCTTTATGGAAGCAGACTACCTCATCTTTCTCCCTCACAGCAGCTGGTGGGTTCAAACCGCTGACCTTTCGGTCAGCAGCTAAATGGTTTAACCACTATGCCACCAGAGCTCCTTCTAGCTCTATTATATATACAACTCTGTAATATATGCATATCTAGGGGAACAGGTATTCTAAGGCCAACCTGCCAATAACAGCCCAGACCAAGAAAGCAGAGCAACCACAGGTTCCTTAATTAAACATCAGATATTAAAATTAATTAGCCCTGTCACCAAAGATATCCATAACGCCAGTAACGCATAAAGCTAAAATTTTTTAATCTCAAACTGTGACACCAATTCCAGTCAAAGATACTCATAAGTATAATATGTACAGAGTCAACACCATTCTTAATGTTTCAAAATAATTCATTTTATCTCAGTAATTTAAGCTTCATGTTTATCCACAGCACTTTCCTTCCACAAAATATTCAATATGTAATACAAAGATTTTTCCTCCTTATGCCAATGGAAAAGATTAAATTTTATTTAGTAAACTAACTTGCATAATTTTATTCCCAAAAAAGTTTACAGTTCCTCAAATAGAGGTTTTTTAAGTATTTTACAATGAATAGCTAAAATTACTTAAAAAGATAAATTCTAGTATGCTGTTTTACCATTATTGCTAAACTTTTTCCCATTAGATTATATATAAAGTTTTCCTTACCCCAAACTAATCTATAGCGATGGAAGTCAGAGTGCTGATTCTGTTCTGTTTCTTAAATCGGGGCAGTGATTACACAGATTTTTCTAGTTGTTAAGAATTATTCAAGCTCTACACCTATAATATGCATACTTTTCTATATGCATGCTATACTTCCATAAAGAGCTCTGGTGGCGCAGTGCCTAAGGCATTTGACTGCTAACCAGAAGGTTTGCAGTTCAAACCCACCAGCTATTCCTTGAAAGGAAGACTGGGCAATCTACTTCCGCAAATATTTAGCACCTAGGAAACTCAAAGCAAGTCACTATGAGTCAGAATTGACTCCACAACAATGAGTTTGTTTTTTTTAATACTTCAATAAAAATTGTTTGTTTTTTTTTTTAATGGCATCTGAATCAAAGGAGAGTGAAGAAATTCAAAGACACAAGGAAGCAATTAGTCCAAAGGGTTAATGGCCCACATGAACCATAGCCTCCTCTAGCCTGAGATCAGAACTAGATGGTGCCTAGCTACTACTGACCACTTTAATCACGAACACAATAGAAGGTACTGTTAGAGTAGAAGAAAAATGTAGAACAAAACTCAAATTCATAAAAAAGACAAGACTTACTGTTCTGATAGAGACTAGAGAAACCTCCAAGACATCAGCCTACCCTTCTAATTTGAAAGTAAAGCCACTACCACAGGTCACCTTTCAACCAAATAACAGACTGGCCTATAAAATAAACAGTAAAACCCGTGTGGAATGTGCTCCTTAAAACAATCAACTAACTATAAGAGACCAAAAGGACACTATTTACCCAAAAGTAAAGGTGAGAAGGCAGGGAGGGCCAGGGAAACAGGGTGTTAGTGCTGAAACATTGTGGAAGAATTGCAATCAGTGTCAGGGAACAATTTGGTACACATTATTGAATGGGAAACGAATTTGCAGTGTAACTTTCACCTAAACCACAATAAAATGTTTTAAAAAGATAGTTTTTTTAAAAGTCATAAAAAATAAATAAATAAATAAACCAAAGCTGTTTGGGCTCTTTTGTTAAAACAAAAACCAAACCAAACAACAAAAAGAATGTCACTGAAGGCTGAGCCTCCTCTTCAGTCCCCTCCCCCAGATTAAAATACATATTCTATGTATTGAAGCACTTCTCTGTTTAAAAAAAAAAAGTGTGTGGGAGGGGCAATTCAAAGTTATTTTGTAGCTTTTAACACTTCTTTTTTTTGGCATATTCCCAGGTAACATAAAATAGAAATCTTCCCTTTGCAACTTTCAGAAGGAAGCTCAGAAAGCATGGAACTCAATAGAAAAATGTGTTTATATTTTCCAAAATTAATCATCTTAAAGGCAAACTGAATAGAAGGAAAGTGTGTAGGTACTATATTGTCCAGACTAAAATACAAATTATTTTCAACTTTGTTAAGCGGATTTAAGAAGGAAAGAAAGACCATGCTTCGGAGTTTAGTTAAAGATAGGCCAGCAAGAGGAAAGAGGACTATGACTCAGGAGGCCAGTTGTGTTTCAGTCCAAATTCCACTACTAATTAGATATTTTAGGCAAATAAAAAAGCACACAACACTACCTGTCCAGAGGGATGAATGAAATAAAATGCATGAAAGCAGTAAACCAAGGCTTAATATGAAATATCGAATTATTGGCAAGACTCCTTGGGAAGATGCCTTTTCTCATTCACTTGAAGTGTCGACACCCAGAAATTAAAAAAAAAAAAAAAAAAACTCTAATGGGAACGAGAAATGCTTGTAATCTAACAACTCAATTCTCTCTTCCTTCCTCTAATCCTATAATCCTCCAGAGTTAAACCCAAAATGCTCTCGCGGCGAAAGCAGTGGAGTAAATTAGAACAGATCTGGATCCTCACCTAAAATACACTTTCACCTTTCACCTGCAAAGCCAAGCCAAACTGAATCTCCCCGCACCCTACCGGAGGGAGCCGTATTCTCCAAATACCACACAACCAATTCAGCCTTTCCGGATGAAATGCCAAGGAGTTAACCAACCAACTCCAAAGGGATAACCCTTTAGAAGGCAATTTTGCCAAATGGATCCAGGATAGTTCACAAGAATCCTCCTCCTAACTCTGAATACCAGTTACTAGGGGATCCAGTCAAACCTCGTTCAGGTACGTGACTCAGACAACAGGGTTCAACCTGACGAACTCTATCCCCATCAACAAATCAATCACACAGCCCTGTCCCCAACACAAATCCTTCACAATATGTCAGGAGATGAGATGGCAAAACTAAAACACACCCAGAAAGTTAATTCAGAAAGGACGCGGGTTTGGAAAAAGAGACACTCCGCACCCCCTCTCCGACCCCCAAGCGGCGACAGACGCTGGGTAGAGAAGCAGGAGAAAGATCCGTGGTCCCGGAGGGGATAGTGAAGGTGTTGGGGGTAAGCAGGGGTGCCGGTGCCGCAGAAGATCTAGACATCCTGACACTGGAGTCTAGCAGTAGCCCCAGCCGGCCCTCTTTGCTTGACCCCGCAGGGCAAATGGACCAGCCAGCTGGGCGCCGGGAAGGGAGGGAGACCACGCGAGAAGCGCCCGATCCCGCCCGGGAAGGCGGCGCGATCACGGGCCTTCTTACCCATGCAGGCCGAGGGCGCGACGCCGCCTGAGGAGCATGCAGAGCAGCAGCAGCGCGGCCCCTGCCAGCGATGAGTTTCGCGTCGTCAGGTACTTGCTGAAGGCCGCCATGGCACCGCCTGCGCGAGCTAGCCGGGAAAGGGACGCAGCAGCGACTACTTTAGAAGAACCGCGGGGGAGACTGGGAGGAGAGTACCGCGGAGAGGGAGGGCGGTGCCGGCCGCGTAGGACCGCCCCCTGGCGCGCGCCGCCGCTCCGCCTGCACTCCGGAGCCCACCGCGCGGACTTTGACCCGGCGGGAGCGCGCACGAGCGCCAGGGAGGACGGAACAGTCCCAGGACGCGTTCTGCGCACGCGCGGACCCCCGTATTGTCGCCGGGGACGCGGGCGCCGAGTAGTTTGTGGTCTACTCGCTTGTCACCTCCGAAGCCACCTGCTTGCCCCGACTTCATCCCTACCTCCCCCCCCGCACACACACCCAGACTTTCAGAAGAACTGGAAAAGCGGGTCAGGCCTGCCCCGGGGGGCCTAGTGGGACCAGCGCGTGATGGGCCGTTACCTCCCTTTTAAAGGAGCCAGGAAGAAGCTGAGCGTCACTGTCAAAAAGCATTTCTACAAAACTGGGTAATTGATTGGGACATAAACAATTGGGAACCCCAAAAATGTGTAGGGAGTCATGAGAAAAATGACTTAGAGTCAAATATCTTTTTTCCAAACCAGTGTTTCTAAACCGTGGATTTTAATCTCTGGGGATTGTGAAATCTGTGTGGTAGTTGGAACCACCTTTTTTTTAAAAAAAATAATTGTTTTAATGAAATCGAACAAATTCGAACACAATAGAAAATCTGAGTGAATCACGTTGTAAAGGGGTTTTTCTTCCAGTTTTTCATGTGTCCAGAGTGGCAATATAAAATGTATTTTTTTACGTAGGTCTGGTCAAACAGAAAGGCTGAGAAACACTGTTCTTTGCAAAGCGACATTCAGAAAATAACAATCTCACATTGTATTTGTGCTGGCCTTACTCCCAGATTCAGACGGGTATTACAGATGGTAGTATTCTTCTGTCTAACCCTATGATGGAGAAATTGTTATCCCTAGCATTTATCCTGGCATATCTGTGGTAATTTAGTAAATCCCTTTTTCATTTCAAGAAAGGAGAAAAGCAGGTATGTCATTCAAAGGATAACCAAACCAAACCAAACTCAGTACCGTGGAGTCGGATCCGACTCATAGCAACCCCTCCTTGGGTTTCCCAGGCAGTCTCACTAGGGAAGTAGATAACCCAACCTTCCTTCCAAGGAGTGGCTGGTGAGTTTGAACCACCAGCCTTCTGGTTAGCAGTCAAATTCCTTAGGCACTGTACCACCAGAGCTCCTTATTCAAAGAATAAATTCATAAAATCTGACATGATACACACACATATGTACTTACACATATTAAAGTAACTCACAAAACTGGTTTCCTAGGTGTTTTCAATATGAATTGATGGTTGCCTGATGCAAGATAACACAAGCACAAAATATAGTAATGACTTGCGGGGGTGGTGGTGGTGTTCATTTTCATTATCTTGTTAACAATTAGGTAATAAGATATGTCTAACACAGAGGATGCAAGGATGAACAGATCATAATCCCTGTACTCCAGAGTGTGGTAGAGAAGAAAATGTGAAAAAAAAAAAAGGTATGTGTTGAAATTGCCAAGTTAGAGTTATGAACAAACCAGAAAACCAAACCAAACTCACTGCCCTCGAGTTGGATCCAACTACTTATATAGACCCCTCCTTGGGTTTCCAAGGTTGTATCTCTATGGAAGTAGATTGCCCAATCCTCCTTCCAAGGAGTGGCTGGTGGGTTTGAATCCCCAGACTTCTGGTTAGTAGCCATATGTCTTAGGCACTATGCCACCAGAGCTACCAGAGGTATGAGTAAGGCACCATGAAAGAATGGAAGAGAATATGCTTAGTTTTCTCTAAAGCTATCAAGGCGTGACTGAGAAAGTGACTTTGTAGCTGAATCCTAAAGGAACAAAGAATGTGTCTTTTAGGAGGACAAGGAGGAAAATAACTAATTCACTAATAAATTACAAGGTTTAGGAACCTTGGGATAAAGTAACTGTATCATCTTGAAGTTTGTAACAGTGAAAGAAGAGCATTCAAGATTAGTCCAAAATAGAGTCTATTTAGGAAATAAATTTCATAATGTTCAGAGGAAAAACAGGTAATGACCCCTTGGAAGAGATAACGTAAAAGGTACCCTTGCTCTCAAGAAGCATGGGAGAGATTAGTTATATGAGCTCAAGCAATTTTAGTTATTGGTAAAGTCTATCTGATAAAAGGTCACTGGGGACCAACCTGTAATTCTACAGGTTAAGTTTATTAATTTACTGCAGCAATGGATGGGTATGTCAATTAAAAAAAAAATTAAGAAATGGAGGCACTATAGTATTTAGAAAAGGAGCTCTGATGGCGTAGTGCCTAAGGCATTTGACTGCTAACCAGAAGGCTGGCAGTTCAAACCCACCAGCCGCTCCGCAGAAGGAAGACTGGGCAATCTATTTCTGTAAAGATTTACCACCTTGCAAACTCAAGGGGTGTCTCTATGGGTTGGAATTGACTCTGTGGCAGTGAGTTTGTTTTTTTATAATATTTAGAGAAAGGGAGAGTTTAGGTAAAATCTAAACGGGGTTTGATAGGCTCAAAGCAAATTTCTATGTAAAGGGGTTAATACCAGGCCTGGGATGAAAAAGCAGACTCAGAGTCCTATTTCCCTGAAAATATAAAGTTAAGATTAATGTAGAATATTATGTCCCAAACCTCTCATCTTCATCTCTGCACTGTAAATTAAGGCCCTTTCTCTGAGTCAAAGATACTCAGTTTTATCCTCCAGACAAGAACGGCATGTTCTGTTCTCATTGGTATCATTTCAGGATAACAAAGTTTCCCATAGCCTGAGGTTTTAGAGAACAAGGTTCTTCAGCATTATGTCCTTTGATAATTAAACCAAAGCAAATTTACAGGGGCACACTTTATAATACTACATAATTAAGAAAAAGAAAACAATGAACTTAATTGGGAGATTGCTAGGAGCTCTAATTTTTAAAAAATGTGAGCTATTGAGAAACAGGAGGAGAGGGGCATATAAAGTTAGGGAATCCATAAAGTCTTCTGAAGAGAGGTTGTGTTAATCAGCTTCCAAGATTGTCCCCAGTGATCCTCACCTTCTGGTATTCATGCCTTTGTGTAATCTCCTCCCTCAAGTCAGACCTGCCCTGTGTGATCAAAAGGGTATGGTGGAGGTAATGGTGTTACTTCTGAAGCCAGGTGATAGAAAGCCTTGTGGCTTCTGCCTTGGTCTGTCTTTCTGATTGCTCACTCTCAAAAAAGCCATTTGCCATGGAGAACACTTAGATAGCTCTGGAGTGGAACTGAGACCTCTCACCAATAGCCAGCACCAGCTTACCAGTCACCTAAGTATGCCCCTTAGAAGCAGATCCTCCATCCCCAGTCAAGCCTTCAGATGAAGGCAGCCTAATGAGAGATCCCAAGCCAGACAGCTCAGCCAAAATGCACAAGTTCCTAACTAATAGAAACTGTGGACCATAATGTTTATTGTTGTTTTGAGCTACTAAACTTTGGAATAATTTGTTATTCAGAAGATGTGATTTGGGCCAAATCTTGAAAAACAGATAGAAGAAAGGGGCTTTAGGAGAAGATACAATAGGAGCAAACATTCAAAGATACAAAACAGGTTCAGGAAGAAGGCTTGAGACTGGTAAGGCTTGAGTTTAGGGTCATGAAGTGTGAAATAAGAAAAAAGCTTGAAATGTTTAGTTGAGGTCAATTTGTAGAGGGTCTAAAACACCAAGTTAAACAGATGGAAGTTTGTTTTGCATGTAGAGAGAATCACTGTAGATTTTTGGGAAGGGTAGTGACCTCAGCTCTTTAAAGAAAACTATGCTAGTGGCAGTATGTAAGATGAATTGAAGGAGTAAACACTAAGCAGAGAGACCGGTTTGAATGCTCTCCAGATAATCTAGGGAAAAGAGTGAGCAACTGAGAGCAGCACAGAGAAGATACGAAGGAAAAGACTTTGTAGATTCAAATTGGATGGGGATAGGTGAGATTGTTACAGGGAAGAAAAAGTTTAAGTTGAGTGAGATTTCCTAGCTGAAAGCCTGAGAAGATAGTCATATTTATCTGAAGTCGGAGGCATAGCAAATAGGGCATGCTTGTCAGGGAAGACAATTGAATCTAGTGCCTCAGCACAAAAATAAACTCCAAGGTCCTGAGTATATCATATAAAGCCAATTATGCCTTCCTCTTTAAACTCCTATTTTGCCACTCCTTTCCTCCAACAGATAAAATCTACCCCTTCGCTGGTAGACAGATACATACCACTATTCATCTCTATGGTCTTCCCTTGAATATGCTGTTCCTTCTGCCTACAATAGCAATCCCCTCCTGCCCTAACATCCTTACTCCCAATTCCAGTCCATCCTACAAAACCAAGCTTTGGTGATCTCCTACTCTGCACAGTCTTACCCAAACACTCCCCTGCAACCCACTTGCCAGGTTAACCACTCCCTCCTTTGTACTACATCTGTATCATGCGTAACTATGTTAAATGTGTAGCAGCGTGTCTGGGGAAGCAGATCTTAAGACTTTTTTCAGAAAAAGTAACAAATAATTTCTCTGAAAAAGTAACACATCAACCTATAGGGGGAGCATCATCTTTGCTTAGAAATAAGTCACTTGAGAAGCCTGTCTTACTGATGCACATGGAAGGAGAAAGAAAGTATAACAAGACTGCTTTTCCCAATCCCTAGTTAGCCCGAACTGGTGTTGGGAAAATTTGCATTGGAGAGCTCCAGGGAATGACTCAGATCTGAACTTCTTCCTTTTTGAAATTCAGTGTTATTAAACCCTTCTGATAGACTGAGAGAGTCCTGTCTCACTAGCTGAGGGCCCTAAAGAAGAACTCTTCACAGGCTTGGCTGCTTCAACAAGTTTGGCTGCTAACCAAAAGGTTGGAGGTTCAAGGCCATTCAGAGGTGCCTCGGAAGAAAGGCCTGGTGATCTTCCAAAAAGGAATCTTCAAAAGGATCTTTCAAAAAATAATTGAAAATTCTATGGAGAACAGTTCTGTCTGACACACATGGAATTACCATGAGCACTGATACTGGTACTCAGGAAGGAATTGGAGGTCTAGGCTGGTGACCTAATTGTCAAAAAAGCCTCCTGTGTATAGGGAGAACTGGTTTGAGTCATCTAGGAATTACTCTGGGAGCTCTCGTAGCATAGTGGCTAAGACACTTGCCTGCTAACCAGACGGCTGGCGGTTCAAGCCCACCAGCCACTCCTCGGAAGGAAGGTTGGGCAATCCTACTTCCGTAGTGATACTGCCTCGGAAACCCAAGGAGGGGTCTCTATGAGTCGGGTTTGACTCGGCACATAACAACAACAGTAATTACTCTAGGAGCTCTGGTGGTGTAGTGCCTAAGGCATTTGACTGCTAACCAGAAGGCTGGCAATCCAAACCCATCAGCCACTCCTCCGAAGGAAGACTGGGCAATCTACTTCCGTAAAGATGCTGCCTCAGAAACCTAAGGAGGGGTAGCTATGAGTTGAAATCAACTCGACAGCAGTGAGATTGGTTTGGTTTGGTTTGGAATTACTCTGGGGAAAATGTCCAAACATAGGGAAACCTGGGAAGCCCCTTAACAATCAGTGCATCCAGGATATAATGGCAGAACAGCCATGCAATGGCAAAACCATCTGGCAACCAGAGATGTTTGGTAACCACAAATTAGGTCAACAAACTACTTGAAAGCTTCATTTCTCTCTCTTGTCTGGAAACAAAGCTAACTCTTTGGGCTGAATGGGCATCTACGATTTTCAATAAGTTAGGTGAGAGGCAGCCTCAAGACTGGTATATTAGATTTCTTAATAAGAGTCCAAATTGGGCAAGTAATGGGAAAATAAATTATATATGATTTGTACCCCAGATTGATGAAGCAGGTCATATTGATTAAAAAATGTATGTACCTGTAGAAATTGTTGATCAGGTTTATGTTTTGGTGTGCATATTTTTGCCAAAACCAGAACAAGGCATACCTACCATGTTATAGAATGTTTGAGAGCTCTGGTAATAACATAGTGACTAAGGCACTTGACTGCTAACCAGAAGGCTGATGGTTCAAACCCACCAGCCACTCCTCGGAAAGAAGGTTGGGCAATCGACTTCCATAGTGATACTGCCTTGGAAACCCAAGAACGGGTCGCTATAAGTGGGGTCCGACTCCACGGCACGTAACAGCAATAGAATGGTTTGTTTCTTTTAAGTAGGTACTGGATATAATTCTAAAGCCTTGTGAATTTTTCTTTATATCCTAAAGCCATGTGAAAGCTGAACAATTATTAAGGAAGACCACGAAGAGTCGTAGCATTTGAATTGTGATATTGATGAAGGATACTGAAAATACCATGGACTTCCAGAAGAGTGAACAAATTTGTCTTCTTGTTTTTAGGTGCCATTGAGTCAGCTCTGACTCATAGTGACCCTGTGTACAACAACGAAACACTGCCTGGTCCTGTGCCAGCCTCACAGTCCTTGCTCAAATGAAGTAAAATCGGAATTCTCCTTAGAAGCAAGAATGGCCAAACTTTCTCTCTCATGCTTTGGTCATGTTGTCAGAAAGAACTGTTGCCCTGCAGAACAATATCATTCTTGGTAAAGTAGAGGGTCAGCAAAAAAAGGAAAGATGGATCAACAAGATGGATCGATAGAGTGCCTACAGTGATGGGCTCAAGCATAGCAAGGATTATGAGGATGGCGCAGGTCTGGGCAGTGCTTCATTCTGTTATACCTAGGGTTGTTATGGCTCCACAGCACCTAACAACAACAACAGCAACAACATCATCCTCTAAAGCCTTGATATAGTGTTGGCATATAGCAGGCATTCAACAAATGTTCACTGGACTGAGCAAATTGATTTTGAGGTGCTAAAGACGGGTGTCCACTCGTAATGCCCAGCAGGTAATCAGAAAATTAAGATCCTGTACTTAAGAAAAAGATCAGTGCTAAATATTTATTTTTAATTTTTTTTCTAACTTAAAT
>NW_006921620.1:6119247-6120393 GCF_000298275.1 Orycteropus afer afer | reverse complement strand
TCCAATTCTGTATCCTTCCCTTCAAGGCTCAGGGGTCCAAGATTATCTTCTGTGTCTGTGTTAATTGGTTTCCCTTTTCTTTGTTGAAGAGGGTCTTTGCAATCCTTCTGCCTAGTCCACCATCTTGCCGGAAGCTCCCACTAAATATTTATTTATATGAAAATACTTATTAAGGACTTATTATGTGCCAGGAACTGGGGGCTGGTGGTAAGCATGATAAAGCCATTCTCACTCAGAACAGTATAGTGGAGGGGATTGACATTAAGCAAATAATCAAATAAATATAAAATTCCAAATATAAAAATTTCAAACATGGTTTTAGAAAGAAACTATAGATTCAGAGATCTTCTATATCTAAAATAAATGAATCTTTATAACTGAATAAGATTGAAAAAGAGGAATGGGCAAATGAGCAGTGGGTTATAATCTATAAAATACATTTGAGGGGTGGAGGAAGGAAAAGGAACTAGAAGTGTGAGAATAATTAAGAAAGTCATATGGAAACCTGAAGACATTAGGTCATAGGAGTCAAGGATGACCATTTCAAAAAGATTATCAGGATGTTAATTTAAATTATTAGTAAGTATTGGAAATAGTTTCCTTTTCTGTGCTGCTTTTTGCTCTCCTCAGGATCTCCACTGCACCCTGTTAAGACTTCTGTCAAGCTCCTGTAAGATTTATCTATTTAAATGGTAATAGCCTTTATGAAAGGAACCCTGGACAGTGATGAAATGCTCAGCTGCTAACTGGAAGGTTGGTGGTTTGAACCCACCAGCTGCTCTCTGGAAGAAAAATACGGCAGTCTACTTCCATAAAGTTTTACAGTCTTGGAAACCTTATGGGGAAGTTCTACTTTGTCCTATAAGGTCACTATGAGTTGAAATTGATTTGACAGAAGTGGGTTTGGTTTGGTTTTGGTTTTAACCTTTATGAGGAAAGGGGCCATGTCTTATTTTCTTTAATCCTATGCTATCTGAAAAAAATGAATTGAATTCACACTCATACTCCAAACAGAATAGAGAATAAATTCAATTTTGCTCAAAGAATGAAATGAAAAGGAGAAAGAAAAGTTCAAAAAAAAAAAAAAAAAACTGAATAAAAAAAAGGACATAAGGAAGATTTTTGCTGGTCTGGTAGAGCCTGGTG
>NW_006921620.1:6113493-6119147 GCF_000298275.1 Orycteropus afer afer | reverse complement strand
GAAAAAAAAAAAAAAAAAACACGTAAAAGTAGTAGAGGAAAATATGAAAGAATTTTTTATGAAGTAATAATCTCATAATCTTGACATGAAGAAGACCTTTCTAAGTATTACAAAGAATACAGAAGCCATAGAAGAAAAATGATACATTTGACTAGCTAAAAGTAATTTCTTCATTATTTGAATAATGAATTTATGACTAAAAAACACTGTAAATGGGCTAGCAGGAAAACAAGGTGGGGAAGGAATTCATTTCACAGACAAGTGCTTATTTTTCCTATATGTGAAGAGCATCTTTCAAATATTTCAAAAAAACTGAATAGAAAAATGAGCAGAGACTATGAACATATACTTAACAGGATAAACAATAAAAATGATTCCAACATAGGAAAAGATGCTTTAATTACATACAATAAGAGATGCAAAATAAAACTACTCTGTGGTAGTTAAATTTGTATGTCGATTTGGCTGGGCCTGGTTGAGTGGTTGAGCAGCTGGTGGTAGTTATTCCCCATGATGAGACTGTCAATCAGCTCCGTGGTGGGATCTACCACAAGCAGCTGAGTAGCTGCCTTTGGGATGTGGTCTGCTTCCTGTATATAAGGAGAAGCCTTGGGGGTAGTCTCTAGCTTATGGCATGCTTGGTCCCTGCATATAGCTGTGTCATTGTTCAACAACCTGCCATGCTCTGCCAACCTTGGGACTTACAATGGACTTAATGGCCTGCCGTGTGGTTTGTTAACATCGGAACCGTGCCACTTTACTTGTTGACCTTGGGCTTGTTAGCCTCAGCAGCCAGTAGCTGCCTGAGTGAAGAGATACCTCTAGCTTCAGTGGGCCAGGAGCAAGAGGCAAAGCTGAAGCCCAAGGTCAAGGGGCTTTCACCCAGCCCCTAGATCCTGGCACTTTGAACTTGGACTTAAAGCCTCCACACTGTGAGAGAATAAACTCCTGTTTGTTAAGGCCATCCCCATTTGTGGTATATTCTTGTCAAAGCGACACTAGGTAACCAAAACCTACACTAACATACAATTTTTACCTAAGAGATTAACATCCCAAAGTTTCATAACACATTATATATAATTTTCAATTAATATTTCCCATTGGCAGGTAAATTGGAACAAATTTTAGAAGAACAATTGGGCAGTAGCTTAAAAATAGTTAAAAATGCAGATATCCTCTGCCCTAGTGTCTTACTGTCTTAGTGATAGTGTAATGAAAATACCACGAGTGCTGGCTTTAGAAAACAGAAATTATTTTTTTCTCACAGTTTAGGAGGCTAGAATTCAGGGCACCAGCTCTAGAGGAAAGCTCTCTGTTGGCTCTAGGGGAAGAGCCTTCTCTCTTCAGCTTTTGTAGCCCCAGTCTTCTTCAGTTCCTTTGGTGATCTTCATATGGTATCTGTGTTCCCCACCCCCACCCCACCAAGTTTTTTGCTTGCTTGGCTCTGTCTCTGTGTTACTTCTTATAGCTCAGTTGTTGTTGTTGTTATGTGCCGTCAAGTCAGACCCGACTCATAGCGACCCCTCCTTGGGTTGTCAAGGCAGTATCACTACGGAAGTAGATTGCCCAACCTTCCTTCCGAGGAGTGGCTGGTGGATTTGAACCGTCAGCCTTCTGGTTAGCAGTCAAGTGCCTTAGGCACTATGCTACCAGAGCTCCCTGTAGCTCAGTAGTGACTCAATTTAGAAGACACTCTACAATGATAATGCTTTATTAACATAACAAAGAAAGCCCTATTCCCAAACAGGATTACATCCACAAATACTGTGATTAGGATTCCAACATATATTTTTTGGGAGGACACAATATAATCAATGTTGTTGTTGTTGGATGCCATCGGGTCAGTTTCAACTCACAGTGAACCTATGTGCAACAAAACAAAACACTGCCCAGTCCTTTGCCATCCTCACAGTTGCTGCATGCCTAAACCCATTGTTGCAGCCACTATGTCAATCCAACGCATTGAGGGTCTTCCTCTTTTTCACTGATCTTCTACCAAACAGTTATACATTAAATTATGTCCCCCCAAAATAAGTATTGTAAATCTTAATATCTATATTTGATTATAATCCCATTTGGGAATGGGTTTTCTTTGTTGTGTTAATGAGTCATCGTTAGAGTAGGGTGTGTGTGTGTGTGTGTGTGTTTTTTTTTTTAATTGTGATTTGGGTGAAAGTTTACAGAGCAAATTGATTTTCCATTCAATAGTTCATACACATTTTGTTTCATAACATTGATTGCAATTCCCATAAATGTACCAACTCTCTTCCTAGTTCCTCCCTGTTACTACTTTTTCTGTGTCCTTCTTTGCTATGCATTCCTGCCCTTTGAGCTATCTCCCTGTGCAAATATTGCCCTCTGATCTCCCATGGTTGATTGTTCTAAGGAGTGTACCTACCTGGTGTAAATATTCCCCTTATATGCCTGACTGTTGTTTGGTTGGAATCCACGGGTGTGAGTTCAATTCCAGGCCTGAGGAGTGACTAGGGGCCATAGTTTCACCAGTCTCTATTAGACCATAAAGCCTGGTCCTTTTTATGATTTTGAGTTTTGTTTCACATCTTTCTCCCACTCTATCAAGGAACTCCTACACTGATCCCTTTCTGGGTGGTTAACAGTGGTAGCCAGGCACCATCTAGTTCTGGTCTCAGGGTCATGTAGGCTGACGTGCATATGGTCCACTAGTCCCTTGGACTAATGCTTCTATGTGTCTTTGGTTTTCTTCATTCTTCTTTACTCCAGACAAGGAGAGACCAGTTGTTCATCTTAGATGGCCGCTTGTAAGGTTTTAAGACCCCAGTTGCTACTCAACAAATAGGATGTAGAAACAATGTTTTTGTGTAGTAAGTTATACCAATTGAGCTTGATGTCCCCTGCAACCATGGTCCTGAGCCCATGGGTCCATGGGTCTCAAATTGTTTGTCTGTGGCTAAGAAGTAATCATAACTCTGCCCCATTAGCTCTATTATGGACATTCTTATAGCACAAACAGGTGTGTAGAAATATCATTATATATATGGATATTCTTATAATACATACAAATAAGTATATAGAAAAATGGTCTGCCAAAATTATATATGGTCATGGGTATAATCCCTTTTGCCTAGACATACCTGGTCATTTAGCCTGTCTAACTATGTATCCACCCATAGATTAATGTTTGCTATTGCTGATGAAGCACTCTGGTGGCATAGTGCCTAAGGCATTTGACTGCTAACCAGAGGCTGGTGGTTCAATCCCACCAGCCACTCCTCCGAAGGAAGGTTGGGCAATTTACTTTCCATAGTGATACCACTTCAGAAACTCAAGGAGGGGTTGCTATGAGTCGGATCCAACTCGACGGCAGTGCATTTGGTTTGGTTTTTGTTTTTTATTGCTGATAATGCAATATTGCGTATGTAAAAGTGTTTATCTTTGTTGTCTATACCTCTTGTGCACCACTCTGTGTCTTCCTTTTCCTTAGTGTTATTGTGCTGGTCACTCACTTTTGGTATATTGCCATTGCCTTCACCCAAATAAATACTTGTCTCTCACCTGTCTAGCAATTTTCCCTCCCCTCCTCTCCCATTCTTGGTAACCAACAAAGAAAATTTCCTTCTATATGTAAACCTTTCCTTGACTTTTTACAATGATGAACTAACACAATATTTGTCCTTCTCTAATTGACTTATTTCACTCAGCATAATGTCCTCCAAGTTCATCCACATTATGTGGTGTTTTGCAGATTCTATGTTATTCTTTAGGGTTGCATAGTATTCCATTGTGTGTATGTACCATAGTTTGGTTATCCATTCTTCAGTTGGTGGACACCTAGGTTGTTTCCATCTTTTGGCTATTGTAAATAGTGCTGCAATGAACATGGGCATGCATATGTCTGTTCTTGTCATGGCTCTCACTTCCTTAGGATATATATATATACCTAAGAATGGAATGGCTGGGTCAAATGGTATTTCTAATTCCTACTTTTAAGGAATCGCCATACAGCTTTCCACAGTGGTTGTAGCATTTTACAGTCCCCCCAGCAGTGTATGAGAGTCCCAATCTCGCAGCATCCTCGCCAGCATTTGTTATTTTCTGTCTTGTTGAACTTTGCTACTAGTGATGGGGCAAGATTGTATCTCATTGTTGTTTTGATTTGCATCTCTCTAATGGCTAATGATCATGAGGATTTCTTCATATGTTTGTTGGCCGCCTGAATATCCTCTTTGGTGAAGTGTCTATTCATACCTTCTGCCCATTTTTAATTGGATTATTTGTCTTTTTGTTGTTGAGGTGTTGGAGCTTTCTATAAATTCTAGAGATGATTCCCTTGTCAGATATGTCATTGCTGAGTATTTTTTCCAAATCTATAGGTTCCCTTTTGTCTCTTTGGAGAAGTATTTGGAAGCACATAAAAATTTGGTTTTTAAAAGGTCCCATTCATTTAGTTTCTCTTCTGCTGTTTGTGCATTTTGGGTTATGCTTGATAGTCTATTTATGCCATATATTAGGGCCCATAAATTTGCCCCTAGTTTTTCCTAGAGGAACTTCATAGTTTTAGGTTTCACATTTAAGTGTTTGATCCATCTGGAGTTAGTTTTTCTGTATGGTGTGAGGTATAGATCTTGTTTCAGTTTTCTGAAAATGGATCTCCAGTTTGCCAGCACCATTTATTAAACAAACATTCTCTTCCCCATTTAATGGATTTTGGCCCATTGTCAAAGATCAGCTGACCATAGGTCAATGGATCTATTTCTGGGTTCTCAACTCTATTCCATTGGTCTATGTGTCTGTCATTATACCAATTCTAGGCAATTTTGACTACCATGGCTGTATAGTAGGTTTTGAGATCTGGCAGTGTGAAAACTCCTATTTTGTTGTTCTTCAATAGTGCTTTGCTTATCCGAGGTGTCTTTCCTTTCCAGATAAAGTTAGTGATTGGTTTTTCCATATCTTTAAAAAATGGTGATGGGATCTGGATTGGGATTGCATTGAATGTATAGATTGCTTTGGGTAGAATTAACATTTTCACAATGTTCAATCTTCCTATCTACAAGCATGGGATGTTCTTCCATTTATGTAGATCTCTTATGTTTTCTTAAAGTAGTCTTTTATAGTTTTCTTTGTACATGTATTTTGTGTCCCTGGTAAGATGTATTCCCAACTATTTTATTTTTTTGGTAGCTATTATAAATGATACTGATTTCCTTTTCAGCAGTCTCTTTGCTGGTATAGAGGAATCCAACTGATATTTGGATGTTGATCTTATATCCTGCCATGATGCTAAATCTCTCAGTTAGTTCCAGTAGATTTTTGACTGAGTCTCTTGGGTTTTCTAGGTATAGGATCATATCATCAGCAAATGGGGATAGTTTGACTTCTTCCTTACCAATTTGGATGCCTTTGATTTTCCTTCTTGCCTTATTGCCCTGGCTAGGACTTCCAATACAATGTTGAATAGAAGTGGTGATAGCGGGCATCCTTGTCTATTTCCTTTTTGCAAGGGAAATGGTTTCAGTCTCTCTCCATTGAGAATAATGTTGGCTGTTGGTTTTGCATAAATGCCCTTTACTATGTTGAGGAATGTCCCTTCTATTCCTATTTTGCTGCGAGTTTTGATCAGGAATGGGTGTTGGATTTTATCAAATGCCTTTTCTACATTGATTGATATGAGC
>NW_006921620.1:6098376-6112933 GCF_000298275.1 Orycteropus afer afer | reverse complement strand
TTGTGCTATCACCCATTTTGCTTTTTATTCATGTTATTTGTATTTTCTCTCTCTTTTCCTTTGTTAAATTTGCCAGTGGTTTGTCAATTTATTCATCTTTTCAAGAAACCAACTTCTAGTCTTGTTGATTTTTTCTATTCTCTTTCTATTTTCTATTTCATTGATTTCTGCTCGAATCTTTATTATTTCTGACACATATTTTTGAGGGGCACAATTTAATCCATGCCAGTGAGCTTCTTCCACCACTCATCTGTCAGTTTATTATACTGTGGTGGCTTGCATGTTGCTGTGAGACTGAAGGCTATGTCACTGGAATTTAAATACCAGCAGGGTCATCCATACTGAACAGGTTTCAGTGAGCTTCTAGACTAAGACTGGGAAGAAGAAAGGGCCCATCCATTTCTCAAAGAATTGGCCAGTGAAAACTTTATCAGAAACACTGTCTGATATATTATTGGAAAACTTTATGAATAGCCCTGAAATATTGTCTGATACAGTGCCAAAGATGAGCCCCTCAGGTTGAAAGGCGATCACAGTATGACTGGGGAAGAACTGCCTCCTCAGAGTAGAATGGACCTTAATGACGTGGATGGAGTAAAGCTTTTGGGACCTTCATTTGCTGATGGGGCACAGCTCAAAATGGGAATAAACAGTTGTGTGATAGTTAATGTTGTTGTCAACTTGGCTGAGCCTGGTTGAGTAGCTGGGCAGCTGGAGGTAGTTATTCCCCATGATGAGACTGGCAGTCAACTCCATGGTGGAATCCACTGCAGCCGGCTGAGTAGCTGCTTTAAGGATGTCGTCTGCTTCCCATATATAAGAATCAGCTTTGGGAATGATCTCTAGTTTATGGCATGCTTGAACCCTGCATGTAACCGAGTCTTTGTTCAGCAGCCTGCCATGCTCTGCCGATTTTGGGACTTTCAGCGGACTTGAATTAGTGGCCGGATGTGTTGTTTGGTAACATTGGGACTGTGCCTTTTACTTGTCAGCCTTTGGTTTGTCAGCCTCACCAGCCAGCAGCTGTCTGAGTGACGAAAAGCCTCTGGCTTCAGTGGACTGGGAGCACGAGGCAAAGCTGAAGCCCAGGGGTGAGGGACTTTCACCCAGCCCCTAGAGCCTGGCACTTTGAACTTGGGCTTAAAGCCTCTAAACTGTAAGAGAATAAACTCCTACTTGTTAAAGCTATCCCATTTTTGGTATTTTTCTGTTAGAGTAGCACAGAGGTAACTAAAACTAGCTATAAACATCCATTAATAATCAGAATGTGGAATGTACAAAGTGTAAATATAGGAAAATTGGAAGTTGTCAATAATGAAGTAGAACACATAAAGATCAATATCCTAGGCAATTAGTGAGCTGAAATGGACTGGTTTGGGCCAATAATTGTGCTCATGGGGAACCTGTATGTAGAACAGGAGGCTGTTGTTCAGACAGAACAAGGGGATACCGCATGATTTAAAATCAGGAAGGGGGTGGGTCAGGGTTGTATCCAATCTATATGCTGAGCAAATAATCCAAGAAGCTGGACTATATGAAGAAGACAGCATCAGAATTAGAGGAAGACTCATTAACAACCTACGATATGCAGATGACACAACCTTGCAGGCTGAAGATGAAGAGGACTTGAAGCACTTACTGGTGATTAAAGACTTTAGTCTGCAGTATGGATTATTCCTCAAAATAAAGAAAATGAAAACCCTCACAACTGGACAAATAAGCAGCATCATAATAAAAGCAGAAAAGATTGAAGTTGTCAGAGCTTTCATATTACTTGGATTCACAATCAAGGCCAATGGAAGCAACAATGAAGAAATCAGACGTCTATGCAGTGGGGAGTGTACTCAAGACCATGTATAGGGAAAAATAAAAAATAAATCAGATGTCATATTGCACATATTGCAGCAAATCTGCTGCAAAAGACCTCTTTAAAGTGCTGAAGAGCAAAAATGTCTCTTTGAAGAATAGGGTGTACCTAACCCAAGCCATGTATTTTCAATAGCCTCATATGCATGTAAAAGCTGGACAATGAATAAGGAAGACCAAAGGAGAACTGATGCTTTTGAGTTGTGGTGTTGGCAAAGAATGGATTGCCAGAAGAATGAACAGATCTGTTCTGGAAGATGTGCAGCCAGAATGTTCCTTGGAAGGTAGAATGGCCAGAATTTTCTTACCTACTTTGGCCATGTTTTCAGAACGGACCGTTCCCTGGAGAAGGATATCATGCTTGGTAAAGTGGAGGGTCAGAAAAAAGGGGAAGACCTTCAACAAGATGGACTGACACAGTGGCTGTCAGGATGGGCTCAGGTATAGCAAGCCTTGTGAGGATGGCTGCCAACTGGGTACTGTTTCATTCTGTTGCTGATAGGGTCACTATGAGTCAGAGCCAACTTGTTAACACCTAACAACAACAAAAATGAGCTTCTTCATTCTTCTTTATGAATACCTAATTCCATTGTGTATGTGATATTTCACCAGTCCTCAACTGGTAGACACTTAGATGATTTCCAGTATTTGGGAATTATAGACAATGTTACAATGACTAACCTTGATAGCTTCTACTTCATAGGCTATTGTCAATATTAAGTGAGCTAACACTTAGTGCTTTGCTGCTAACCAGAAGGTCAGCAGTTTGGACCCACTAGCCACTCCTGGGAAGAAAAATGTTTTTCCGTAAAGATTTACAGCCTTAGAAACCCTACTCTGTCCTACAGGGTCAGTGAGCTGGAATCAACTTTACGGCAATGGGTAACATTTGGAAAGGGATCACTACAGTACTGCCTGGCCCATGGTAAATCCTTCTTAAGTTTGGTGAAATAAAATAAATATATAATTTCACACATGTGCAAAAATACATGTAGAATAAATTCTTAGAGGTTAAATTGCTGCACTTAGATATAAGAGAGTTTTTATCTAGAGAAATTTGGTTTTATTTCTGACTTGTAATTTATGGAGCTCTGGTGGTGTAGTGCCTAAGGCATTTGACTGCTAACCAGAGAGCTGGCTGTTCAAACCCACCAGCCATTCCTCAGAAGGAAGATTGGGCAATCTACTTCCATAGTGATACCTCCTTGGAAACCCAAAGAGGGGTAGCTATGAATCAGATCCAACTCGATGGCAGTGAGTTTAGTTTGGTGTTTTTGTAATTTATGGAGATCAAAGGATCTTTGCCAATTTGTTGGTTAAGAGAAAGACATCAGGCTTTAATCTAAGAATGCATGTTAAAAATATACACTTTAATTATTTCCTTATTCAGTTTTAGTCATACATTGTCATTGTGATAGGTCTCATCAGTAAAGATGATATAGGTCCATTGAGTTGCACCATGCATATATGTTGTTGTTGTTGTTGTTTTTATGTGCTGTCGAGTCAAACCCGACTCATAGCGACCCTTCCTTGGGTTTCTGAGGCAGTATCACTACAGAAGTAGATTGCCCCATCTTCCTTCTGAGGAGTGGCTGGTGGGTTTGAACCGCCAGCCTTCTGGTAAGCAGTCAAATGTCTTAGGCAGTTGTTGTTTTTGTTGTTATTTGCCATCGAGTCTTAGGCAGTAGCTATTCTAAATTAAAGGATGGTTATGGATAAATGCCTTATACTCTTATTACTTAAAGGATTTTTAGTATTATCTGCTCTGAAGTGATTGACCACTACATCTGGCATACAGCAATTATCCTGGAAAAAATCTTGAATTATTTAATTAATAATTTCTTTAGTTTGCTCTTTTCTTTCTAAAGCTCCTATTATCAATTATTGGACTTCCAAAGTTTGGTGGCCAATTTTATATATTTGTCTTAATTTCCATCTTCCAGTACATCAATTGATTTTTTTTTGTTATATCATTTTGACTAGGTGTTTAATTAGAAATTCTTTGATTTTTCTCCAAATTACTTTTTAAAAATTTTGTTTGTAGAATCCTGTTCTTACACTGAGGAGCCTTGGTAGCACAAGTGGTTAAGCCCTTGACTGCTAATTGAAAGGTCAGTGGTTCCAACCCATTAGCCACTCTGCAGGAGAAAGATGTGGCAGATTACTTCTGTAATGATTTACAGCCTTGGGAACCCTATGAGGCAGTTCTAGTTTGTCCTTAAGGGTCACTATGAGTCAGAATTGACTCAGCAGCAATGGTTTTTTTTTTGTTGTTGTTGTTTTTTTACATTATGGTTGCAATATCTTTTCTTATCTCTCTGAGACTACAAATGATAGTTATCTTTTTCTGTGTGAACATTTTATTGTGTTTTGGGTGAAAGCCCATGTAGTAATCTAATCTTCACCAGAATCAGATTTCTTTTTTTTTTTTTTTTTCATGACATTTGTTGCAATCCCCTCAGGTAACAGACTCTTCTCACTTCTTCCCTGTGTTCCCAGTTTCCATTTGCCCATCTTTCCTGCCATTTCCTGCCTTCTGAACTTTGTTTTTGGGCAAATGCTGCCCTTTTAGTCTCCTATAGGTGATTGTTCTGAGATGCATGCTCCTCATGGGAGTTACTGTTCACTTTATAGACCTGTCCATTGTTTGGCTGAAAGGTGATCTCCAAGACTAGATTCAGTTCCAGCTTTGAAAGGTATCTCAGGGATTCCACCAGTGTCTGTCAGACTAGTAAAAGTCTGGTCTTTTTTATGATTTTGTTCTGTATTTTTCTCCTGCTTTTTCTAGGACCTTCTGTCATGATCCCAATCAGAGCAGTCAGTAGTGGTAGCCAGGCATCATAGTTCTTCTAATGGTCTCAGTCTACTGGAGGTCGTGGTTTGTGTAGTCCATTAATCCTTTAAATTAATTATTTTCTTGAGTCTTTGATTTTCTTCACTTTTCTTTGCTCTGGATAGGTAAAGACCATTAGTTGTACCTTAGAAAGCTGGTCACGAGCTTTTAAGAAAAATTATAGTTCTTTATATTTACGTTATCTTCTCCCTACAAGCCTGTTGGTTCTAAGTTGTCTTTCCTGTTGTGCCTCTATCTTCCATGTAAGAGCTTTCCCTCAGATATCTAAAAATCGTTGATTGTGTGGAACAATTTTTAAAGCCTAAATATTATTAGCTCAGGAGCTCTGGTAGCTTAGTGCCTAAGGCACTTGACTGCTAATCAGACGGCTGGCGGTTCAAACCCACCAGCCACTCCTCAGAAGGACGGTTGGGCAATTACTTCCATAATGATACTGCCTCTGAAACCCAAGGAGGGGTCGCTATGAGTCAGGTTTGACTCGATGGCACATAACAACAACAACAACAAATATTAGCTCTGGTTAAAAAGAAAAGGCCACCAGCATTTAGGTGTTGTGCTTTGTTCAAGTGACTGCATTTATTTAGTTTATTTATACCTTTGTACCTTTTCTTACATTTACTTGGTTGCTGTTTTGTGAAACAGATCCAAGAAGATGATTATTAAACCTATAATGACAACTACAGATTATTAAAGTTATAATAATAGCTATAACTAAGTCATAATGAAGCTATAAAAAGGCAAACACAAGCAGGAGATTTTAAAGCTACAATAGACCATTATATCTAGCCCCCAGCCTTATTTACAGATGAAGAAATTGAGTTATGGAGAAGTGAAGTAACTTGCCCAATGTTCTATAGCTGATCAATGTCAGAATAAGTATAATCTTCCCTATCAAATCACTTGTTTTATACTTTTCCCACTTCCTTTCTCTAAAATAAAGTTACAAGAAAACACGTTCATTCAGGGTAGTAAATCATAGTTGGGACATAGTTGGTACCCACCTGAGTTCAAATATGTTTGTTTAACATTGTTGATACTTTATTAATCAAAAAAGGAATATTTGAAGATAAAAAAAGCTCAATATAGATAAATAATAATGAGATTTATCAAACAATTTAAGTACAGACAATCATTGGGTTATGAACACCTAACTCATATATAACCCACAGTAATAAACCAACCCTTGTAAAGCCTATTATAGTAAACGTTCTAGGTACATAAGAACAATCACCACTTTCCTATGCACATCAAAACATTATTGTTATCATTATTGCTGTATTATTTTATGTTCTGGTTACCTAGTGCTGCTGCCAGGAATACACCACAAATGGGATGGCCTTAAAAACAGGAGTTTATTCTCTTACAGTTTGGAGCCTTTAAGTCCAAGTTCCAAGTGCCAGGCTCTAGGTGCTGGGTAAAAGCCCCTCAACCTTGGGGTTCAGCTCTGCCTCTTGCTTCTGGCCCACTGAAGCTAGAGGCATCTCTTTACTCAGGCAGCTACTGGCTGCTGAGGCTAACAAGTCCAAGGTCGACAAGTAAAAAGGCACAGTCCCAATGTTACCAAACCACACGGCAGGCCATTAAGTTAAGTCCATTGTAAGTCCCAAGGTCGGCAGAGCATGGCAGGCTGCTGAACAATAACACAGCCACATAAAGGGTTCAAAGTGCCATAAGCTAGAGACTGTTCCCCAAGGCTTCTGCTCATATACAGGAAGCAGACAACATCCCCAAGGCAGCTACTCAACTGTTTGTGGTAGATCCCATCATGGAGTTGATTGCCAGTCTCATCACAGGGAATAATTACCATCAGCTGCTCAACCATTCAACCAGGCCCAGCCAAGTTGACACACAAATATAACCACCACATTATGTTAAAGATGTTTTAGTGTATCTGGAAGTGTTTCTTTAATGTTTTTTATGTATAAAACAAAAACAAAAACCCACTGCCATCAAGTTGATTCCGACTAATAGCAACCCCCTTGGGTTTCCTAGGGGGTAAATCTTTTTGGAAATAGATTGCTTCATCTTTCTTCCACAGAGTGGCTGGTGGGTTTGAACCGCCAACCACTATATACCATATACTAAGACAAACATGTGACTTAGATAAGATTATATCTAACATTTGGTGGACTTAGATATGATTATATCAAACATTTGGTGTTAGATATGATTATTCCTAATTCTTCTGACTTACATAGAAGTTCTACTTAAAGTCAAATTTAGGAATGGAACTCATTCATAATCTGGGAGCCGCCTGTATACCAGTTACCAGTTGCTGTCAAGAAGATTGTAACTCATGGAGAGACTATGAATTTCAGACTAGACTGCACTACATAGGGTTTTCAATCGCTGTGATCTTTCAGAAATAGAAAGCCAGGCCTTTCTTCCAAGGCACCTCTGAGTGGATTCAAATAACCAACATGTTGCTAATAGCTGAGAAATTAACCATGTAACTAATTAAATATATCATCCTTAAGAAAACTATACTTCTAGGTGCCCATCAACAGAAGAATGGATAATCAAACTATGGTACATACACACAGTGGAATACTATGCAACCCTAAAGAATAACGTAGAATCGGCAAAATGCCACATAACATGGATGCTCTTGGAGGACATTATGCTGAGTGAAATAAATCAATCACAGAAGGACAAATATTGTATTAGTCTGTTATTGTAATAAGTCAAAGAAAGGTTTATACGTGGAAGGAAATATTCTTTGTTGGTTATCAGGGGGAGGGGAGAGAGCACTGATAGATAGGTAGGGACAAGTATTGATTTGGGTGAAGAGGAAGGCAATGTACCAAATGTGAGTCATCAATGTGGTGGCATTGAGGAAGAGGAAGACATAAAGAAGTACATGGGAGGTACAGACAACAAAGATAAACCCTTTTGCACATGCAGTACTGCATTGTCAGTGAAGGTAAACAGTGATATATGGGTAGATAGATAGGTGGATAGGCTGAACTATTAGGTATATCTACGAAGGGGGGAATGTGCCCATGACCATGTATAGGGTTGACAAGCAATATTTCTGTAAGTGTATTTGTATGTTCTGTAAGAATTCCCAGGTATATAGTAGACCTGATGAGGGACAAGGTTGTAGTGACTTCTTGGCCACAGCCAGTTACCCAGAGGGAGCGAATAGTTGGACGTGTGGGCTCAGGACCACAGTCATAGGGGACATCAAGCACAATTGGCATAACATACTACACAAAAATATTGTTCTACATCCTACTTCGGCGAGTAGCAACTGGGTTCTTAAAAGCTTGCAAGCAGCCATCTAGATGCAACAATGGGTCTCTCCTCATCCAGAGCAAAGGAGAATGAAGAAAACCAAAGACTCATAGAAACAATTAGTCCAAGCAACTGGTACACCATGTGATCCTATACAACTGTGAGACCAGGAGAACTAGATCATGCCTGGCTACCACTATCAACCACTCAGAGGGGGTCTATGTAGGAGATCCTGGATAGAGTGGTAGAACAATGTGGAACAAAACTCAAAATCATTTAAAAAAAAAAAGGACCAGGTTTGCTGGTCTGATAGAGCCTGGTGGAACCACTGAGATATGGCCCCTAGCTGCCCTTCAGGTCTGGAATTGAACCCACTCCTGTGACTTCCAGCCAAACAAAAGACAGGCATATGAGCTGAACATTTACATTAGGTAGGTATACTCCTTGGAGAGATCAATCATGGGAGAATACAAGGGCTGTGTATGGACAGGGAGACAGCTCTGGGGGCAGGAGTGCGTGGTAAGGAAGGACACAGGGAAGAGTTAACTATGGGGAGGAAGTGGAAGGAGAACTTTTGCATTGTGGTAAATTGAAGTCAATGTCATGAGACAAAGTGTATGTGAGCTGCTGTATGTAAACTTTGACCCAAATCACAATAAAAATTTAAAAGAAAACTATATAGAGGAAAGTGGATTTGATGGCCAATCCTTAATCATTAATAAGGTTTTGATAGTTTTGTTTGATTTTTGTTTGTTTGTGTTTTGCTTGAGAAGGTAAGTCCATCTTTTAGTCTGTTTATTTTATTTTATTGGGCTGTATTTTCTATTCTTTTAGCTTTGATTAATTGTTCCTAATGTCCCTGAAAATTTTTTTGGAGCAGCTTATTCCATATTTTCATTTGTTCTAAAGGATGGGTGGATATTTCCTCAACCTGATAATATATGTATACGTCAAGTCTAAAGTCAGCCTCTTAATGGAGATACTGTAGTGGCATTCCCAGTAATGTCAGGAACAACATAAACATAAGAATGCCCACTATTGGATATCAAACTCAATTGATAGAACATAGTCCACAAAGACAATGTTCTACATCTTACTTTGGTGAATGTGACTGGCGTCTTAGAAGCTTGTGAGTAGTCATTTAAGGTGCAACTATTGGTCTCTCTCCATCTAGAGCAATGATGAGTGAAGAAAATAAAAGATGCAAGGAAACAATGCATCCAAAGCACTGACTGACTGAATCTCTAGCCTCCACAACCATGAGACCACCAAAAAAAAAAAAACACCCCAAACTCAGTGTTATCGAGTCAATCCCAAATCATGGTGCAACTCCTCCTTAGGTTTCCAAGGTGGTATCTCTACAGAAGTAGATTGCCCAACCTTCCTTCCCAAGATGGCTGGTGGGTTTGAACTGCCAGCCTTCTGGTTAGCAGTCAAATGCCTTGGGCTCTACGCCAACAGAGCTCCCACCATGAGACCAGAAGAACTTTAAATGGTGTCCAGCTACTACTGCTGACCACTCTGAAAGGGGTCACAATAGAAGGTTCTGGATAGAGTAAGAGACAAATGTGGAACAAAACTCAAAATAATAATAATTTAAACAAAGCAGGTTTACTGGTCTGATAAGAGACTGGTGGAACCCCTGAGACTGCAACCCTTAGACACCTTCAAGCCTGGAGCTGAACTCACCCCCATGGCTCAATTTTCAGCCACACAATAGTCAGGTGATAAGGTGAATAATAACACCTAAGAGGTATGCACTCCTTAGAACAATCAACCATATGAGACCAAAAGGGCAGTATCTGCCCAGAGATAAAGCTCAGAAAGCAGGAAAGGATAGGACAGAAGGACAAAGGGAAACTATAAACTTAGGGAGGGAAAGGGAAGAGTGCTATTACATTGTGAGGATTGCAATCAATGTCACAAAACAAAATGTGTAGGTATTGTTGAATAGAAGACCAATTTGCAAATCATAATAAAAAGTTATTAAAAAGAAAAGGAATGCTTACTATCTCCATTACTATTTAACATTGTTCTGCAGATACTAGCCAATGCAATTAAACAACAGAAAACAATCAAGAACTGAGAAAAGTAAATCTGTTTACTTACAGATGACAGGATTGGTATCAGCTATGCAGCCTGACACTTGCTTTTATAATAGTATTTTGTTGGAATACAAGAACACCCATTTCCCCCCCTTTGACTGTTTCTCTTTTTTTTTTTTAAATTGTGGTGAACATATGCACAACAAAATATTTACCAATACAAAACTTCCACATTTACAATTCAATTATATTGATTGCATTTTTCCATCATCACTATCCTTTTCCAAAATATTTCACCACCATTAACATAAACTCAGGGAGCTCTGGTAGCATAGTACCTAAGGCATTTGACTGCTAACCAGAAGCAGCCACCAGCCCCTCCTCAGAAGGAAGATGGGGCAGTCTACTTCCATAGTGATACTGCCTCAGAAACCCAAGGAGGGGTCGCTATGAGTTGGGGCCAACTCGACGGCACATAACAACAACAACAACAACAACAACAACAAACTCAATGTCCCCCAAACAAAAGCTTTCCTTCTCCTTCTCACTCCCACCCCTGGTAACAATTAATAATCTTTGGCTTCTATATGTTTTCTTATTTCATGTGATATCATATAGTATTTGTCCTTTTACGACTGACTCATTTTGCTCAGCATAATGTTTTCAAGGTTTAGTCATGTTGTGGCATGCATGGGAACTTCATTTCTCTTCACAGCTGCGTAATATTCTGTTGTATGAATGTACTAAATTTTGTTTACCCATTCATCTCTTTATGGACATTTGGGTCGTTTCCATCTTTTGGCTATTGTAAAAAGTGCTGCAATGAACTTTGGTACAAGTTTCTGTTTGCATTCCTGCCTTCATTTCTTCTGGGTATATACTTAAGATTGGGTTTGCTGGGTTATGTGGCAGTTCTAAGTCCAGCTTTTCAAGAAACTGCCAGCATCCACTGTTTTCCATAATGGCCGCACCATTTTACATTTCTACAAGAAATGGATGAGGATTTCAGTTTTTCCACAACTTCACCAACTCCTGCTGTTTTTTTGTTTTTAAATAATTGTCATCCTAATGGGGTTGTGGTGGTATCTCTTTGTGGTTTTGATTTGCATCTCCTTAATGGCTCTGGTAGCATAGTGCCTAAGGCACTTGACTGAGGACCAGAAGGCTGGTGGTTCAAACCCACCAGTCACTCCTCAGAAGGAAGGTTGGGAAATCTACTTCCATAGTGATATTACCTCGAAAACCCAAGGAGTGGTCACTATGAGTCGGTCTGACTTGACAGCACATAACAACAACAACAATGGCTAATGTGGGAGCTCAGGTGGCGTAGTGCCTAAGGCATTTGACTGCTAACCAGAAGGATGGCAGTTCAAACCCACCAGTTACTCCTGAGAAGGAAGGTTGGGCAATCTACTTCCGTGGTGATACTGCCTCAGAAACCCAAGGAGGGGTCACTATGAGTCAGATCTAACTCACGGCAGTGAGTTTGGTTTTGGTTTAATGGCTAATGTTGTTGAACATCCTTTCATGTCCTTGTTGGCTATTTGAATATCACCTTTGGTGAACTGTCTGTTCAAGTTCTTTGCCCATTTTAAAATTTGGGTTGTATTTGTTTTTGTTGTTGTAGAAGTTTTATACTTCTTTTGGATATTAGGCCCTTATCAGATCTATGGTTCCGAAAAATTTTCTCCCAATCTATAAATTGTCTTTTCACTTTGTTGATGAAGTCCTTTGATTTACAAAAGTGTTTAATTTTTATGAGGTCTCATTTATCTATTTTGTCTTTTGCTGCTCAAGCTTTTGTTATCATATTCGATAATCTGTTGTTAAACATGAGGTCCCACAACCTCACCCCTACATTTTCCTAAGATTTTTATGGTTTCAGTCTTCACATTTAGGTCCTTGATCCATTTTTAATTGGTTTTTGTGTATGGTGTGAGGTATGCCCATTCTTTTTTTATTTGTCAATTTCTGCTTTTGCAGTACAATTATAGGGTTGAATAGTTATGTCTGAGACAATTAAAATTACAAGGCCTAACATATTATTATCTGACCCTTTACTCAAAAAGTTTGCCAACGTCTGTCCTAGAGAATCAATGATAATACAATATCAAACAATAAAAGAATTATGTAAAGTAGCAGGTTATAAAATTGGCACATAAAAATCAATAACATTCATATACACAAATAACAACCAAATATAAGAAAGCATGTGTATAAAGACAAAAAAAAAAAAGGAAAGATCAGCTATTTAGGAACAGACTTAACAGGAAATGTTCAAAACCTGTATGAGGAAAATGATAAAACTTTTCTGAAAACAAAAGTAGACTTGAACAAATTAAAAAAATACATATATCCCTTGTTTTGGGTAAGATGTCTCAACATCATTAATATGTCAGTTCCCCTTAAGTTAATTTATGAAGGTAATGCAATTTTTAGAATTTGAAAGAGCTTTTTTGAGGCAAATTAATCCTAAAGTTCATACAGGAGAATAAACATGCAAGAATAGCTCTAAAAGAAAAGTCTAACACTACCAAATATTAAAACATATTATGAACAATTGCCATCATGTCAACTCTGACTCATGGCAACCTCATGTATGTCAGAGTAGAATTGTCCTCCATTAGGTTTTCAATAGCTGGTATTTTGGAAGTAAATCACCAGGTCTTTCTTCTAAGGAGCCTCTGAGTGAACTTGAACCTCTAACCTTTTGGTTAGCAGCCAAGTGGACTGTTTGTATGACTCAGGGACTCCTAAAACATACTGTAACCAAAAAATCCATTGCCAACAAGTCAATTCTGACTCATAACAACCCTGTAGGACAGAGTAGAGCTGTCCTCATATTCTTTCCAAGGCTGCAATCTTCAAGGAAGCAGACTGCCACATCTTTCTCCCACAGAACAGCTGGTGGGTTTGAACCATTGACCTTTCATTAGCAGCTGACTCAACCATTGTGCTGCCAGAGTCCTGTATAATTAAAACAAGGTGGTATTGATGCATGAAGTACCAGACACCCAACATCTCTGACCTATCAACAAAGTCTGAGCACATAGCTTGCAAATCATGTGAGGAGTCATTTTGTCATTAGCTTGCTCTTCATATCTCTAAAATAACCTCAGGAGATCTAGTCCCAGGCTAGCGAATCATTTTGTTCCCATCCAGGAACATAGATCCATTAATACAAGTAACTTAGTGCCATTTCACTGACCACCCCCCTCCCCGAAATGCATAACATTCCATTCATGGGACTTTAAAATTCAGAATCATTTACATAAAACTGTCTCATAAATACAAAAAAAAAAAAAAAGGTCATCCCTCCTTCTCACGTTAGGAATAATTTATCAAATAAGAGAGACAGGAAAGAGGAAGAGGAGTGCCTGATACCCATGGGTGGGACACTGATTTGATGGCTGCTGATCTTTGTGTAGGATCCTAAAGAACAGGTTGGATGAGGTGTTTATGTGAAGCAGCTACAAGTCAGTACAACTGAGAACAATTGCAGTCTGTGTCCTAGCAAATGATGAGTGTTAGTTAGATTTTGTTGTCAGGTCCAAGGGGTAAAGTGGAAATGTGAATAATAACTAGAGCTTCCATTTATAGTAATATTTCACATTTTATTCTCACAGTCTTCTTATTACCCTTTTATAGTGGAAGAAACTGAAACTGAGAGTTGTTAAAGAACTTGACAAGTCTTGGGGGAGCCAAGATTGAAACCTAATTTTGTATGATCTCAGAATTTGAGCCCTTAACTACATCATGAAAAGAGTCAAAGCTGAGCAGACACAGGAACCAAGAAGAGAAAGAAAGCATAGGCAGGAATAATGTAAGAAAGCCTAGCTTTTGCCTCAAGTAGCTGAGGTTCACCTTAAATGACTGTTGGTCCTGGTTTCCAGGTTTAATGATCCAACATTGGAGAAACAAGTACACAGTAATGGAGACCAGAGACATAAAAGCGTTCTCTCTCTTGTCTCTTTTTTTTTTCCCCACACATATACACATACACATGCTCACACTCACACAGAAATCATAACTATCCACACCTACAAAAGCAGTGGACTTCTCTAGATTCCTCCAGGCCAAAGTTCTATCTGGTTCTGTCCTGTCAACACCTGGAGCTCAGCATAGGCAAGTCTTGTAGGATAGGATTGGGAGCTCTCTCTCCATGAGGAGTGCTGTCTGGAAGTAGTAGTAGAGTGCTTTCACACCTGCCGACTCACCAGAAGGCTGGCACTTCAAACCCACTGGCCACTCCTCAGAAGGAAGGCTGGGCAAACTACTTCCGTAGTGTTACCACCTCAGAAACTCAAGGAGGGGGTGTTATGAGTCGGATTCTGACTTGACGGCAGTAAGTTTGGGCTTTGGTTGGTTTAAACTCCATGGAAACAAGGAGTTTTCTTTTTTTCTTTGACATTGCATCTCTAGTTTTTAAGAACAATATTTGGCACATGTTGTTATGTGCCGTGGAGTTGGACCAGACTCATAGTGACCCCTCCTTGGGTTTCCAAGGCAGTATCACTACAGAAGTAGATTGCCCCATCTTCCTTCCGAGGAGTGG
>NW_006921620.1:6090752-6098276 GCF_000298275.1 Orycteropus afer afer | reverse complement strand
GGCTGGTGGGTTTGAACCACCAGCCTTCTGGTTAGCAGTCAAGTGCCTTAGGCACTATGCTACAGAAATTATTTATTCTCCTTGCTAAGATTGGCAGTGTAGATGATACACCCAGAAACTTCTGTAAGGGAGGTTATGGATAATACACATTACTTTTTATGTTCATCTTGAAACATAAAATTTCACAAAAAAAAAAACTTTCAAGAATAAACAACCCTACAACAAGTGAAATATAGAAAACAGATTAACAATCTTTAATCCTATGTGTCTATCTTTCGAACAGCAGCCATAGTCTCCAAACATTGGATAAACATTTTGGTATGGAAATTTACAAACATACACAAAAGTAGAAAAGACAGAATAATGAGCTCCCATGTATCTATTTTCTCAATTCAACATTTATTAACATATGGCTGATCTTGTTTCACTTACACTCTTTCTAGTCCCTCTGCCATTGCACATACACTGGATTATTTAAAACAACTCAGGTATCATGTCATATTGTTTCACCAGAAAATGCTATAGTATATATCGTTAAAAGATAAGGACTCAATTTCTTTCTTTTTTTAAAGAAAAAAGTGTAATCAGAATGCTATTGTCACACCTGAAGAAATAAACAATGCCTCCTTAGTATCACATAATATACAGTTTATAATATCAAAAACCTTATTTATAGTCACATAGTTTAAATAACGTTTAGTAATAATGCAAATTTTTTTCAGATTATACTTTGTAGGAATCTGAATTTTTTATTTTAATTATTTCCTTGTAATGCTTGAATTATTGAGTTGAAATTACATTAAAATGAATATATCTTATAAGAAAAAAAAAAGAGACTACAGCCTAGAAAACCCTATGGGGGCAGTTCTACCATGTCACATGGTGTAGTGATGAGTCAAAATTGGTTCAAAGGCATCTAGTGACAGCAACATGGATACTGGGCTGCTTCCTATCTATCTAGTCTCTGTTTTGAAAGTCTAGTCCAAATGACCTTCTGGGGTGTTCCCAGATAGAATTAGAACCCAGCACTCAACACTAACCTAACAGGTTGGAGTTCTAACTACTCACCTCCTCACCTAGTTTCCACTGGTCCCTTCTCTGGGGCTGGATCCTGCTCTTCTCTAAAGATGGGCTAGAGTGTGCAGAGCAGTCCCAATGTCTCTGAAACTGGATTCTGATTTCTAAGGCAAGCCAGCTCAGAAACTCCTGCCATTCTGCCCCTGCTCTCATGGTTTGTTATTTTTTCTTAGCCCTGCCTCCACCGGCTAACCCTTCTCTCTGGGATCTTCAGTTGCCTCATAGCCAGAGCATCAGTTATGAGTCACATAGATGCTAAGGAGACAGAGGAATATAATGTGCTAGATATTGTCCACATGAGACAATAGCAGCTATATTTTATGTTCCCTGTTTCTTTTTCTCTTTTTTAAAGGTTCGTAGTCTAAACCCAAGGAGGGGTGGCTGTGAGTCAAATTGACTCAATGGCAGTGAGTTTGGTTTGGTTTTGGTTAGTTTTTTATGAAGAGTATTCATTGGTAGGCACTAATGTCTTAGGTATCAGGTAAGATTATGAATTGATAATACTCAAAGATAATAGGGTAGCTGATGGGATTTTGTGTGTGAGTGTTCTCTCTTTTGGGGAAATGAGTTTTTCATCTGGAAAAAAAGGACAATAGTGGATGTTGATGAGAAGAAAGGGATTGACTGGCCTGCATAGTCTTTATTTGCCCTTTTAGATCTATTCAATATCTTTTTTTCATTTTCTACTGTCCCAAGGTCCTAATCTTTATTGACTGCATTAACCAGGTTTCTAGTTGGGTTTGGCCAATGAGAAGCATTGATAGGAGACTGGGGAATGTAAAGACAGAGAAAAGCTGACGGATTTATTACCTCGATGAACTCCCTGATAGGTGACAGGTTATGTTATTTCCTCTACGAAAGGCCACAGTTGCTGCTGGAGTCCTCACCTTCTACTGTAGCAATTTCTGGTTTCAGTAACCATGCCCTTCACTGACCTTTCCAGTTTAAAGTTGGTAATGACTTTTTGCTATTGCCAGCCCTGTGATACTTTGCCATATTTTATTTTTTCTATATCTTATCATACCTTTGTAAATAGTACTTTCGTTAAACTTGCTTGAATCATTCTTTTTGAGGATTCATTTATTTCCTATCAGGTCCCTGATGGTAGAGTGATTAAACAGGGAGTGGAATGACACCAGGAAACAGAATACATAAATAGCCTTCCTGCTGGGAGAATATTAAGACATGGATCATTCATGGCACAGGATGAAATGCAGGTGAAAGAAAACAAGGCACTAGAAGATCAAGTGGGCCACGGCACTTAGTGGTTATGGCAACAATGGCAAGTACAAAGCTTGTGTGGTCTGGAATGGCCTATCAAAAAGCCCTGGAGTGGATACATAGAAAAAAGAACACATTTAAAGTACTGAATGCCCAACTCAGGGCCTGGGTGGAAAATCAGAGAGTCTCTATTGCATTTTTAAAGGACACTCTTAGTTAGAACTTATTCTCATTGGGCAGATGTGGCTGAGAATTAAACAGAGCCTGATTGTAAATTGTAGTGCCAATTAAATTCACAGTCCCATTAGAGCTTTTGTACTAAGTTAACACATTGATAGAAGTGACATAGAAATCTAAGACATGTAACGGGTGTTTGAGCAGTAGAGATGAGTTTGAGAACTTTGAAATTCCTTGAACCTCATTTACCAGCAGAAGCATTTCCCTCCCACTGCCCCAAGAAAACCAGTCTTCCTCTGCATAAAACCCACCAGTGACTTCACTTCAGACTTAACTTGCCCATTAGGCTGGTAATAAAAGCCAAGTAGATCAGCCACTCCGTGGGAGAAAGATGGGGCATTCTGCTTCCATAAAGATTTACAGCCTTGAAACCCTACCCTAATGGGAGGGGAGGAGTTCTATGAGTTGGAATCAACTCAATGGCAGTGATTTTGTGGTTTTTTTGGAGTTTTTGGAATTGTACTTATTGAGCAGGAAGAAGCAAACACCCTAGATGCCTTTGTAAAACCAATGTGTGCCAAAATATGGAAGATAAATTCTAAGAAAAATCAGGGTCCGGTTATCTGAGGCATGTTAAGATATCCCTCTAAAACTTAGAAACAAGTTGCTGAGCCTGCAATCTCCTTTCATAAAGAAAGTTCTCTTTGGATTTTGGAGGCAATGTATATCATATTTAGGCATGCTTTTCTGACCCTTTTACCACATAACCAGTAAGACAACCAGTTTTGAGAGGAGTTCTGAATAAGAAAAGGCTCTGCACCAAGTTCACACTTAACAGCAAGCTGCCCTTCTACTTGAACTTCGTAACTTTTATAGGCCCAAAGGTATTGGAAGTATCTATCAGACATAGATCCTATGAGGAGATTCCCAGTTGAGTAAGATAGTGCCAATCTAAGTAGCAAGGTGGAAAGTTCTCCACTGGGGTATAGCCTTCTTTCTTCCATGTAAGCTGTCCCAATTGAACATACATGTCTTTCTTCAACTTCCTTCTCATCTTCCTCCTTCTCTCCCTCCTTCTCCCTCTGTTTCTCCACCTCCTCCTCTTTCTCTTCTACTTTACTCTTTGACTTTCTAAACAAGTGTATATTGAATATCTATTATCTTCCCCAGGAGAATGCTAAACATTCTATTCTTTGAATTCTTTAGTCAAGGAATTACCATAATCTTCCATAATAAGGTGTTAGTATTTTAGGCTCTCAAAAATAAAGTAGAAATCTCTTTATCAAGATCCAAATTTGCTTTGTTTGCATATTTTTAGGAGAGAGTATAGTTATTTATATCACTTTGGTTGAAAAATGATTCTCTTTTGTCTAAGAGGATTGTCTGCTTTCACAAACCTCTCATCTTTCGGAAGGATATATATAGAACAGAAACAAAAGCAAGTTCCAATTCCATAATCTGTGCTGATCAATGGAATGGTGTTTTGGTTCTCTAGTGCTGCTCCATCATAAAAAGCAAGTGGATGGCCTTAAACAAACAGGGACGTATTGTCTTACAGTTTTGGAGGCTAGTAGTCCAACTTCAAAGTGCCAGCTCTAGGAGCTAAGTGAAGGCCCCTCAATCTTGGGCTTCAGCTCTACCTCTTGTTCCCAGCCCACTGAAGATGGAGGCTTCTCAACTCAGGCAGCTGCTGGCTACTGAGGCTGACAAACCCAAGGTCAATAAGTAAAATGGCACAGCCCTAAGATTAAGCAACACAGCAGGCCACTAGTTCAAATCCAAAAACAGTCCCAAGGTTGGCAGGCAACTTGCCAAGCTGCTGAATGAAGACTTGGGTATATGAAGGGTCCAAGCATGCCACAGAGCTCAGAGACCTTTCTCAGAGCTTCTTATATGCTGGAAGCAGACCACATCCCTAAGGCAGCTATTCAGCTGCTTACAGCAGATTCCACCATGGAGGTGATTACCAATCTCATCATGGGGAATCACCATATCCAGCTGCTCAGCCACTCAAATCCAGACCCAGCCAAGTTGACAAATAACCTTAACTGCCACAGATGGCAAATGTCAAAGTCAGATCACCCTTTTAACCAACAGTCATTTCAATGTGTCATAAATAGAATTGCTCAAAATTTAAAGCAAAATGTCAGAGAGGATGGAATTGAGTTGTGTTGTGTTGTAGCAATAACAAGGAGCTCTGGTGGTATAGTGGTTAAAGCATTTGGCTACTAGCCAGAAGGTGGGTGGTTCAACCCTACCAGCTGGTCCATGGAAGAAAAATGAGACAGTCTACTTCTCTAAAGATTTACAGCCTTGGGAACCCAAAGGGGGTCACTATGAGTAAGAATTGACTTGATGACAGTGAGTTTGGTTTTTGATTTACTAGTAACAAACAATCCAAAATTTTAGTGGCTTAAAACAACAAATATAATTTCTTGCTTGTGTTATATAGCTTTTGTTGCTCTGCAGTGAATACTGTTTCATATCACAAGTCCCATTCTGGGCTAAAGTTAAAACTTCCAGCATCTGGAACTTTGGAGGTCACCATGGCAGGAGGAAATAAACATGGTGAATTGGACACTGGCTTTTAATGAACCAGTTCATTCTGGTTCAAACCCCTGCTAAGAAATTGCTTAGAAAAGATTCTTAAGGATCACCAGGTGATTCTTAAAAGCTCACCAGGTCAGTCTTATTTACACTTTAACAAGATAATTCATCAGAGGATCTTATTAAAATATGGATTCTGATTCAGTATATCTGGGGTGGAAATGCAAATTCTTTGCAGGGGTCAAACAATAATGAACCAGTTCAAAGCCCTGCTTTATAAAGCCTTCCACTCAGAACTGACACATCATTTCTTTTTCTATCCCATTTGTTAAAGCCTTGATGGACTTCAGGGGGGTGGGGAAATACAACTGCACCATGTGCTTCAAAGGAAAGACAAATATTGGTAGAGAAACATGACATATTATGATAATTATTCCAAAATACAAATAGTAGTTGTTTTTAAGAGGTGAAACTATAGGTGCTTTATTTTCCTCTTATTTTTGTTTTTTGAATTATAAACTTTCTAGAAGGACCATGTAGTGTTGTTTGATGTCTCTACACCAATAAGCTTAGTTATTTAAAACATATTTATGATTATAACAACATAGAGAAAATGTTTATAGTCTATTAAGTGAAGTGATCAATACATAACATTGCATACATGCTCAGAAGCAGAAGAAAGTAGGTAACATGTTAGAGTGGCTGAATATTGATGAAAGTTTTAACTCCACAGTTTTTTATTTTAAAACGTAAAACAAGTCACTTGTGGTAGTACTGAAACTCTGTTTCTTCCAAAAGAAGGATATGAAGTGTGGTGGAAATGCTGTTTTCTAGTTCTATATTTCGGAAGGAAGATGGGGCAATCTTCTTCCATAGTGATACTGCCTCGGAAACCCAAGGAGGGGTCGCTATGAGTCGGGTCTGACTCGACGGCACATAACAACAACAACAACAGTTCTATATTAATTTCCAGCAAAGCATCCATGCACTACTACCAAGGACAGGACATACTGTTCCATGGAAAGAACAGAGGACAAGGAACAAGGAAATCTAGGTTCTAATTCTGATTCTAAAACTAACCTGATAGGTGGTTTGATATAATTCACTTACCTTCCCTTGGACTTGTTTACTCATCTGTGAAGATATTGGACAAGATGACCTTTTTATTCCCTCTGAGCTCAAAAATTCTTTAGGTCCTTTGAGGCTCAAGGGACCTAAATCCCTGTGCTAAAGAATGTGAAATATCTTGTAGAATGTTTCCTTCATTCTATTTCTAGTGCCTAGCATGATGATCCTAGCATACAGAGGTGTTTAATAAATGTTTGTTAAACAAGATGCACTTCATTGAATGGTCAATAATCCTCCAGAGTAAATCATATTATTCTTATTGTTCATTTAAGATGATCTTACAGAGGTTAAATTTACGTCTATCCAGTAAGAGAATACCAAGGTCTAACTTGTCCAGAGTGAAGCGATGCTTCCCATTACATAAGCAAACTCATTTCAACGCAGAAAATCTTAAAATTCTTAAAAACAGGATCAACTTTAATCTGAAAACAAAAGCAAAACTGGAACATTTTTACAGTATTCTGAGTTATGGAAGATATTTACTGAAGAGACTGTTTTGTAAGAAAGTAACACAATGATAGGCCCTTCTCTTCAAGATATTTAGGGATTGGTTGGTAAACAAGTTATATGTACGTGAACAATGGTAGAAGTATATAAACCATAGCAAAAAACATGCAAGATTACAAAGCAAATACTGGTAACTGTCTCTGAACTCTTCACCCTTTGCAAATGTCAGCAATTAGATATCCTGATAGGTCTCCTATAAAGTGTTTTAGGAGTGGTAAGATGGTGGAATAGGCAGACAAAATACACAGTCCTTCTTCAAAAAAGAAAAGGGGAACCAATTAACAGAAACAGAAGATAATCCTGGAGTCTTGAGTTTTGAAAGGAAGGATACAGAAGTGGACTAAACTCCAACTAGTAGAAGAACCTGCATGAAAACACCAAAAAAAGGAGACAGACATGAAGCTGTGGTCTGTCAGCAATCCAGATGGCACAGACAGCTTGGATATTGCCAAGTGGTGTCACGTCCCAAGAATTAATCTAAAATTCAGCCCTGCTAGCCAGGGGCTGCATGGAGGACTGCACTGGTGGCTGGTGAATGAAAGGGGAAGCAGCAGAGAGGGAGATGGGCTGAGCTCTGGAATTTTGGCTGTCTGGAGGGAGCAGCCATTTTATTTTTATTCATTTATTTTTTATATTGTGATTTGGGTGAAGATTTACAGAGCAAATTCACTTTCTATACAGCAGTTCACATATACTTTGTCTCATGTCATGGACCACAGTTTACCACAATGCAACAGTTCCCCTCCCACTTCCTCCCCATAGTTACCACTTCCCAGTGTCCATCCCTCCATACTCTCCTGCCCCCTGAGCTGTCTCCCTGTGCATAAGCAGCCCTTCCTTCTCCCATGATTGTTCTCTCCAGGGCGT
>NW_006921620.1:6068374-6073305 GCF_000298275.1 Orycteropus afer afer | reverse complement strand
ATAAATCACAAGGTAACCTCAAAAAAAAAAAAAGATAAAACTTCATATCACAATAAAAGAGGACAAGCACAAATATTCAGCAAATACTAGAACAACAGCAACAAAAGAAATGATAACATGATTCATAAACATAATGAGCTCAGCACAGAAAATTATGTGGAACAAAGAAACTGGGAACACCATGAAAAAACACGTAACAAAAACACATAACAATTCATACTTCTGGTAATTACACTGTCAATGGACTAAATGCACTACTCAAGAGACAGAGTTGCAGACTGAATAAGAAAACATAACCCATCAATGTGCTATCTAAAAGAAACACACCTTAGAGACAAAGACAAAAATAGACTAAAAATCAAGAGTTGGAAAAGATGTATCAAGCAAATGGCAACCATAAAAAAGCAGGAGTGGCAATATTAATTTCTGATCAAATTGACTTTAAGACAAAAACCACCATACAAGACAAGAAAGGGCATTATATAATGATTAAAGGGTCAATTGAATAAGAAGATATAACCATAATAAATATCTGTGGACTCAATGAAAGAGCCTCCAAATACATAAAGCAGACTTTAACAAACTTGAAAAAACAAATAGATGACTCTACAGTCATAGTAGGAGACTAATATACCACTTTCAATCAAAGATAGAACAACTGGAAAGAAACTCAACAAAGATGCAGAAGAATGAAACAATAATGATCCCTCAACTTGACCTTATAGATAGCTACAGAGCACTTCACCCAAAAACAGCACAATATACATTCTTTTCCAGTGCACATTGCAACATTCTTCATGACAGACCATACGTTAGGCCATAAAGCAAGCCTTAATAAATTTGAAAACATTAAAATGCTGTAAAGCATCTTCTCAGATCACAATGCTATAAAATTACAAATCAACAATAGGAAGCTCAACAGAAAAAGAGCAAACACATGGAAGCAACACCCTCCTTAAGAATGACTGGAGGTACTAGAAGAAATTAAAAAAAAAAAAAAAATTCTTGAATCAAACGAGAATGAAAACACAACATAGCAAAATCTTTGGGACACAGTAAAAGCAGTGATCAGAGCCAATTTATAGCCACAAATGCACACATCAAAAAAGAAGAAAGAGCCAAAATCAACACTTTAAACCAGTATTTCCAACAATTAGAAAAAGAACAGCAAGAAAAGCCTACAGTCATCAGAAGAAAGGAAATAAAGATTTGAGCTGAAATCAATGAAACAGAAAATAGAAAGACAATAGAAAAAATCAATAAGACTAGAAGTTGGCTTTTTGAAAAGATTAATAAAATTGACAAACCACTGGCAAATTTAACAAAGCAAAAGAGGAAGAGAATACAAATAACATGAATAAGAAATGAAATGGGCAACATCACAACAGAACCAAATGAAATAAAAAGGATAATATCAGGATAATATGAAGAATTGTACTCCAACAAATTTAAAAAATCTGGAAGAAATGCACACGTAAGCTAACACAGCCTGAGGTGGAAAAGTGGAACAGTCCCTTCACAAAAGAAGAAATTGAACAAGTCATAAAAAATTACCAACAAAAAAAGTCATGGCCCAGACAGTTTCACTGGAGAATTGTACCAAACATTCAGAGAAGAACTGACACCAATCCTACTCAAATTATTCCAAAACATAGATAGAGAAGGATGGAATCCTCCCTAACTCATTTTATGAAAGAAGCGTAATCTTGATACCAAAACCAGGCAAAGACATCACTCAAAAGGAAAACTACAGACCAATATCCCTCATGAATATATGTGCAAAAATCCTCACCAAAATCCTAGGCAGTAGACTCCAACAATATATCAAAAAAATCATTCATTATGACCAAGTGGGGTTCATAACAGGTATGCAAGGATGATTCAACATTATAAAAACAATCAGTGTCATCCATCACATAAATAAAACAAAGGAAAAGAACCACATGATCGTATCAATTGATACAGAAAAACATTTGATAAAATCCAACACCCATTCCAGATCAAAACTCTCAGCAAAATAGGAATAGAAGGGACAATACTCAATATAATAAAGGGCATCTTTGAAAAACCAACAGCCAACTTTATTCTCAATGGAGACAAGTTCTGAAACCAATACCCTTGTGAACAGGAACCAGACAAGGATGCCCTCTATGACCTTCTATTCAACATTGTATTGGAAGTCCTAGCCAGGGCAATAAGGCATCCAAACTGGTAAGGAGAAAGAAAAACTACCCTATTTGCTGGTGATATGATCATATACCTTAAAAATGCAAGAGACTCAGTAAAAAGCCTATTGGAACTAATTGAGAGATGTAGCTTAGTGGCAAGAAATAAGATCAACGTCCCAAAATCAGTTGGATTCCTCTACACCAACAAAGAGATTGCTGAAAAGGAAATAAGGAAATAAATACCATTTATTAACAAGGGCTACCAAAAAAATAAAATCCTTGGGAATAAATCTTACCAGGCACACAAAAGACCTGTATGAACTATAAAAGACTACTTCAAGAAACCATAAGAGAACTACATAAATAGAAGAACATACCGTGCAAATGGATAGAAAGATTGAACATTGTGAAAATGTCAGTTCTGCTCAAAGCAATCTATACATTCAATGCAATCCCAATCTAGATCGCATCAACATTCTTTAAGGATATGGAAAAACCAATCACTAACTTTATATGGGAAGGAAAGAGACCTTGAATAAGCAAAGCATTATTGAAGAACAAAGTAGGAGGTCCCACACTGCCAGATCTCAAAACCTACTATACAGCCACAGTAGTCAAAACTGCCTGACACATAGCAATGGAATAGAATAGAGAACCCAGAAATAGATCCATTGACCTATGGCCAGCTAATCTTTGGCAAAGGGCCAAAATCCATTAAATGAGGAAGATAATGTCTATTGGATATCCATTTAGCAGAAAAGCTGGATATCCATTAGCAGAAAAATGAAACAAGATCCATACCTCACACCACACAGAAAAACTTAACTCCAGATGGGTCATAGACTTAAATGTGAAACCTAAAACTATAAAGTTCCTCAAGGAAAACCTAGGGGCAAATTTTGGGGCCTAATATGTGGCATAGGGGAGCTCTGGTAGCATAGTACCTAAGGCACTTGACTGCTAACCAGGAGGCTGGTGGTTCAAACCCACCAGCCACTCCTCAGAAGGAAGGTTGGGCAATCTATTTCCATAGTGATACCGCCTTGGAAACCCAAGGAGGGGTCGACTCGATGGCATGTAACAATAGCAACAATAATATATGGCATAAATAGACTATCAAGCATAACCCAAAATGCAAAAGCAGCTGAAGATAAACTAAATGAATGGAACCTTCTGATATTAAACTTTTATGTGCTTCAAAAGGCTTCTCCCAAAAGAGTAAAAAGAGAACTTACAGATTGGAAAAAATATTCAGCAATGACATATCTGACAAGGGACTCATCTCTAGAATTTATAGAAAACTCCAGCACCTCAAAAACAAAAAGACAAATAATCCAATTAAAAAATGGGCAGAAAACATGAACTTCACCAAAGAGGATATTCAGACAGCCAACAAACACATGAACCAATGGTCACGATCATTAGCCATTGGAAAGATGCAAATCAAAACAACAATGAGATACCATCTTGCCCCAGCACTAATAGCAAAGTTCAAAAAGACAGAAAATAACAAATGCTGGTGAAAATGTGGAGAGATTGGGAATGTCATACATGGCTGGGGAGGCTGTCAGATGATACAACCAGTATGGCAATTCCTTAAAAAGTTGGAATTATAAATATCATTTGACCTAGCACTCCCATTGCTAGGTATATATCCTAAAGAAGTGAGAGCCAGGACAAGAACAGATATATTCACACCCATGTTCATCACAGCACTATTCACAATAACAAAAAAGATGGAAACAATGTAGGTGCCCATCAACAGAAGAATGGATAACCAAACTATGGTGCATACACCCAAAGGAGTACTATGCAACCCTAAAGAATAACATAGAATTGGCAGAACACCACATAACATGGATGAACTTGGAGGACATTATGCTGAGTGAAAAAAGTCAATCACAGAAAAACAAATATTGTATTAGTCCGTTACTGTAAAAAGTCAAGGAAAGGTTTATATATGGAAGGAAATTTTCTTTGTTAGTTACCAGGGGTGGGAGGGGAGGGGAGAAAGCGCTGTTAGATAAGTAGAGACAAGTATTGATTTGGGTGAAGAGAAGGGCAATATATCAAATGTGAGTGATCAACATGGTGGCATTGAGAAAGAGGAAGACATAGAGAGATGCATGGGAGGTACAGACAACAAAGATGAACCCTTTTGCACGTACAGTACTGCATTGCCAGTGAAGGCAAACATATATATGCATGGATAGATGGGTGGACAGGCTGAACCATTAGGTATGTCTATTCAGGGGGAAGTGTACCCATGGCCATGTGTAGGGTTAGCTGACAATGTTTCTAGAAGTGTATTTGTTCTCTAAGAATTCCCTGGTATATAGTAGAGCTGGCAAGGGACAAGGTTGTAGTGACTTCTTGGCCACAGCCAGCTACCCAGAGGGAGCGAATAGTTGGACCTGTGGGCTTGGGACCACAGTTGCAGAGGACATCAAGCTCAATTGACATAACATAACTATACAAAAACCTTGTTCCAACTCCCACTTTGGCAAGTAGCAACTGGGATCTTAAAAGCTTGCAAGCAGCCATTAGATGCAACAATGACTCTCTCCTCGTCCAGAGCAAAGAAGAATGAAGAAAACCAAAGACACATGGAAACAATTAGTCCAAGTGACTGGTATACCATGTGATCCTCAGCCTATATGACTATGAGACCAGAAGAACCAGATGGTGCCTGGCTACCACTGTCAACCACTCGGAGGGAGATCTATGTAGGAGATCCTGGACAGAGTAGAACAATGTGGAACA
>NW_006921620.1:6051627-6068274 GCF_000298275.1 Orycteropus afer afer | reverse complement strand
CCTGAGACTGTGGCCCCTAGCTGCCCTTCAGGTCTGTAATTGAACCCACTCCTGTGGCTTCCAGCCAAACAAAAGACAGGCATATGAGGAATATTTACATTATGTAGATACACTCCTTGGAGAGATCAATCATAGGAGAACAGAAGGGCTGTGTAGGCACAGGGAGACAGTTCAGGGGGTAGGAGCGCATGGAAGGGAAGGTAACTATGGGGAGGAAGTGGAAGGGGAGCTGCTGCATTGTGGGAAATTGCGTCAATGTCATGAGACAAAGTGTATGTGAGCTGCTGTATGGAAAGCAAATTTGCTCTGTAAACTTTGATCCAAATCACAATAAAAACAAAACTATTTTTAAAAAAAGTGTTTTAAGAGAAGACAGTGTTAACTTTGTAGTAAAAACCAGATTGAGCATTTCTGATATTTCTGTTCCAGTCAGACCCATGTCCTTTGCATCTCCCTCCTTTCCTGTAGGCAAGGGTGTTCCCTGAGCATATGTTATCATTAAGGTCTTTTCATTAGTTCAAAGCCCCACCTTTGTCCTCAGATACTACCTTGGTCCCAGTGTGTTCCAAACTCCGCAGCTGAAATCTCACTTCACCCCATTCATTCCTTCTCTAAGCAAAGAATTTAGCTACTATAGAAAGTCCTGCCCCAGGGTCACATGCAAGTATGTACTTTATTCCTTCTCATCAGGTAAATGTTTAACATGATTATGTCACTGTACTGGATTGTTTTTAATACAGTACATAAGTTCCCTAAATAAGTCCATATTGCTTTTCCCAAATTGCTTGCTTTTGTTGTTGTTATGTGCCGTCGAGTCAGACCCGACTCATAGCGATCCCTCCTTGGGTTTCTGAGGCAGTATCACTGTGGAAGTAGATTGCCCCATCTTCCTTCCGGGGAGTGGCTGGTGGGCTTGAATCGCCAGCCTTCTGGTTAGCAGTCAAGTGCCCTAGCCACTATGCTACCAGAGCTCCCAAATTGCGTGCAGTACAACTAAATTATTGAAAAGAGTGTTTTGAGTTAAATTCAGCAGCTTCTCGGCCCTGAAGGTTTTCAATTAAAATTCAGATAGTGTTTTCTTCCTTAAGCTAAATATGAGGGCTTCTAACAAATCACCATGGACACAGAATTCTGACTTCACTAAATTTGATTTGTAGCTGCTCTCCTGTTTATATTCAGAGACACCCATAAACACATTGCCTCCTGTTTATGGGTGGAAATTATCGTAAATTGGAAGACTCATGTGGGGGACCACTTCTAGAAATGCCATAGTGACAAAAAGGCAACTTGACTGTAATTTCAATGAAAAGGTCTAAGATCCATTTCTAGAGTCCTTTTTTTTTTTTTTTTTTTAAATAAGTCCAAATCTAAAAGTGCATCTAAGCTCCTCTGCTTCCTCAAGGCCTTCTCCTTGGCTCCCTGGGTCCTGACTCCAGACTATACCAGGTCTGAATAAAATATGACTAATTCTGTTCCAAGATATATTTTAGTCCTTTTGGTTTGGTGCCCTCTTTTTGTGGAATAGCAGCTCTGGTGCATAGTGGTTAATGCATTTGGCGGCTAAACAAAGGGTTGGTGGTTCGAACTCACCAGCTGATCCATGGGAGAATGATGAGGCTGTCTGCTTCCATAAAGATTTACAGCCCTAGAAACACTATGGGGACAGTTTTACTCTGTCCTATATGGCCAGTATGAGTCAGAATCAACTAGATGGCAGTGGGCTTGTATTTTTTTATTTTTGTTTGGACTAATGAATAAATTTGACTATATATATTTACCTCGTTCTCATGTTGGAATTTTATATCTCTTCTATTAACAACCCACATGGCACAAACCTTACAAAAGGAGTGTAGAATGTTCATGTCAGTTTTGGTCCATTACAGCAAAGCCAGCTTCTTCTCATAGGTCTATTGTAAGTGACATGCACAGATTTTTCCCATATGAGCAACTGGCATCAGGCTTCTTATCACCAGTGCTTATAGAAGGGAGCAACTTACCCTTGTCTGGAGGCATTTCACCTGAAACAGGTGCATCTTAAGATGATGCTTATCTTCCTTAAGGTCTGGTCTGCCTTCCCTCATTACGTTTAATCTGATAACTGTGGTTATCTCTGGGAGCTCTGGTGGCATAGTGCCTAAGGCATATGACTTCTAACCAGAAGGCTGATGGTTCAAACCCACCAGCCACTCCTCAGAAGGAAGCTTGGGCAATCTACTTCCATAGTGATACCACCTCGGAAACCCAAGGAGGGCTTGCTATGAGTTGGGTCTGACATGACAGCAGTGAGTTTGGTTTTTGGATGGTTATCTCAACAGATTTGCCAGAGGAGATAGACAGTTCTTGTTTTGGGAGTAAATAGCTTACATGCCAAAGGAATTTCAGGAGCTAGTTCATATGTGTATTTCAGGATTAGGGGAACTCATAAATAGGGATCTTGAGGATATTGGATCAAGGGTGATGGTGGTAGGAAGGAATATAATAAGGCTGTTTGGAATATAATTTATTGACATGTGAGCACTGCCCATACTTGGGGTTCAGTGTTCTGGCAAGGACACCTGTAGCCAGTCCAATATACTGCTGAGATAGCTCTTTGAAGCTGTGTATAATGATAATCTACAACTAATGGGTGGAGATGCTGGATATGCCTTTGTATCAAACTGTGGAAAGGCACAGAAATTCAAGGAAGTAAAAATAACAGAATGTATTTTATTACATGAGATCAGAGAAACTGGCACTTGATAAAATCCAGAGGACACTTCTTTCACTTACGCAATGAGGAATGCATTGCTAAGGGGCAACAGTTAATTTGAGAATGTCTGTAGTAACTTTCTTACATATAGGCTGGGATTGGCAGACGAAAATGTTGCCAAATAGAGGTCAAATGGCAGCAATTAACAGGGAAAATGGGGCATAAATGAGCATCAAAACTGATAACAAGGTTGGAGATTTGAACCCTTCCAAGGAACTCTTGTGCTGTAATGCCTAAGATATTTGACTGCTAATCAGAAGGCTGGCGATTCAAACCCACCTTCTACTCTGTGGAAGGAAGACTGGGTAATCTACTTCCATAATGATTTACCACCTCAGAATCCCAAAGAGGTTTGCTATGAGTCAGAAAAGGCTCAATGGCACTGAATTTGGTTGGTTTTTTTTTTTTTTTTTTGGCTTTTGAACCACTCTGTATGTGACCTTTTGCTTTCCTTGTGGATGTTCTTAATATCATCCCACAATTCTTCTGGTTTTCAGTCATTGGTGTTCAATGCATCAAATCTATTCTTCAGATGGTCTCTAATTTCAGATGGGATAATTATATTTGGGCTCTTGTGGACTTGTTTTAATTGTCTTCAACTTGAACTTGAACTTGCATATGAGCAGTTGATGGTCTGTTCCACAGTCAACTCCTGGCCTTGTTTAGGCTGAAGATATTGAGCTTCTCCATCATCTCTTTTCACAGATGTAATTGATCCGATTCCTGTGTACTCCATGTGGCAGAGTCTATGTATATAGCTGCCATTTATGTTGTTGAAAAAAGGTATTTGCAATGAATAAGTCGCTGGTCTTCCAAAATTCTGTCTTGCAATCTCCAGTATCATTTCTATTTCCAAGGCCATATTTTCCAACTACCAGTGATTCTTCTGTGTTTCCAACTTTTGCATTCCTATCACCAGTGATAATCGACACATCTTGATTGCATGTTTGGTCAATTTCAGACTGAAGAATTTGGTAAAAATGTTCAATTTCCTCATCTTTGGCTTTGGTGGTTGGTGCATAAATTTGAATAATAGTTGTATTAACTGATCTTCCTTGTGGGAGTATGGCTATTATCCTATCACTGACAGCACTGTACTCCAGGATAGATCTTGAAACATTCTTTGAGACAATGAATGCCATGCCATTCCTCTTCAATTTGTCATTCCCAGCATAGTAGATCATATGGTTGTCTGATTCAAAATGGCTAAAACCAGTCCATTTCAGCTCACTAATGCCTAGAATATCAATCTTTATGTGTTCCATTTCATTTCTGACAAGTTCCAATTTCCCTAGATTTATACTTCATGCATTCCATGTTCTAATTATGAATAGCTGTTTGCAGCTGTTTCTTCTCATTTTGAGTTGTGCCACATCAGCAAATGGAGGTCCTGAAAGCTTTATTCTATCCACATTATTAAGGTGTACTCTACTCTGAGGAGGCAGCTCTTCCCCAGTCATATTTTGAATGCCTTCTGACCTAAGGGGTTCATTCTCTGGCACTATATCGGACACTGTTTCAGGGCTACTTACAAAGTTTTCCAGTAATATAATTCCCATGTTCCACTGCTATTTATAAGGTTTTCACTGGCCAGTTCTTGAGAAGTGGATGGCTCCAGCCTTCTTCTACGTCTGTCTTAGTCTGCAAGCTCCGCTGAAACCTGTCTACCAAGGGTGATACTACTGGCATTTGAAATACCAGTGGCATAGCTTCCAGCCTCACAGCAACATGCAAGTCACCACACTGTGACAGACTGACAGATGAGTGGTCATTAAGAAGACAGGAAAGGAAGAAAAGACCAAAATAGATGTCAGAAGAGACTCTGAAACTTGCCCTTGAGTGGACAGTAGCTAAAGCAAATGGAAGAAATGACAAAAGAGCTGAACAGAAGATTTCAAAGAGCAGCTTGTGAAGACAAAGTCAATTATGATAATGAAATGTGCAAAGACCTGGAGTTAGAAAACCAAAAGGGAAGAACACACTCAGCATTTCTCAAGCTGAAAGAACTGAAGAAACAATTCAAGCCTTGAGTTGCAATATTGAAAGATTCTATGGGCAAAATATTGAATGAGGCAGGAAACATCAAAAGAAGGTAGAAGGAATACACAGAATCATTGTACCAAAAAGAACTGGTCAATGTTCATCCATTTCAGGAGGTGCCATATAATCAAGAACCAATGGTATTGAAGGAAGAAGATGAAGCTGCATTGAAGGAATTGGAGAAAAACAAGGCTCCAGGAATTGATGTAAAATACCCATTGAGTTGTTTCAACAAACAGATGGCACAGTGGAGGCACTCACTTGGCCAAGACATTTGGAAGACAGCTACCTGGCCAGCTGACTGGAAGAGATTCATATTTGTATCCATTCCAAAGAAAGGTGATCCCACAGAATGTGGAAATTATCAAACAATATCATTAATATCACATGTAAGTAAAATCTTGCTGAAGATAATTAAAAAATGGTTGCATTAGTATATTGACAGGGAACTTCCAGAAATGCAGTCTGGATTTTGAAGAGGACATGGAATGAGGGAAGATATTATTGCTGATGTCAGATGGATCTTGGCTGAAAGCAAAGAATATCAGAAAGATGTTTACTTGTGTTTTATTGACTATGCAAAAGCATTTGATTGTGTGGGTCATAATAAATTATGGATAATATTGGGAAGAATGGGAATTCCAGAACACTTAATTGTGCTCATGAGGAACTGTACATAGACCAGGAGGCTGTCATTCAAACAGAACAAGGAGATACTGCATGGTTTAAAATGAGGAACAGATGTGTCAGGGTTGTGTCCTTTCACCATACTTATTCAATCTGTATGCTGAGAAAATAATCCAAGAAGCTAGACAATATGAAGAACAACGTGACATCAGGATTAGAGAAGACTCATTAATAACCTGTGATACACAGACAAGAAGACCTTGCTTGCCGAAAGTGAAGATGACTTGAAGTGCTTGCTAATGAAGATTAAAGACTGCAGTCTGCAGTATGAGTTGCACCTTAACATAAAGAAAACAGAAGTCCTCACAACTGGACCAATAAGCAGCATCACAATAAATGGAGAAAAGTATGAAGTTGTGGAAGATTTCATATTAGTTGGATCCACAATCAACACCCATGGAAGCAGCAGTGAAGAAATCAGACACTGGGCAAATTTGCTGTAAAAGACCTCTGTAAAGTGCTGAAGAGCAAAGATTTCTCTTTGAAGACTCAGGTGTGCCTGACCCAAGCCATGGTATTTTCAGTCGTCTCATATTCATGTGAAAGCTGGATAATGAATAAAGAAGACCGAAGAAGAATCGATGCTTTTGAGTTGTAGTGTCAGCGAAGAATACTGAAAGTACTATGCTGGGAATGACAAATTGAAGGGGAATGGCATAGCATTCATTGTCACAAAGAATGTTTCAAGATCTATCCTGGAGTACAGTGCTGTCAGTGATAGGATAATATCCATACTCCTACAAGGAAGGGCAGTTAATACAACTATTATTCAAATTTACACATCAACCACCAAAGCCAAAGATGAGAAAATTGAACATTTTTACCAACTTCTTCAGTCTGAAATTGACCAAACATGCAATCAAGATGTGTTGCTTATCATTTGTGATTGGAATTCAAAAGTTGGAAACACAGAAGAATCACTGGTAGTTGGAAAATACAGCCTTGGTGACAGAAATGATGCTGGAGATTGCATGATAGAATTTTGGAAGACCAGTGACTTATTCATTGCAAATACCTTTTTTCAACAATATAAATGATGGATATACACATAGACTTTGCACTTTCCACATGGAGTACACAGGAATCAGATAGATTACATCTGTGGAAAGAGGTGATGGAGAAGCTCAACATCTTCAGCCAAAACAAGGCCAGGAGTTGACTGTGGAACAGACCATCAACTGCTCATATGCAAGTTCAAGTTGAAACTGAAGACAATTAAAACAGGTCCACAAGAGCCCAACTATGACCTTGTGATTATATCCCTCCTGAATTTAGAGACCATCTGAAGAATAGATTTGATGCGTTGAATACCAATGACCAAAAACCAGAATAATTGTGGGATGACATCAAGAAAATCATCCATGAAGAAAGCAAAAGGCCATTAAAAAGACAAGAAAGGAAGAAAAGACCAAAATGAATGTCAGAAGAGACTCTGAAACTTGCCCTTGAATGGAAAGTAGCTAAAGCAAATGGAAGAGATGAGAAGACAAAAGAGTGGAACAGAAGATTTCTAAGAGCAGCTCGAGAAGACAAAGTCAATTATTATAGTGAAATGTGCAAAGACCTGAAGTTAGAAAACCAAAAGGAAAGAACACACTCAGCCTTTTTTAAGCTGAAAGAACTATGGAAAAAATTCTAGCCTCGAGTTGCAATATTGAAAGATTCTATGGGCAAAATATTGAATGATGCGGGAAACATCAAAAGAAGATGGAAGGAATACACAGAATCACTGTATCAAAAAGAATTGGTTGATGCTCATCCATTTCAGGAGGTGGCATGTGATCAAGAACCAATGGTATTGAAGGAAGAAGTTGAAGCTGCACTGAAGGAATTGGCAAAGAACAAGGCTCCAGAAATTGACAAAATACCCATTGAGACATTTCAACAAATGGATTCCACACTGGAGGCACTCACTTGACTATGCCAAGAAATTTGGAAGACAGCTGCCTGGCCAACTGACTGGAAGAGATTCATATTTGTACCCATTTCAAAGAAAGGTGATCCCACGGAATATGGAAATTATCAAACAATATCATTAATATCATATGCAAATAAAATCTTGCTGAAGATAATTAAAAAATGGTTGCATTAGTATATTGACAGAGAACTTACAGAAATGCAAGCTGGATTCAGAAGAGGATATGGAACAAGAGATATCATTGCTGACATCAAATGGATCTTGGCTCAAAGCGAAGAATACCAGAAAGATGTTTACTTGTGTTTTATTGACTTTGTGAAAGCATTTGATTGTGTGGATCATAACAAATTATAGATAATATTGAGAAGAATGGGAATTCCAGAACACTTAATTGTGCTCATGAGGAATCTGTACTACCTATACCCAGATGGCTGTCTTTCAAACAGAACAAGGAGATAGGTTTAAAATCAGGAAGGGATGTGTTAGGGTTGTATCCATTCACCGTATTTATTCAATCTATATGCTGTTGTTGTTATGTGCCATTGAGTCAGACCCAATTCATAGTGACCTCTCCTTGGGTTTCTGAGGCAGTATCACTATGGAAGTAGATTGCCCAGCCTTCCTTCTGAGGAGTGGCTGGTGGTTTGAACTGCCAGCCTTCTGGTTAGTGGTCAAGTGCCTTAGGCACTACACTACCAGAGCTCCTTTCAATCTGTATGTTGAGCAAATAATTCAAGAAGCTAGACTCTATGAAGAAGAGCATGGCATCAGGATTGGAGGAAGACACATTAATAACCTGTGATACACAGGCTAGACCTTGCTTGCCAAAAGTGAAGATGACTTGAAGTGCTTACTGATGAAGATTAAAGACTGCAGTCTGCAGTATGAATTGGACCTGAACAAAAAGAAAACAGAAGGCCTCACAACTGGACCAATGAGCAGCATCACAATAAATGGAGAAAAGATTGAAGTTTTCAAAGATTTCATATTACTTGGTTCCAAAGTCAACACCAATGGAAGCAGCAGTCAAGACATCAGATGACATATTGCACTGGGCAAATCTGCTGCAAAAGACCTCTTTAAAGTGCTGAAGAGCAAAGATGTCTCCTTGAAGACCAAGGTGCACCTAGCCAAACCATGATGTTTTCAATAGCTTCATATGCATATGAGAGCTGGACAGTGAATAAGGAAGTCTGAAGAAGAGTTGATGGTTTTGCGTTGTGGTGCTGGTGAAGAATACTGAAAGTACCATGGACTGCCAGAAGAACTAACAAATCAGTCCTGGAAGAAGTGCAGCCAGAATGCACCTTGGAGGAGGGAATCGCCAGACTTCGTTTGACCTACTTTGGTCATGTTGTCAGATAGGACCATTCCCTGAAGAAGGATATCATGCTTCGTAAAGTGGAGGGTCAGTGAAAAAGGGGAAGGGCCTTTACAAGATGGAATGACACAGTGGCTGCAACGATGGGCTCCAGTATAGCAAGTATAGTGAGGCTGGCACAGGACTGGGCAGTGTTTCATTCTGTTGTAAATAGGGTTGCTATGAGTCAGAGATGACTCAATGATACCTAACAACAACACAAGAAAATTGGACCCCAAGTGACTAAAACTCATGGAAACCACCACTAACTGTCAGGTTACTCCACTGCCACACTGCCATTGATATTGAAGTATCTGTCAACATCAGAGCTGCTCCACAGCCTCAATGTGGATGACTAATAGTAGAATACAGAGTCTACCCAGACCTGCAAAAACTTGTATCTGTCCAAGCTGCCATGTCTGCCACCAACACTTTAGAAAGAATGCCCTCTGCTTTCCTTTCCTCTTCCAAAGTTTGAGTTAATCTTATTGGCAGAATTAAAATGACATCTAGAAATGTACTCCCCAGGCTTCCAGACTCTTTAATACAAGAGAAAGCATAGAAGGAGGTGGAAATAAATGCTGATGTTTAATAAGCAGTATCAAATTCAGAAGACAATGCATAGTTCATGGGATTTGAAGTGATTAAATAAGATTGCATATAATGGCTGATATAGAATAGGAATTAAATACTTGACAACAAGATGCAACTGAAAGAAAAAAAAAAACAGGTAAAATGACATTGCGATGGTGAAAGCCATATTATCCACAATTTCCCTTTAACACTCCTTTGTTGTTTTTGTTGTATGCCATTGAGAAGACTCCCACTCACAGAGACACTACAAAACAGAGTAGAACTTCCCCCTAGGGTTTTCTTGGCTGTAATCTTTATAGGACCGAATCACCAGGTCTTTTCCCCACATAGACTGGCTGGTGGCTTTAAACTGCTGTCCTTTCAGTTGGTAGCCAAGTTCTTACCCATTGCACCTCCAGGACTCTATTAACACACCTACAGGGATTGCATAACTGGCTGCTTCTATGAACATATAAAAGATTAACCATCTTTTGTTCCACATATTATATTATTTCTCTCCGTATTATCTTAATCTGTATAACAACCACGTGAGATAGCTGTTATTGTAAAACTGGCTTGGAAGAATATGTGATTTGTTACAGCCAGTAAGTGGCAGTAAGTGACCTTGAACCTAGTGAGTTTTTTATTTGTTTGTTTTTTAATTTCAAGATCTATGGCCTTTCTTCTGTATCATGTTGAATTATAAAAGAAGTGCAAAGTGCCTCTGGAATATAATCCTAAATGGGAGAATCTAGGAAACATTTTGGAGGAAGCAAGATTTGGGCCTGGCCTTTTGGAGAATCAACAGGTGAGTATAAAGTCAAATCAAAACCAAACTCACTGCCATTGAGTCGATTCTGACTCATAACGACCCCCATTTGGTTTCTGAGGTGGTAAATCTTTATGGAAGTATATTGCCCAGTCTTCCTTCTGTAGAGGAGCTGGTGGGTTTGAACTGCCAACCTTCTAATTAGCAGTCAAATACCTTAGGCACTACACCACCAGAGCTCCTTACACGTGAGTATAGGGAAGAAAAAAATTATTCTAGATAGAGAACAAAACTAGAGATAAGAAAGCACAAAGCATTATCTAGAGAGTGATGAGTGGTTTGAGGCTGCAAAAATTTAGAGGAGCAAGAAGTATATCCTTAGACTAAACTCAGTGAAGCCAGTGACTGGGTCTGGTGTTGCTCACCATTGTAGTCTCAGTGCCTAATCTAGCACTTGGCACATTGTGAATCCAATGAATATTTGTTGAATAAATTAAAGGAAGATAAGTCTGGAAATGTGGCCAGGATCAAGATGAAAGGGCCTTGAACTTTATTCCATTTATGATTATGCCATTGGAGGATTATAAAAAGAACAGTTTTATCATTAAATCTGTGACATTTTTCGCAGGCAGCTATGTGTAGGAGGCACTAGAGAATGTGAAGAGTCAGGGAGACCTGAATCAGAGTAGTCACTCCAATAGTGAGAGTAGAAAGAAGGGAATACATTCAAAAGACATTTTGGAGCTGGAATCAAGATTTGACAAGTGATGTGTGTGTGGAGACTAAAGAAGAGGAGGAACAGCGAGACTGCACAGATTGTAAGGCTGTTACTGGGAGAATGGTGATACTGATACTCAGCATAATGACACAGCCAAAAGAATACAGTGGGAGTGCTAGCAAATATGGGGGTGAATAAGGGAAGATTCAATAGGCAGCCAGAAGCCCCTGCTCTTAGCTGAGAAATGTGTATCTGGGCATGAGTCACAGGGATAATGTAGTTGAAACCATGGTGATAGATTAAAATCACCATTCAAATGAGGCCATCAAATGAGGAAATGTTTTTGTTGGTAGGTGTAGGAGTTGGTTCTGACTCATACTGAACTTTGCACAACAGAACAAAACCGTGCTAGTTCCTGTGCCGTCTTCGCTGTCATTGCTATGCTTGAGCCCATTATTACAGCCAGTGTGTCATTCCATCTTGTTGAGGTCTTCTCCTTTTTTGCTGCTACTCTACCAAGCATGATATCCTTCCTCAAGAACTAGTCCCTCCTAACAATATGACCAAAATACAAGAGGCGAGGTCTTGCCATTCTCGCTTCTAAGGAGTATTCTTGCGGTATTTCATCTAAGACAAATATGTTCTTCTGGCACTTCATAGTATATCCAATATTCTTTCCGACTACCATACTTCAAAGCCTTCAATTCTTCTTCAGTCTTCCTTATTCATTGTCCAGCTTTCACAAGTGTATGATGCAATTAAAAATAGCATAGCTTGGGTCAGGTGCACCTTAGTCTCCAAAGAGACACCTTTGCCCTTTGACACTTTGAAGAGGTCTTTTGCAGCAGATTTGCCCAATTCAATACATCATTTGATTTCTTGACTGCTGCTTCCATGGGTGTTGACTGTGGATCCAAGTCAAATTAAATCCTGGACAACTTCAATCTTTTCTCCATTTATCATGATATTATTTATTGGTCCAGTTGTGAGGATTTTTGTTTTCTTTCCTGTGAGGTGAGGGACCTCTCATGGCATAGTGGTTAAAGCATGCAGCTGCTAACCAAAAGGTCAGTCATTCAAACCTACCAGCCTCTCTGTAGGAGAAAGATGAGGCAGTCTGCTTCTGTAAAAATTTACAGCTTTAAAAGCCTTATGGTACAGTTCTACTTTACCCTAAAATGTTGCTATGGGTGGGAATTGACTCAATAACAGTGGGTATGTTGTAATGTAATCCATACTAAAGGCTGTAGTCTTTGATCTTCATTAGTAAATGCTTCAAATGCCCTTCACTTTCAGCAAGCAAGGTTGCAATCTGCATATTGCAGGTTGTCCTCCAATCCTGATGCTGTGTTCTTCATATAGTTCGGCTTCTTGGATTATTTGCTCAGCATATAGATTGAATATGTATGGTGAAAGGATACAACCCTGATGCAAACCTTTCCCAATTTTAAACAATGTAGCATCCCCTTGTTCTGTTCAAACCACTACCTCTTGGTCTATGTACAGGTTCCTCATGAGCACAATTAAGTGTTCTGGTATTCCCATTCTTTGCAATGTTATACAGAATTCTATATGATCCGTACAGTTGAATGCTTTGCATAGTCAATAAAACATAGATAAACATCTGTCAGGTATTCTCTGCTTTCAGCCAAGATCCAGCTGACATCAGCAATGATATCCTTTGTTCCATGTTCTCTTCTGAATCTGGCTTAAATTTCTGGAAGTTCCTTGTCAATATACTACTGCAACTATATGAATTATTTTCAACAAAATTTTACTTGCATGTGAATTAATGATATTGCTAGATGATTTCTCCTTACTGTTGGATCACCTTTCTTTGGGATAAGCACAAGTATGGATCTCTTTTCATCAGTTGGCCAGATACCTGTTTTCCAAATTTCTTGACGCAGACAAGCAAGCACTTCCAGTGTTGTATTTATTTACTGAAACATCTTGTGGCAGTTAAGGTTATGTGTCAGCTTGGCTGGAGCTGGTTTTGAGTGGCTGGACAGCTGGATGTACTTATTCCCCATGATGAGACTGGTAATCAACTCCATGGTATAATCTACTGTAAGCAGCTGAGTAGCTGCCTTAGGATGTGGTCTGCTTCCACTATATAAAAAGCTTTGAGAAAAATCGTGAGCTTCTTGGCACATCTGGATCCTGCAGTTGGCCGAGTCATCAGTGAGTGGCATGCCATGTTGTCTGACAATCTTGGGACTGTTTCTGAACTTGAACTAGTGGCCTGCCATGGCTTGATAATTTCTAGACTGTGCCATTTTATTTGTCAACCTTGGGTTCATCAGCCTCAGCAAGCCAAGAGCTGCCTGGGTTAAGAGACATATTCAGTGGGCCGGGAGCAAGAGGCAGAACTGAAGCTCAAGTCAAGGGGCCTTCATCCAGCCCTTAGAGCTGGCACTTTGAACTTGGACTTTAGCTTCCAAAACTATAAGGGAATAGATCCTTGTTTGTTAAAGCCATCCACTTGTGCTTTTTCTGTTAGAGCAGCACTAGATAACTAAGACACATCTCAGTGGGGATCCCATCAGTTTCTGGAGCCTTGATTTTTGCCAGTTCCTTCAGTGCAGCTTGGACTTCTTTCAGTACCATTGGTTCTTGGTCATCTGCTACCTTCTGAAATGGCTGAATGTTGACTAATTCTATTTGGTACAGTAACTCTCTGTATTTCTTCCATCTTCCTTTGATACTTCCTGTACCATTCAATATTTTGCCCATAGAATCCTTCAGTGTTGCAACTTGAGGCTTGAATTTTTTCTTCATTTCTTTCAGCCTGAGAAATGCCAAGTGTGTTCTTCCGTTTTGGTTTTCTAACTCCAGTTATTTGCATATTTCATTATAATCCTTTGCTTTGTCTTCCTGAGCCATCCTTTGAATCTTCTGTTCAGCTCTTTAATTAATCATTTCTTCCATTTGCTTTAGTTACTCTATGTTGAATAGTAAGTTTTAGTCTCTTCTGACATTCATTTTGGTCTTTTCTTTCTTCCTTGTGTTTTTTAATGACCTTTTGCTTTCTTTCTTTACATATGATGTCCTTGATGTCGTCTGTGTTAGGCTGGGTTCTCCAGAGAAGCTAAACCAGTAAAGCTTGTATATACATATAGAGAAAGAGAAATTTATCTTAGGAAAATTATAGAAGCTGGCAAGTCCCAAGTTCTTGGATCAAACGTCAAGCTGGAGGCTTTTCCCAACTCACGAATGTGCAGGGTTGGCAGGCAGTCACCGGCTGTTTACTCCAACGAATGAGGAATCCAAGATCTCCAAGCCAAATGGTGGAATGTTTGCTCACGGACAGTTGTAGGCAGCACAATAGGATCCCGATCCACAGAAGGGTGCCTCTTTTCCCAGGATGTCCATAAATATATTGGAAGCAGTCCACACCCCTAGGGAAATGCACTTTCAACGGATTGGCTGCTCAAAACATATAAATCTGAGTCCATCATGGGAATAACCCACATCACAATTGCTTAAGCCACACAGAATTGTGGTCCAGCCAAGTTGACACACAGTTTCAACTATCTAATCATCCCACAACTCGTCTGGTCTTTGGTCATTGTTATTCAGTGCATCAAATCGGTTTTTCAGATGGTCTCTAAATTCAGGTGGGATATACTCAAGGTCGTATTTTGGCTCCTGTGGACTTGTTTTAATTTTCTTCAGCTTCAACTTATATTTGCATATGAACAATTGATTGTCTGATCCACAGTCAGCTGTTCTGACTGATGATAATTGAGCTTTTCCCTCACCTCTTTCTACAGATGTAGTCGATTTGATTCTTGTTTTTTCTGTCTGAAGAGGTCCATGCAAATAGTCACCATTTATGTTGTTGAAAAATGATATTTGCAATGAATAAGTCATTGATCTTACAAAACTCTGTTACACAATCTCTAGAGTTAATGCTGTCATTAAAACCACATTTTCCAATTACTGATCCTTCTTTATTTCCAACTTTCACATTCCAAACTCTAATAATTATCAATGCATCTTGATTGCATATTTCATCAATTTCAGACTGCAGAAGTTGGTAAAAATCTTCACTTTCTTCATCTTTGACATTAGTGGTATGTGCATAAATATGAATGGTAGTCATGATAACTGGTCTTCTTTGCATGTGTATAGATACTATCCTATCAACAACAGCCTGTACTTCAGGATAGATTTTGAAATGTTCTTTTTGATAATGAATGTAGTGCCATTCCCTTTCAATTTATTTTTTCAAGCATAATAGACCACATGATTGCCTGGTTCAAATTAGCCAATACTAATCCATTTAGTTCACTAATGCCTATAATAACAATCTTTATGTGTTCCATTTCATATTTCACAATTTCCAATTTTCTTAGATTCACATATATTATTATGATTATTATAATTAGGATTATTATTATACAATTATTTTTATTAATGAACTTTTGCAGCTGTTTCTTCTTATTTTGAGTCATGCCACATCAGCAAATGAAGGTCCCAAAAGCTTTACTCCATCCACATCATTAAGGTCAACTCTACTTTAAGAAGATAGTTCTTCCCCAGTAGTATTTTGAGTGTCTCATCTTCTGGCACTATATCATACAATGATATACTGCTATTCATAAAGTTTTCAGTGGCCAATTTTTTTTTTTTTTTCAGAAGTAGACTGCCTTGTCTGTCTTAGTTTGGAAGCTCCACTGAAATCTGTTTACCATACATGACCCTGATAGTATTTGAAATACCAGTGGCATAGCTTCTAGTATCACAGCAACACACAAGCCACCACAGTATGACAAACTGACAGAGAAATGGTAGTGAGAAAATGTAGATTGAGTAATACCTGAATTAAAATTCTGATTCTGTGCATAGACAGTACTTTTAAAAGAACTTGGTAAGAAGCCACCTAAGATGCAACTATTTATTGGTCTCTCTTCATCTAGAGAAAAGAACAGTGGAGAAATTCAAAGACACTTGGAAACAGTTAGTCCAAAGGACTAATGGAGCATGTGAACCTCAGCCTATATGACCCTGAGACCAGAACTAGATGGTGCCCAGCTACCAATGCCAACCACTTGGAAAGAGATCAAAATTGGAGATCCTAGATAGTATGAGAAAAAAATGTGGAACAAAATTAAGAAATTTAAAAAGTCCAGGCTTATTGGTCAGATAGAGACTGGTGAAACTCATAGACTATGGCCTAAGTCACCCTTTGGGCCTTGAATTGAACTCACTTTCATGGCTGAACTCTCAGCCAAACAATAGATAGGCCTATGAGCTGAACATCTGCACTAAGGTGAAACAAAGCACTTACTGATGAAGAGTGAAGAATACAGTCTCCAGTATGGATTACTACGGGGACAACTGCGCTGGTGGCCTATGACTAGGAAGGGAAATAGCAAGTAGGCAGACAACCTGAGCTGTGGACTTACAGCTGTCTGGAGGGTGCAGCCATTTTGATTATTTACAAATGGTGGCCATTTTGGATATTTAAAGTGACCAAGGGCACAGCCATTTTGAATGCTTACATGTGCAGGACATTTTAGATATTTAAAGTGACTGAAGGTGCAACACTGTGACATGGTGCACAGGTTTCAGCACAGCTTGCAGACTGAGATACAGTAGGAAAAAGAAAGAGGCCATGCACTTCTCAAAGAATTGTCCAGGGAAAACCTTATGAATAGCAGACACACACTGTCTGATACATTACTGCACAACTTTATGAATAGTCTGGAAACATTGTCCAATAAGGAGGAGGATGAGTCACTTAGGTTATAACGTTCTCAAATTATGAGTGGGAAAGAGCTGCATCATCAGAGGAAAACCAGCCTTAGTCATATGGTTAAGGTAA
>NW_006921620.1:6026555-6050387 GCF_000298275.1 Orycteropus afer afer | reverse complement strand
CAATATTGAAAGATTCTATGGGCAAAATATTGAATGATGCAGGAAACATCAAAAGAAGATGGAAAGAATACAGTCACTGTACCAAAAAAAACTGGTCGCTCTTCATCCATTTCAGGAGGTGGCATATGATCTAGAATCAGTGGTGTTGAAGGAGGAAATTGAAGCTGCACTGAAAGAATTGGTGAAGAACAAGGGTCTAGGAATTGACAGAATACCCATTCAGATATTTGAACAAATGGTTACCCCACTGGAGGCACTCACTCAGTTATGCCAAGAGATTTGGAAGACAGCTACCTGGCCAACTGACTGGAAGAGATCCATATTTGTACCCATTCCAAAGAGAAGTGATCCCACAGAATGTATAAGTGCTGCCAACTAGTGAATAGATGAGCACATCATTAATATCGCATGCAAGTAAGATCTTACTGAAGATAATTCAAAAACGGTTGCAACAGTATATTGACAGAGGACTTCCAGAGGTGCAAACTGGATTCAGAAGAGGACATGGAACAAGGGATATCATAGCTGCTGTCAAATGGATCTTGGCTCAAGGCAAAGAATACCAGAAAGATGTTTACTTGTGTTTTATTGACTAGGCAAAGGCATTTGATTGTGTGGATCATGACAAATTATGGATAACATTGAGAAGAATGGGAATTCCCGAACACTTGATTGTACTCATGAGGAACCTCATAGACCAGGAGGCTGTCATTTGAACAGAACAAGGGGACAAAACATGGTTTAAAATCAAGAAGGGATTATGTCAGGGTTGTATCCTTTCCCCATACTTATTCAATCTATGTGCTGAGCAAATAATCTGAGAAGCTGGACTGTATGAAGGAAAATGTGGCATCCAGAGTGGAGGAAAAATCATTAACAACCTGCGATACGCTGATGACACAACTTTGCTTGCTGAAAGTAAGGATGACTTGAGGCACTTACTGATGAAGATTGAAAAATACAATCTGCAGTATGGGTTACATCTCAATACAAAGAAAACAAAAATCCTCACAACTGGACCAATAAGCAGCATCATGATAAATGGACAAAAGATTGAGGTTATCAAAGAATTCACATTGCTTGGTTCTACAATCAATGCCAATGGAAGCAGAAGTCAGGACATTAGAGGACGTATCGCACTGGGCAAGTTGGCTGCAAAGGAACTATTTCAAGTGCTGAGGAGCAAGGATGTCTCCTTGAGGACTAAGGTGCACTTGACACAAGCCATGATATTTTCAGTCGCCTCATATGCATGTGAGAGCTGGACAATGAATAAGGAAGACTGAAGAATTGATGCTTTTGAGTTGTGGTGCTGGCAAAGAATACTGAAAGTACCATGGACTGCTAAAAGAACTAACAGATCTGGCCGGGAGGAAGTGCAGCTGAAATGCTCCTTGGAAGCGAGAATGGCCAGACTTCATCTTACCTACTTTGGTCATGTTGTCAGAAGAGACCCTTACATGCAGAAGGATGTCATGCTTGGTAAGGTGGAGGGTTGATGAAAGAGGGGAAGGCCTTCAGTGGTGGTTGCAACAATGGGCTCAAGTATAGCAAGGATCATGGAGCTGGCGTGGGATCAGGCGGTGTTTCGTTCTGCTGTGCATTGGGTCGCTATGAGTCAGAAACAACTCGACAGCACCTAACAAAAACAAGGTGCAGCCATTTTGAATGTTTACAAATAGCAGCCATTTTGAAGTGACTGAGAGCACAGACATTTTGAATGTTATAAACGGGGGCCATTTTGGATATTTAAAGTGACAGCATTCTCATTTGGATTCCAAGGACCTAAGAATAGGGTCTGTTTGCCAAGGATGGCAGGGACATATGGGAGACAGCCAATGGGAAAGGAGACAGGTAGTGAGTGTATAAGTGCTGCAACTAGTGAATAGATGAGCACAGTCCCCTGCTTAAGTACATAACATCCAAAGAAAACAGAGAAAATGAAAATCGTGGGCAAGTCACTCCAACATATAATCACCAATTAAATATTAACACAAAAATATCACAATGTCTTGGAAACAACAGAACTTCACAGTACACACAAAGAAGCAAGATAAAGCAGGAGGAACAGGACCAGGATATAGACCCAGAACACATCCCTGAGGAAGAAGCAGCATTGCAATTCCCTGATAAAGAATTTAAAAGAATTATACTTATGTACCTTCAATGAATTGAGAGACAGATCAAGCAAACACTGACAAAATTGAGGAAAACACAGAGAAAACCCTAGAACAATTTTAAAAGACAATACAAGAACAAAATGACAAAATAAATGAAAAATTAGAAAGGATACAAAATCTATAGATAGAAATCCAGAAGATTAATACTAAATTCTCAGAAATAGATAACATATTAGATGGGCAAAAGAGTAGAATCGAATCAATGGAAGACAGAATTAGTGAGACTGAAGACAAATACCTTGATTCTTCTTTGGAAATGGATCAATCAGAAAAAAGATCAAAACAAAATGGAGAAAGCCTAAGATTTTTATGGGATACCATCAAAAGGAATAACTTAATATGTAATCAGAATTCCAGAATAAAAAGAGACAAATAAAACCACAGAGAAAATTGTCAAAGATTTGTCGGAACAGAATTTCCCTGGTATGATGAAAGATGAGAATATATCCAACCCAGAAGTCCAAAGAACCCCAAACAGGATAGACCCCAAAACAAAATCACCAAGACATATCATCCTCAAACTCACCAAAACCAAAGACAAAGAAAGAATCCTGAAAGCAGCACGGGAAAAACAAAAAGTTACCTATAAGAGGCAACCAATGAGACTAAACTTGGATTTGTCAGCAGAAACCAGGCAGGTGAGAAGGCAATAGGATGGTATATATAAAGCCCTGAAAGAAAAAAAAAATTTCCAACCAAGAATTATATACCTGGCAAAATTGTCCCTCAAATATGATGTTGAAATTAGGACATTTGCAGATTAGCAGAAATTAAGGGAATTTGTTAAAAACCAGACCAATCTTAAAAGAGATGCTAAAGGGAGTCCTTTGGACAGAGAACCAACAGCAGCAAACAACAGCTAACCATTAACACACATGATGACATAACTCAGAAACCAAGACAACTAGGAAAGTATCCAAAGTACATAACTTTACAAGATTGTAAACAGGGAACCAGAGACATCAATCGACAAATAAGGACAACTACAAACCAAAAAGAGGGAAAAAGTTGTGTAGTTATAGAACTTCTAAATGGTAGGGAACTCAAGAAAATTGCAAGATAGAATGGACTGTTCTAAACTGGGGAAGAAAATTATAAACCACAGGGTAACCTCAAAGAAAAATGATAAACCTTCACATCAAAATAAAAAGAGGACCAGCACAAACATTTAACAAATATTAAAACAATAACAATGAAGGAAGTGATAACATGATTCATAAACAAAAGGAGCTCAGCACAAAAATATTGTATGGAACAAAGAAATCAGCAATACCACAAAAATGCACATGACAAAATGAGAACAGTAAATTCATACTTGTCGATAATTACACTGAATGTCAATGGATTAAATGCACTGCTCAAGAGACAGAAAGTTGCAGACTGGATAAGAAAATATAACCCACCAATAAAAAATAGGGGCAAATTTAAGGGCCTTTATTTATGGCATAACTAGACTATTAAGCATAAGCCAAAATACACAAATAGCTGAAGATTAACTAGATGAATAAGATCTTCTAAAAACTAAATTTTTATGTGCTTCAAAAGACTTTGCCAAAAGAGTCAAAGGAGAACCAACAGATTGGGGAAAAAAATATTCAGCAATGACATATCTGCCAAGGGATTTATCTCTAAAATTTATAGAAATTTATAGAAAACCCCAACACCTCAACAACAAAAAGATGAACAATCCAATTAAAAAATGGGCAGAAGACATGAATAAACACTTTACCAAAGAGGATATTCAGGTGGCCAGCAAATACATGAAGAAATGCTCATGATCATTAGCCACCAGAGAGATGCAAATCAAAACAACGAGATACCATTTCATCCCAGCACTAACGGCAAAGTTCAACAAGACAGAAAATAACAAATGCTGGTGAGGATGTAGAGAGATTGGGACTCTCATACACTGCTGGTGGGACTGCCAAATGATTCAACCACTGTGGAAAGCAGTATGGTGATTCCTTAAAAAGCTGGAATTAGAAATACCATTTGACCTAGCAATCCCATTACTAGGTATATATCCTAAAGAAATGAGAGCCAGGACAAGAACAGACATATGCACACCTATGTTCATCGCAGCACTATTTATAATAGCAAAAAGATGGAAACAAGCTATGTGCCCGTCAACAGAAGAATGGATAACCAAACTATGGTATATACACACAATGGAATACTATGCAACACTGAAGAATAATGTAGAATCTTCAAAACACTGCATAACATGGATGAACTTGGAGAACATTATGCTGAGTGAAATAAGTCAATCACAGAAGGACAAATACAGTATTAGTTTATTATGGTAAAAAGTCAAGGAAAGGTTTATATATGGAAGAAAACTTTGTTGGTACCATGGGTGGGAGGTAAGGGGAGGGAACACTGCAAAAAAAAAAAAAAAAAAATTAACCCATGTTACTTTAGTTTTGTGTATTTCACTTTACATAAATTACATTTCAACAAAATGTATTTTTAAAAAAGCTGAATTGGCAAAAATTGTGTGATAGATAATATTTACAACATGACAAAAAATAAAGGAAAAAAGAGAGTAGTTGGAATGTACAAACACCTCATGAGATTTGGTTCCTTTCTATGGAGGTTTAGGGCCATAGTTTCACAGGACAGCTCAGTTAATTGGCCTAATATGCTTAGTGCTTCTGTTCTTTGTCCTAGTTTGTTGTGTAGTGCCTAGGGTCTAAAAATCTTTCAAGGGACCATCCAAGGCATAACAATTGGTGTCTGTTCACCTGAAGAAACAGAGGAAGAAGGAGAGTCAGAGATAGAAAGAGGATAGATATGTAATGCATGGCTACTTGTCTACATGAACAATGCCACCTTTGCCATGAGACTAGAACTGAATGGTGCCTGAGTACCATTACTGAGTATTTTGATCAAAGATTCTATTGAGAAATCCCGATGAAAAGGAGGAAAATGAAAGAGAATTTCAAATTCTCATGTACTCTAGACTTCCTGGAGCCATAGAGCCTAGATAAACCCCTGCAACTATTGTTCTGACTTAATTTAAAACTTAAGCCAAAAATATCTTCTGAAGCCATCTTAAAATGAAACAATAGTTTAGTTTAACTAGTAATAAATAGAAGTCTGCCTTGAGCATTGTGCTCTTTAAAGAACTATCTATATGGGATTAAATTGACAACAGCAACTCAAAAAATTAGGTAGGAATCTTAGGAAGCAGTGAGCTGATGTTAATGGGGAAGGTCAACTCAGATAAAGAGGATGAGAATGGTTGCACACTTTGAAGAATATGATCAATGTCACTAAATTATACATGTAGAAATCATTGAATTGGTGTTTTATTTGGGTATTTTAATTGTCTAGTGCTGCTGTAACAAAAACACCACATATAAGTAGATGGCTTTACCAAATAAATTTTTTTTCTCTCACAGTTTAGGAGGCTAGAAGTCTGAATTCAGGACATCAGCTCTTGGGGAGGGCTTTCTCTCTTGGCTCTGGGGGAGGATTCTTGTCTCTTCTCATTATCTCTGTTCCTTAGAGATCTCCATGTGTCTTGGCATTTATCTTCTCCTTGGGTCTAGGAGGTTCTTAGCTCAGGCCCCCAAGTCCAAAGACACTCTGCTACTGGCTCTTCTTTCTTGGTGGTAGCAAGGTCCTTCTCCTCTCTGCTCACTTCTCTCACTTTTTAGCTCTTGTAAGATAAAAAGTGTGACTCAAGCGAGTGTATAACTTGAGTAAGGGTAGGACTTAAGTAAAGGTAGGACTTGAGTAAGAGTGTGACTTGAGTCATGGCCTCTTGTAAGGCTGTGATTCAAGATAATCCCGCACACTGATCCTGCCTTGTTAATGTATACTCTGACACCACTACCACTGAGTTGATTCTGACTCATAGTGACCCTTCAGGAGAGACTAGTACTGCCCCATCAGGTTTCCAAGGCGGTAAATCTTTATGGAAGCAGATTGCCTTATCTTTCTCCCACAGAGGAGCTAGTAGATTTGAACCACCACCTTTTGGTTAGCAGCCAAATGCTTTATAATTTATAAATAACCAAAAAAACCAAACTCACTGCCATTGAGTGGATTCCAACTCACAGTGACCCCCTGTGGGTTTCTAAGGTAGTAAATCTTTATGGAAGTAGATTGCCCAGTCTTCCTTCCACGGAGTGGCTGGTGGGTTTGAATCACCAATTTTCTGGTTAGCAGTCAAATGTCTTAGGCACTACACCATCAGAGCTCCGTAAAATTTATAACACATATTTAAAAATGGAGGATTCATTACATCAGATCACAAAATGGAGGATAACCACAAAATACTGGGAATCATGGACAGCCAAATTGACACATATTTTGGGGGGAACACAAGTCAATCCATGACAATGTGTATATTCTCAACAATAACAATAATAACAAAATAAATAGAATTTAGGAAAATAACCAAACCATATCCTTAATGAATAAGACAGCTTTTAGTAATAAAATTTAAATGAAAAATATCTTCAGAAACATTTAGAACCCATTGAGAATAAGTAATTTACAAATAATTTTGCAAATATCCTTATATAATTATAGATTATCTACAAAAAATGAATATAGTATAACCTTGACAATGTCAACTTTTCACCTTTCATGTGGAGTAAAAGTTGCTATTTTTCTCCTACAACTGTGTTTTATGAATGTGTGATGCTATATTTGAACATTGTTATTCTACTGCATTAAGTATTGTAGTGGATTTAAATTGCAAAGGTAGGCTGCAAACTGAGTTTTCAAAAAGGAGTTAAAGAAAATGGAATTAGAAAATTAGAAAATGAAATTGTTCTGCATAATAGAAGAGTTTGGAGTTCCTTAGGCAATCTCCAATGGAAGGAAGTGGTGATGAGGAAAATGGGAGGAGTAAGAAAGAGAGGAGATAGCAAGATAACCAGTAGCTTCATGTGATGTGGGGTGTTAGAGTACAGTACTACAAGAACTTATAGAAACAGAAATAGCTAACTTTCTGGGTTCAAGAAAACACTGAAATGTAATTGCCCTTGTGAAACTGCTGTCTCCCCACTACTGCTAGTCTCCACCAAACCACCAGTAAATAGTAGATGACATTGACTGTCTCAAACCACTCAAGAAGCCCTATCAGTAAATAGCAGCTCAGAAAGGTGAAGTAACCCCCACTTCTGCCCCAAGATGGCAGAGTGGCAAGTGTTGGAGACAGAACACACACCCAGGCTGTCTTGCTGTGGGACTTGACAAAAACATTGGGGAGGCATTAGGCTTTCCTGAAACTGTGAAGTGGAACTTCAAATATATCTTATCAGGATATGATTCACACAGGATAAAAAGTTTGCAAATAGAGAACCAAAGACAAATAATTTACCTGAGCACACATGTTGAAAAGAAAATACTACCAAATCAAGGAGCTAATTAAATGTCTTATAACAGCTCAAAATAAGTATTACTGTCTATCTAAGACACTTAACTCTGAACATTTTTTAATTGAATAAAAGGAGTATTGTTCACTGAAAACTTTAATTGGCCCAATGAATTGAATGGTCAAATATTTAATTGATTGCTTAGAAGACCCAAATTCTTATATTTATAATCTTCATAATGACTCCCAAAGAATTTGGAAAATTATCAAAGTCATCATGAGTGACCCATAGCATTTTAACTTCTTTGCTGAATTAATCATGTTCTGGTCTCTGATGGTGTTATTTATGTACTTGCATTCCTTTTCACTGGATTAAAGTTTAGCTTTGCATGCCTTCAAACTGCCTAGCACATAGTAAGTAATGTACATAGTACATTCTTGTACATAGTAAGTGAGGAATATATGCTAAGTTAAATTGATAATCTTCTCAGTATCAATAATGTGTAACAGAAGAAAAGAAGACCTATGTTATTTCAGTAATTTACCATTTGCTTTGAAAAGGGTAATAGTATGTTTATGAAACTCTTTGACTTTTATTATCTCTATTATGAAATTGAAATATGATTTAGGATCATCTGACTTGATATCATACCTTTCTTCCAAGAAATCCATGCTCACCACAACCTTCAAGGGTGCCACCTAAGTATTAGATGGCTATTGCCAATCCCACAGATATCTATACACTCCCTTGCCCAGAGATGTGGTTTTGGCTGCTAATCTTGATCAGAAGAAAGAAGCTCCTGCAGCTCAGGGATTTGTTTCTTAAATGTATTTATTTGTTTTTAATAAATAAATATATATAGAGAGAGATCATAAAGATAATTATGTTCACATCTAGAAATTTGGAAATTACGGGTATGTATTTAATATAAAGAAGAAAATAAATATAACTGTTGTAAACATTTTGGTGAATATCCTTCCAGTCCCCATCCCCCCAAGAATGTTTTTCATCGGTGTTTACACATATTGAGAAGATGTTTTAGGGTGACATTTCTCAAGTTGTGGGAGATGATTAAGACAAGGTTCATGAGCTAAACAGACTAGGGACTTTGAAACGTAAAGTTCTTTGGAAGATTAAAAATATTTTCCATGTGCAGGAAAATAGAACTTGTACATATTTAAGGCAGTGGTTGATACTTAGAGATAGTTTTATGCTATCAGAAGTGTGACACCCAAAGGAATGTCAACAGGTGGCATGGGATGGGTGACAGTGGCTACTTAGCAGGTGATAAGTGCTTTGTGTAATCACATGTTGACAGTCCTCTGACCCAGTTTCCTGCTCCACTTCAAATGTGGTCTCTTCACATGTTTGCTGTCCCTTCCCGGTTTTCTCTCTCTCTCTCTCAGCTTGTATTGTGGAGACACCTGAGGTGTTGTGAAATCAAAGGTCTTTGTTATCCAATACACAATGTATGTATTTGCTCAAAAATCCTCCCAAACTTCCTGGAATATCAATTCCAAAATCATCTCTTTTGTTTTCCATTCCCTTATCCCACTTCATCCCTATCCCATCTCTACCCCAATGCTCATCTCTAGATATAGTCACTTGCCGTGTCTTAGACTAAGTTGTGAGTTGCTGTCAAGTCAGTTCAGACTCATAGAGACACTATGTACAACAGAGTGACATACTGCCCAGTCCTGCACCATCCTCACAATCCTTGCTATGCTTAAGCCCATTGTTATAGCCACCGTGTCAATCTATCTCACTGAGGGTCATCCCCTTTTCACTGACCCTCCTCTTTACCAAGCATGATATCCTTCTCCGGGAACTGGTCCCTTCTGACAACCCATCACTGAAGTCTGGCCTTTTTTGCTTCTATGGAGCATTCCAGCTGCATTTCTTCCAAGACAAATTTGTTCATTCTTCTGGCAGTCCATGGTATATTCAATATTCTTCGCCAACACCACAATCCAGATGCATCAATTCTTCTTTGGCCTTCCTTATTCATTGTCTAGCTTTCACATGCATATGAGGCTATTGAAAATACCATAGTCTTCAAAATGACAACTTTGCCCTTTAACACCTTAAAGAGGTCTTTTGTAGCAAATCTGCCCAGTGCAATATTCTTTTGATTTCTTGACTGCCGCTTCCACGGGTGTTGAATGTTTAAATAGGAGGGAAAATACTCAACTGTGGAATCAGTGCCCCTGAGGTGTTTAGGAAAAGCAAAATTTAATCTGCTCAGATCTGGTTCCTGCTACAGGAAAAACTCATCTCTCAGGAGTTCATCTCTGTGGCTACCACTCTGCTTCCTGTTCCTGGCTGCTCTTCAAAGTCATTCACAGTTTACAACAAGTTTACAACAAGTTCATCCTCCAAGCAAGCTTTCTGATTTTCAAGTGTCCCCTACCCTTTAGGGCTGGATGGGTCTGTGGTTCCCCTGCTCCTTGCTCTCCATCTGTTTTGTTACCTCTGCACTTCTCTAACAGAAAATACCACAAATGTGATGGCTTTAACAAACAAGAGTTTATTTATTCTCTTACAGTTCAGAGGCTTTAAGTCTGAGTTCACTCTAGGGGCTGGGTGAAAGCCCCTCAACCTTGGGCTTCAGCTCTGCCTCCTGCTTTTGGCCCACTGAAGCTGGAGGCTTTTCTTTACTCAGACAGCTGCTGGCTGCTGAGGCTGACAAACCCAGGGTCTACAAGTAAAAAGGCACAGTCCCAATGTTACAAAAGAACACGGCAAGCCAATAATTTAAGTCCATTGAAAGTCCCAAAGTCAGCAGAGCATGGCAGGCCACTGAACAACAACTCGGCTACATGCAGGGTTCAAGTAAGTGTGCCATAAACTAGAGACCATTCCCAAAGTTGCTTCTTATATATGGGAGGCAGACCACATCCCTAAAGCAGCTACTCAGCTACTTGTGATAGATTCCACCATGGAGTTGATTGCCAGTCTCATCATGGGGAATACCTACCACCAGCTGCCCAGCCACTCAACCAGGCCTAGCCAAGTTGACATAACCTTACTTCCACACCATCTGTTCAGAACTTTGGAGAGGGGCTCACACTTTTGCTTTAACTTTGCTCAGTATTGCTTCCCCTAAGGGCTCTGAGCAGCCACTCACACACAATTATAGTTGTCTTTGCCTTAAGTGGGAACTAGACCTGAGTTGAGAAAGCACTCATCCTCACTTGGCAACCAAAACAACCAAACCAAACTCACTGCCATTGAGTCAATTCTGACTCATATTGACCCCCTTTGGGTTTCTGAGGCAATAAATCTTTGCAGAAGTAGATTGCCCAGTCTTCTTGCCACAGAGTGGCTGGATTTGAACCACTAGCCTTCTGGTTAGCAGTCAAATGCCTAAGGCACTATACCACAAGAGCTCCTTACACTTAGCTACAGCTTTAAGAGTCTTTCTGGAACATCTGAGACTTGTAAGCCTGGGGGCAGATTAAGGCCCACAATCCTCCTGGCAGTTGTGGCCTCAAAGTATTCTCCTTTGATCCACAGACATTGACAGGAGTGCAAGGGTTAATATCTGCCTTAATGGAAAGTTTAGTTTCCATTAGAAACTGACTCAGAGTAATGAAGTTAGTGCAGCAAGTGCTATTTATGATTTAAAAAAAAAGTTTGGGTTAACTACCATGTATTGATCTCACAGGATGGGTCACATTCTCAATGTTATTTTATTTTATTTTTATTTTTTTATTTTTTTATTTTAACTATCACAGCAACTATGCAGAAGTAGGTATTACTTGTCTTATTTCACAGGTGAACAGAAACTGAGACAGACTGAATAACTTTGCCAAAGATTGTTGTGTTAGCTGCCATTGAGTAGGCTCCTGAGTCATGGCAGCTCACCTATAACAGGATTGGACCATTGTGATCCATAGGGCTTTCACTGGATGATTTTTGGAAGTAGATTGCCAGGCCTTTCTCTCTAGTCTGTCTTAGTCTAGAAGTTCTGCTGGAGTCAGTTCAGCATCAGAGCAACATGCAATCCTCTGATGACAGTTGAGTAGTGGCTATGTGTGAAGTGCATTGGTGGGAAATCAAACCTAGCTTTTCCATTTAAATGTTTTAAAATTCCACATAACCCCAATGTTTCTTCTGTCTCAGTTAGGGTACGATGACAAGGAGGAAGAGGGCTGGTTAAAACAACTTTCTAAGCAGTTCTTTGCTGTCTCTTCTTTCCAGTCAGAGATTTGTGGCTGTGAGGGATCACACCACCCCCAGCTGTGTTAGCCTTGATAAGAGAATCCAACTCTTCTTCACCATGGAAGACAAGTATTCTATCATTGAACCACCACTGCCAAGGGTACAGGGCTAGTGAATGGCAAAACTGAAATTCAAATCCTGGTCTCCTTGACTCCAAATCCTGTTTATTAGTCTTCATGTGAACAGCCTGTCACAGAAAAAACATAGAGATCCATTTTATTGGAGTCAAAACACGGGTCACATAATTATAAAGCAAGTACTTGGAATCTGTACTAATGAGTCAATGATTTACAAGGTCTAACTACATGCAAGGTACTTTGGCATGTGCTGTGAAGAACAAGCCAAAGTGTGACGTGGTCTTTGCCCTGAAGTTGGAGAGATCAAATCCAACTGAATGCTGAATAAAAATACAAAAGATAAAAAACAACATTTGGAAACATTACAAGGGGTACCACCCTGTCCAAAGTACTTTTAGAAGAATTAACTTACTTAATTTTGTAACTTAACCTATAAAGTTATTACTTATTATTAACCTATGAAGTTATTATCTGAGACAGAGACAGATTAAATCACTTGCCCAATTTAAGTGGTGAATTTAATTTTCTGGACAATAAATCCAGAAGTTCTGAGTAAGGAGCCTGAAATATTAACCATTATACTCTGCTATCATCATAAATATATACAATTTTTAGTGCATTTTTGGGTTTATAGGAAAATTATGCAGAAAGTACAGAGTTATCATACACTTCTCTGTCTTGCACACATTTTTTCCTGTTATTAACATCTTACATTCCTGTGGTGCATTTATTACCAGTGATGAAGAAATATCGATACATCATTATTAACTAAAGTCCATCATTTGCATTTGATTTCCTTTTGTGTTGCATAGTTCTATGTGTTTGGGCAAATGCACAATGCCATATATCCACCAACAGTATCATGCAGAATGGTTTCACTGCCCAGAGTATGCCGTGTGTTCCATCTATTCATGCCTCTCTTTCTTTTCTCCCTTTTTGTTGTCTGTATGGTTTTTGCCTTTTGCAGAATATCATATAGTTAGAATCATATAATATATGTCTTTTTCAGAATGGCTTATTTTGTGTGTATGTAGTGAATCTATACAAAAATATCTCAGTGATACTGAGAGTTCAGTTCCAGACCACTGCAATAAAGCAAATATCACATTAAAGTAAGTCACACAAATTTTTCGGTTTCCCATGCATATAAAAGTTATGTTTGTGTTGTACTGTAGTCTGGTAAGTGTGCAATAGCATTTTGAAAAAGTTTGAAATATTGTGACAATGACCAAAATGTGACACAGAGACACAAAGTGAGCACGTGCTGTTGGAAAAATGGTGCCAATAGACTTGCTCAATGCAGGGTTGCTGCAAACCTTCAATTTGTAAAAAATGCAGTCTCTGCAAGTGCAATAATGCAAAACACAATAAAACAGGATATACTAAAAAAAGGTTGCCATTTTAACCCTTTTTTAGTGTACAATTTAGTGACATTAATATTATCTACCATGTTGTGCTATGATCATCACTATCCATTTCCAAGGTTTACATCACCCAAACAGACACTCAGTACTCCTTCAGCTATAATTCTCTTTTCTCCTTCTCCTCAGTCCCTGTTGATCACTAACAAACTTTTGTCTCTATGCATTTGGCTATTCTAGATATTTCATGGGATCTTAAAATACGTGTCCTTTTGTGTTTGACTTATTTCATTCAGCATAATGTTTTCAAGGTTCATCCATGGCATAGGATATATCAGTATTTCATTTCTCTTTATGGATGAATAACATTCCATTGTATGTAAATACCACATCTTGTTTACCCATTCTTCTGTTGATGAATATTTAGGTTGTTTCTACCTTTTGCTACTGTGAATAATATTACAATGAACGTTGGTATACACATAGCTATTTGAGTCCCTGATTTCATGTTTCTTGGGTATATAACTAGGGTTGGAACTGCTTGGTCATAAGCATATCTGCAAATCCACTGGATATACAAATGACAAAACTTTGCTTGCTGAAAGTGAAGACAACTTGAGGCACTTACTTATGAAGATCAAAGGCTACAGCCTTTAGTATGAATTACACTTCAACATAAAGAAAAAAAAAATCCTCATGACTAGACCAATAAGCAGCAACTTGATAAATGGAGAAAAGATCGAGGTTGTTGTGATAGTTGGGGTTGTGTGTCATCTTGGCTGGACCTCGATTCTGAGTGGTTGAAGCAGTTGTGATATGGGTTAGTCCCATGATGAGATTGGATGCATATGTTTTGAGCAGCCAATCTGTTGAAAAGGAGTTTTCCTAGGAGTGTGGCCTGCTTCCAATATATATATGGACATCCTGGGAAAAAGAGATACTCTTCTGTGGATCTGGATCCTGTTGTGCTGCCTACAACTGTCCGTGAGTGAACAATCCACCATTCGGCCTGGTGGATTCATCACCTGTCTGAGGCAACAGCCAGTATACTGCCTGCCAACCCTGAGCTCATCAGCACTGCAGCTGCATGAGTTGGGAAAAGCCTCCAGCTTGGTGGTTGATCCCGGAACTTGGGACTTGCCAGCTTCTACATGTGTGTGAGCCATTTTCCTAAGGTAAATTTCTCTCTCTCTATATATATAACTTTACCGGTTTTGCTTCTAGAGAACACAGCCTAACACAGTTGTCAAGGATTTGATTTTAATTAAATCCACAATCAACATCCATAGAAGCAGCAGTCAAAAAATTCAGATGTATTGTACTGCACTAATCTGCTGCAAAAGATATCTTTTAAAGCAAAGATGTCACTTTGTGGACTAAGGTATGCTTGACCCAAGCCTGGGTATTTTCAATCATTTCATAGTGTGTGAAAGCTGGACAATAATTAAGGAAGACCAAAGAAGATTTAATGCCTTTGAATTATGGTGTTGGCAAAGACTATTGAATATACCCAAAGAATATTGAATATAGAAGCAAGGAGGGTGAGACTTTGTCTCAAGTACTTTGGACATGTTACCAGAAGGAACCAGTCCCTGGAGGACACCATTCATGGTAAAGTAAATGGTCAGTGGAAAAGAGGAAGACCCTCAACAAGATGGGTTGACAGTGGGTGCAATAATGGGCTCAAACATAGCAACAATTGTGAAGATGGTGCAGGACCAGGCAGTGTTTTGTTCTGTTGTACATAGGGTCACTATGAGTTAGAACTGACTCTACACCACCTAACAACAACAACAACATGGGAAGTATATGTTTGGGGAACCATCAAGTTTTTTTCATAGCATCTGCACCATTTTATATTATCACCAGCAATGGATGAGGGTTCCAATTTCTCTACAACCTTGACAACATTTATTGTTTTCTATTTTTCTAATATTAGTCATCTTAGAGGGTATGAGGTAGTTTCAATTTGCATTTCCCTAATGACTAATGATCTTGAGCATCTTTTCATATGTTTATTGACTATTTATATATCGTCTTCGGAGAAATATCTATTCAAGTCCTCTGTCCATTTTTAAATTGGGTTGTTTACCTCTTTTTGTTGAGTTCTAGGAGTTTATGTTTTGAATATTAAACCATTAACAGATATATAGTTACCAATTGTTTTTCTCCCATTCTGTGATTTGCCTTTTCAATTTTCGGATAAATTCCCCTGATGAAAAATTTTTAATTTTGATAAAGTCCAATTTATCTGGTTGTTGTGGTTACTCTTGCTGTTGAATCTATCTCTTGCTAAGAATCTATTGTCAAAAACAAGACCTTGAAGTTTTACCTCTACATTTTCTTCTAAGAATTTTATGGTTTTAGTTCTTATATTTAGGTCATTGATCTATTTTGAGTCAATTTTTGTACATGAGGTGAAGTATTGGTTCATCTTCGTTCTTTGCGTGTGGAGTTATCCCAACACCTTTTGTCAGAGAGTCTAGTCTTTCCCCATTGAATGGATGTGGCACCTGTCTTAGGCTAGGTTCTCTAGAGAAGCAAAAACAGGAAATATGGAGAGAGAGGGAGTAAAATTTATCTCAAGGAAATAGTTCACACAGTTGTAGAGGCTGGCAAGTCCCAAGTCCACGAGTCAAACAATAAGCTGGAGGCTTCTCCTGACTCATACAGCTGTGGGGGCTGACAAACCCAAGACTGGCAGGCAGTATAGTAGGCTGCTGGCTTTGAAGGCTGACGAATCCAAAATCAGCAGGTGAAATGCCATATTGTTGGCTCACAGGCAGTGAAAGCAATCATCCCAAGATCAGCAGGTAATGGGGCAGGCCACTAGTTCAAGTCCAAGAAATGGACATAATGATGAGTTAGATGCAGGATCAAGATCCAGCAGAAACCCACAGAATTTTCCCAGTACTTCCATATATATATATTTTTTTTATTGTGATTTGAGTGCAAGTTTACAGAGCAAATTCACTTTCCATACAGCAGTTCACACACACGTTGTCTCATGACATTGCCTGCAATTTACCCCAATGTAACAGCTCCCCTCCTACTTCCTCCCAATAGTTACCTCTTCCCTATGTCCATCCCTCTATGCAGTCCTACCCCCTGAACTGTCTCTCTGTGCATAAACAGCCCCTCTTTCTCCCATGATTGTTCTTTCCAAGGAGTGCATCTACCTCAGGTAAATGTTCAACTCATATGCCTGTCTTTTGTTTGGCTGGAAGCCACAAGTGTGGGTTTAATTCCAGACCTGAAGGGCATCTAGGGGCCATAGTCTCAGTGGTTCCACCAGGCTCTGTCAGACCAGAAAATGGTCTCTCCCTCCTTTTTTTTTCTAAATGATTTTGAGTTTTGTTCCACATTGTTCTCCCTCTCTATCCAGGATCTCCTACATAGAGCCCCCTCTAAGTGGTTGACAGTGGTAGCTGGGCACCATCTAGTTCTTCTGGTCTCATAAACGTATAGACTGAGGATCACATGGTGTACTGGTAATGAGAACTAATTGTTTCCATGAATCTTTGGTTTTCTTCATTCTTCTTTGCTCTGGATGAGGAGAGACCCATCATTGCATCTAGATGGCTGCTTGCAAGCTTTTAGGATCCCAGTTATTACTCACCAGAGTAGAAGGTAGAACAATGTTTTGTGTAGTATGTTATGCCAGTTGAGCTTGATGTCCCCTGAGATTGTTGTCCTGAACCCACAGGTTCAACTACTTGGTCCCTCTGGGTAGCTGGCTGTGACCAAGAAGTGACTACAACCTTGTCCCTTGTCAGCTCTTATAGAACATACAAATAACACTTGTAGAACCATTGTCTGACAACCCTATACATGGTCTTGGGTACACTCCCTGCTGCATAGACATACCTAATAGTTCAGCCTGCCTACCCAACTATCCACCCATATACCTGTGTTTGCCTTCACTGACAACACAGTACTGTATGTGCAAAAGGGTTCATCTTTGTTGTCTGCACCTCCCATGTACCTCTCTCTGTCTTCCTCTTCCTCAGTGCCACCATGTTGATCACTCACATTTGGTGCATTGACCTTCTCTTCACCCAAATCAATACTTATGTCTACTATCTAACAGTGTTCTCTCCCCTCCCCTCCCACCCCTGGTAACCAACAAAGAAAATTTCCTTCCATATATAAACCATTCCTTGACATTTACAATAACAGACTAATACAATATTTGTCCTTCTGTGATTGACTTATTTCACTCAGCTTAATGTCCTCCAAGTTCATCCACATTATGCAGTGTTTTGCAGGTTCTAGGTTATTCTTTAAGGTTGCATACATTGTGTGTATGTACCACAGTTTGATTATCTATTCCTCAGTTGATGGACATCTATTAAGTTTTAAAGACAAGGAAATCCCTACAGGTTGGATTAGGGTAGGAACTCTTCATGGAGTCTGTGGCTCTGGCTTCAAGCCTCAAAGAAAATAAAAGATTTAAATAGGCCATGGATTGTAAGAGCCAGGATTTGTCATTTCCCACAAGGAAGATCATGTGCCAAGAAAAGATCTGTTTAAAAAGCAGGGAAGATTTTTGTAGAACCAATGCCAACCATTTGGAAAGGGATCAAAACTAGATATTCTGGATAGAGTGGGAAGAAAAATGTGGAACAAAATTCAAAAACACAAAAATGCCCAGATATACTGGTCTGATGGAGTCTGGTGGAACCCCTGAGACTATGGCCCTGGGTTAACCTTTAGGCCTAGAAATGGACTCACTTCCGTGGATTGGCTTTCAGCCCAAAAGTAGAAAGACCTACATGCAGAACACCTACCCCAAGGTGATACACCCACCTGCTCTAGGGAGATTCACCCCTTAGATCAATCAGCCATGATACCACCAGAGGGACAGCATTCACATAGAGGGAAAGCTGGACAGACAGGAATGCATAGCTAAGAAGGGCACAGGGAGGGGGTAGTCATATGGAGGGGAGGGGACAAGAATTTTTTATGGTTGGGGATGGTAATCAGGGCATGAAATTAAATGTGCATAAACTGTTGAATGTAAAACAAATTTGCTATGTAAATTTGCACCTAAAGCACAATAAAAAATAAAATCAAAACATAAAAAATAAGTGCAGCAGTTACCTAAGCAGCTCTCCACAGCCTGCTAGGCAGGACACAGACTTGTCAGGATGTTTTTCCTTAAAATCAGCCATTAGTTACAGGAAATTAAAAGGATTTTGTAAATTGAGCATACGTTTTCCCAAAAACCTGTCTATACATATAATTTTTAAAAATCAATCGACATTTTATGTGCCCTAGAAGGACTGGTTAAGGAGCTCTGGTGGCACAGTGCCCAAAGCATTTGATTGCTAACAAGAAGTTTAGTACAAACCCACCCACTCTGTGGAAGGAAAATGGGGCAATCTAACTTCCCTAAAGAATTAACTGCCTCAGAAACCCAGTGGGGGTCACTGTGAGTCAGAATCAACTAGATGGCAGTGAGTTTGGTTGTTTTGGTAGAAGGACTGGTTATTTCACCATGCCATTCCTTTTCAAAGTAGTGTGGACTACAGACAGGCCCTTGTTTCCTCACTTTTTATTTCAGTGCATCATTATCAATATTATCTAATAAAGATCCATCTTTTCACTCTTGTACCTCTTCATGTGATTTTTCTGAAGAGGTGAAGACTACAAGAGCAGTTAAAAATTTGCCTAAAGACACTATTATTCAAACGGTACCACTTTGAGGCTTTGGATGTGACCTCCTTGAAAGCAAAAATTATTGTTTTTTTATTTCCACTATCCTCAGAGCCTAGCTTGAACTAGTCACCCAAACATTGAAAATATGGTTTCCTGAATGGATGGAACTAAGAGGCAGGGGCAGCTTAGAGGAAAAAGAAACAAACCCTTTATTTGGATTTAGCTACTCTAGCTCTGTGACCACCAGCAAATTAGTGAATCACTCTGGACACAAATATCCTTATTTGAAAAAGGAGAAGTGTAAAGCCTGCCCAGTGCCCTCATAGTGTTATTGACAACAAAGTTAAGTATTGATTTACCTTTTGTTTTTCAGATCATGACTCCTCAGCTTTGATGTTTTTAGATGATAGAGTTACCTATGGAGAAACCTTTGAGAAACCTTCACCATATTCCAAAACACCTGACATTGTTTCACTGAATACCAATGCTTCTACTTACTGAAGGTAGACTATTCAGGCAATAGCATAAAAAGAAGGTTAATGACTGATTAACACTAACCCAGTCAGAATATGATACATTCAGCAAAGCCAACAAAAACAACCAAATTCACTGCCATTGAGTCCATTCCAACTCATAGCAACCTCTATTGGGTTTCTGAGGCAGTAAGTCTTTATGGAAGTAGATTGCCCCATACCCTTTCTATGGAGCAGCTGATGGGTTTAAACCACCAGTCTTCTGGTTAGCAGCCAAATGCCTTAGGCACTGAGCCACCAGAGCTATGCCTATAGTAACTTGGTATATTTTCTGAATCCTTTGGGGGTCATTATGAAGATTACAAATATAACTCTTTGGGTTTTCTAAGCTTTATCAAGGAGGGCTTATTTATGGGCTGATTGGTAGCCTACGATGTGATTTAAACACATACACACACGAATGAAGTGGGTCTGTAGAGTCAGGTCTCTCTCACTCTTTCTAGAATATGGTTGGGAAACAGAGAAGTAAAATTAATAGCAAAACAGAAGTGGAAACTGAAAGGATGTACATGCAACTGTGCTATAGGTACTGTCAGGGCCATAAAGGAGGAGGCAAGAGTTGAGGTCCTGAGGAGTCAGAACAAGTCCTAGTTATAATGATAAAGGGGAAACAATGAGGATACAGATGCTCTAAGACAGAGAAGAGATAGATAAAATAAAAGAATAGGCTAGGTACTGAAGCAGCTAGACTCCAAGATTAGTAGACAAGTGGGGAGCTGCGTGAGATTTGTGGCTAAGCCCTGTAGTATGGATCCATGAAAGCCTGCTGCTCCCATCAGCTACTATTTCCAGTGGCCTGATAGGATTTTTGTGAGTTTCTGCATATGAATGTCCCAAAAAAACAAATCTGCCATCACCTATATGAGACCAAAGGGTCAATGATTATCTTAAAACAGATGAGAATGTAAGGGGGCAAGAAAATTAGGTTAATGAAAACAGAACAATCAGAAGGAAAATAATGTGAATATTCACAAATTGTGAAGAATGAATAATGATCACTGACAACTTGTGTGAAAATTGTTCAGTTGTGAAACTGCTATATAAACCTTCATAGAAAATACAATAAAATATTACTTAAAAAAATTTAATGGAAAACAAAATTAAAAAAAAAAACCCTCCAAAACAAAAATAAACGGGGAAAAAAAATCCACTGCCATAGAGTCAATTCCGATTCACAGCAACCCTATGAGACAGTAGTACTACCCCATAGGGTTTCCAAGGCTGTAAATCTTTTTTTTATATATATACATATTACTGATAATAAGATTTACAAATAAATAAATAAGGATGGTCGTAAGTGTGGTTCATCGTAACTTGAATATGTCACAACTCAGGGACTGCCTATAGTATGTTTTTCTTTATTATTTTAAATTAAAAAAAAAATTTTTGCAGTGTTTCCTCCCCTCCCTGTCCACCCCTGATAACCAACAAATACATTTTCCTCCCATATATAAACCTTTCCTTGACTTTTGACAATAATGAACTAATACAATATTTGTCCTTCTGTGATTTACTTATTTCACTCAACATAATGTCCTCCAAGTTCATCCACATTACGAAGTGTTTTGCAGATTCTACATTATTCTTCAGTGCTGCATAGTATTCTGTTGTGTGTATGTATCATACTTTGCTTATCCATTCTTCTCTTGATGGGCATCTAAGTTGTTTCCATCTTTTTGCTAATGTATATAGTGTTGCATTGAACACCAGTGACTAAAAACCAGAAGAATTATGGGATGACATCAGGAACATCATCCATGAAGAAAGCAAGAGGTCATTAAAAAGATGAGAAAGGAAGATAAGACCAAAATGGATGTTGGAAGAGACTCTGAAAATTTCCCTTGAGTGGAAGCTAAAGCAAATAGAAGAAATGACAAGACAAAAGAGCTGAACAGAAGATTTAAAAGAGCAGCTTGAGCAGACAAAGCCAATTACTATAATGAAATGTGCAAAGACCTGGAGTTAGAAAACCAAAAGGATAGAACACATTTGGCATTTCTCAAGCTGAAAGAGCTGAAGAAAAAAAATTAAGCCTCATGTTGCAATATTGAAAGATTCTATGGGTAAAATTTTGAATGATTCAGGAAGCATCAAAAGAAGATGGAAGGGATACACAGAGTTACTGTACCAAAAAGAGCTGCTCGACCTTCATCCATTTCAGGAGGTGGCATATGATCAAGAACCAATGGTATTGAAGGAAGAATTTGAAGCTGCACTGAAGGAATTGGCAAAGAACAAGGCTCCAGGAATTGACGGAATACCATTTGAGATGTTTCAACAAACGGATGCCCCTCTCGAGGCACTCAGTTGGTTATGCGATTTGGAAGACAACTACCTGGCCACCTGCCTGGAAGAGATCCATATTTGTACCCATTCCAAAGAAAGGTGATCCCACAGAATGTGGAAATTACTGAACAATATCATTAATATCATATGCAAGTAAAATCTTACTGAAGATAATTCATAAATGGTTGCAGCAATATATTGACAGAGAACTTCCAGAAATGCAAGATGGATTCAGAAGAGGATGTAGAATGAAGGGTATCACTGCTGATGTCAGATGGATCTTGGCTGAAAGCAAAGGACACCAGAAAGATGTTTACTTGTGTTTTATTGACTATGCAAAACGATTTGATTATGTGGGTCATAATAAATTGTGGGTAACATTGAGAAGAATGGAAATTCCAGAACACTTAATTGTACTCTTGGGGAACCTGTATATAGATCAGGAGGCTGTCGTTCGAACAGAACAAGGGGACATTGCATGGTTTAAAATCAAGAAAGGAGGGTGTCAGTATTGTATCCTTTTCCCATAGTTATTCAATCTGTATGCTGAGCAAAAATCCAAGAAGCTGGATTATATGAAGAAGAACGTGGCATCAGGATTGGAGGAAGAATCGTTAACAACCTGCAATATGCTGACAGCACAACTTTGCTTGCTGAAAGTGTGGATGACTTGAAGCACTTACTGATGAAGATTGAAGACTACAGTCTGCAGTATGGATTACATCTCAATATAAAGAAAACAAAAATCCTCACAACTGGACCTATAAGCCACATCATGACAAACGGAGAAAAGATCAAAGTTATCAAAGACTTCACATTGCGTAGTTCTACAGTCAACACCAATGGAAACAGCAGTCAGGACATCAGACAATGTATTTGTTGTTGTTGTTGTTGTTATGTGCCGTCGAGTCAGACGATGTATAGCACTGGGCAAATCAGCTGCAAAGGACCTCTTTCAAGTGCTGAAAAGCAAAGATGTCTCCTTGAGGACTAAGGTGTGCCTGACCCAAGCCATGGTATTTTCAATCACCTCATATGTGTGTGAGAGCTGGACAATGAATAAGGAGAACCAAAGAAAAGTTGATGCTTTTGAGTTGTGTTGCTGGTGAAGGATGCTGCAAGTACCATGGACTGCTAAAAGAACTAACAGATCTGTCAGGGAGGAAGTGCAGCTGGAATGTTCCTTGGAAGTGAGACTTCATTTCACCTAGTTTGGTCATGTTGTCAGAAGGGACCATTCCCTGGAGTAGGATGTCATGCTTGGTAAGGTGGAGGATCGATGAAAGATGGGAAGGCCCTCAATGAGATGGATTGACACAGTGACAGGGGCGATGGGCTCAAGTATAGCAAGGATCGTGGAGCTGGTGTGGGACTGGGCAGTGTTTCATTCTGCTGTGCATAGGGTCATTATGAGTCAGAGATGACTCAATGGCACCACCTAACAACAACAACAACAATGACAACATATTGTTGCAATGAACATGGGTGTACATACATCTGTTCTTGTCCTGGTTCTCACTTCTTTAGGATAGATACCTACTAATGAGATTACTGCGAGCTATGGTAGCATAGTGCCTAAGGCACTTGACTACTAACCAGAAGGCTGGAGGTTCAAACCCACCAGCCACTCCTCTGAAGGAAGGTTAGGCAATCTACTTCCATAGTGATACTGCCTCGGAAACCCAAGGAGAGGTCACTATGAGTTGGGTCCGACTCCATAGCACATAACAACAACAACAACAATGAGATTACTGGATCAAATGGTATTTCTAATTACAACTTTTTAAAGACTCACCATACTGCTTTCCACAGTAGTTGTAACATTTGACAGTCCCACCAGAAGTGTGTGAGAGTCCCAATCTCTCCACATCCTCACCAGCATTTGTTATTTTCTGTCTTGGTTAACTTTGCTATTAGGGCTGGGGCAAGATGGTATCTCATTGTTGTTTTGATTTGCATCTCTCTAAAGGCTAATGTTCATGAACATTTCTTCCTGTCTTTGTTGGCCGCCTGAATATCCTCTTTGGTGAAGTGTCCTATTCATGTCTTCTGCCCATTTTTTAATTTGATTGTTTTTCTTTTTGTTGTTAAGGTGTTGGAGTTTTCTATAAATTTTAGAGATAAGTCCCTTGTCAGATATGTTGTTGCTGAGTATTTTTTCCCAATCTGTAGGTTCT
>NW_006921620.1:6024596-6025928 GCF_000298275.1 Orycteropus afer afer | reverse complement strand
GTCTTCCTTATTCATTGTCCAGCTCTCACATGCATACCAGATGACTGGAAATATCATGGCTTGTGTCAGGCGCACCTTAGTCCTCAAGGAGACATCCTTGCCCCTCAGCACTTGAAAGAGTTCCTTCACAGCTGACCTACCCAGTGCTATATGTTGTCTAATGTCCTGACTGCTGTTTACAAGTGGCAATCATTTTGGATTTTAAAGTGATAGCATTCTCATTTGGATTCTAGGGACCTAAGAACAGGCAGCGAGGTGGGAAGTAGGGAGAGGACAAAAAAAGGGACCTAAGAACAGGCAGCGAGGCGGGAAGCAGGGAGAGGACAAAAAAAGGCAAAGGGGACCAGAACAAATCGAGGAGTCAGCCGCAGGGACCCAGGTGAAGAGAGGGAACCCAGGCCACGCTCCACAAGGAGTGAGGCGAGAAGGCAGGGAGAGGACAGAAAAGGCAAAGGGGATGGGAACAGATCGAGGATTCAACCACAGGGATCCAGGTAAGGAGAGGGAACCCAGGCCACCCACCACAAGCAGCGAGGTGAGAAGCAGGGAGAGGACAGAAAAGGCAAAGGGTACTGGATCAGATCAAGGAGTTAGCCGCAGGGATCCAGGTAAGGGTGGTTGGAGGAGTTTCCGACAGCTGAGGTAGACAAACTTGTCTGTTGGTTTGTCCTACTGTGGTGACATGTTGCTGTGAGTCTTGAGGCTGTGCCACTGGTGTTCCAAACCCAGTGGAGAGCACCTGTTGCACAGGTATCAGCCCGGCTTGCAGATTGAGACAGACTAGGATGGAGGAGGAGGCCATCCACTTCTCAAAGAATTGGCCAATGAAAATCTTATGAATAGCAGAGAAACACTGATGCCATAAATGAGGGTCCCTAAATTTGCGCTAGGAACTCTGGCAGCTTAGTGCCTACAGCATTTGACTACTAACCAGAGGGCTGGTGATTCAAACTTGCCAGCCACTCCTCAAAGGGAAGATGAGGCAATCCACATCCGTAGAGATACTGCCTCAGAAACCCAAGAAGGGGTCACTATGAGTCAGATTCAACTCGATGGCAATGAGTTTGATTTGGTTTTGGTTAAATTTGCCCCTGTTTTTGCCTTGAGGAACTTTATGTTTTAGGTTTCATATTTAAGTCTTTGATCCATCTGGAGTTAGTTTTTGTGTGTGGTACAGATCTTGTTTCATTTTCCTGCACATGGATGTCCAGTTTTACCATTTGTTAGAGAGACCATCTCTTCCCCATGTAATGGATTTCAGCCCTTCATCAAAAATCAGCTAACCATAGGTCGATGGATCTTTTGGTTATTGAGGTGTTGGAGTTTTCTATA
>NW_006921620.1:6021962-6023220 GCF_000298275.1 Orycteropus afer afer | reverse complement strand
ATTTTATCAAATGCCTTTTCTGCATCAATTAATATGATCATGCAGTTCTTCTCCTTTGTTTTATTTACGTGTTGGATGACGTTGATTGTTTTTCTAATGTTGAACCATACCTGCATGCCTGATATGAACCCCACTTGGTCATAATGAATGATTTTTTTGATATGTTGTTGGAGTCTATTGGCTAGGAGTTTGTTGAAGATTTTTACATCTATATTCATGAGGGATATTGGTCTGTAGTTTTCCTTTTGAGTGATGTCTTTTCTTGGTTTTGGTATCAAGGTTATGCTTGCTTTTTTTTTAATGCATTTTATTGAAATATAGTTTATGTACAGTGAAATACACAAAGCTAAAGTGGCAAGGGTCAATGCATTTTTTTATTATTATTATTATTGCAGTGTTCCCTCTCCTTCCCTCCATCCCTGGCAACCAACAAAGAAAGTTTTCTTCCATATATAAACCTTTCCTTGACTCTACACAACAAAAAGTAATACTATATTTGTCCTTCTGTGATTGACTTATTTCACACAGCATAATGTCCTCCAAGTTCATCCATATTAGGCAGTGTTTTGCAGACTCTACATTATGCTGTATAGCATTCCATTATGTGTTATGTACCATAGTTTGGTCATCAACTCTTCTGCTGATCAGCACATGGGTTGTTTCCATCTTTTTGCTTTTGTATATAGTGTTGCAATGAAAATGAAATCTGTTCCTGTCCTGGCTCTCACCTCTCTAGGATATATACCTAGTAATGGCATTGCTGGGTCAAATGGTATCTCCAATTCCAGCTTTCTAAGGAATCACCATACTGCTTTTCACAGTGGTTGGATCATTTCACAGTCCCACCACAGTGTATGAGAGTCCCAATCTCTCCACATCCCCACTAGCATTTGTTATTTTCTGTCTTGTTGAACCATGCCACCAGTGCTAGGTGAGACGGTATTTCATTGTTGTTTTGATTTGCATTTCTCTGATGACCAATGATTGTGAGAATCTCTTCATGTATTAGCTGGCCACCTGAATGTCCTTCTTGGTGAAGTGTCTATTCATGTTTTCTGCCTGCAGTGTAGTAAATTACTTAGTGTGGCTTTTCTACCCATAAGCCTTTGTAAACTCCAAGGTGGGATTTTCTATGAGCAACTGAGGAGCTCCTGATTGCTGAAGTTGTCCACCTGGAGTATTTCTGTTGGGAGTGGCACAAAACAATGTTCTGGGAGGTGCCCACTCTCTCTCATGTGCTTAGAGTTCTGATGCTATG
>NW_006921620.1:5994741-5996028 GCF_000298275.1 Orycteropus afer afer | reverse complement strand
AGAAGGGTTTGCTTGGGAAAGGGAACTCACCTAGTAGGTTACCAGGATGGGGAAGGAATGGGAGGGATTAATTTAGGGCTAGTTGGGGCTTACACACTGACATGGGTAGGGGGAGGGATATACGGGAAGGATATATGGCCACCATGATAACATTGGGAAATGAGAGGACACTGAACTGTGCACATAAGAGATAGACGACAGATGCTAAAACCAAACAATGTGTCCACAATACCACATTACCATTAACACCAAACACTAGGCTATACAGATAAACACATAAACACCTGAGATGATCAGACAGGGGTCAGCGAATAGAGATATACTCTAGACTAAGGATAGACTCAGCTGAGGCTAATCTTGTACAGACACCAGCAATACAAAATAGCTGCAGTCCTTACAGAAACAATAGAAGACAGGCACAGAGTAATCCCTCACAGACATCCCGATACTATGGGAGAGAGATCCAATAGAGCTACTACTACCTCAGGACCATAGTACTGGTGTACACCAGACTCAATTGGCACAACAAACTACATAAAAGCATTCCTCCACATCCCACATTGGTGAGTAGCGACTAGGGTCTTAAAAGCTTTCAAGCAGCCATCTAAGATGCAGCTAATGTTCTCCTAGCATCGGAAGTGAAGAAGAATGCAAAAATAAATAAATAAAGGGGCATTTAGAAGCAATCAGCCCTAAGACATGATGGCCCTCAAGACCAGAAGAACTGGATGGTGCCCAGCTACCAATGTCAACCACTCAGGAAAGGATCAAATCTGGAGATCCTGGACAGAGTGGGAGGGAAAACGTGGAACAAAATCCAAAAACTCAATAATGACCAGAATTATTGGTCAGATGAAATCTGGTGAGATTCCCAGTACTATGGCCCTGAAATACATTTGGTGCCTGGAATAAAACCCACCCCCAGGGGTGGGCTCTCAGCCCAATAGTTAACAAGATGTACACGCAGACCACTCAACCCAGGATGCCACACCCACAAACTCAATGGTAATACATTCCTTAGAGCAATAGACCATGGGACACCAAAGGACCAACATTCAAACTGAGGAAATGCAGGACAAACAGGAGTGCATGATTATGAGAGGCACAGGGGGAGGGTTGAAGGGTAGGGAGGGGAGGAGACTGGGTTAGGGTTGGACATGGTGAATGGGGAATGAAACTAAATGTATGCATTATGTTGAATGTAAAACAAGCTCTTAAAATAAAAAAGAAAGTGTGTCTCCTCCACATGGAGCCAGCTGTGGCACATGTTTTTGCCTACAGAGCACA
>NW_006921620.1:5984616-5988325 GCF_000298275.1 Orycteropus afer afer | reverse complement strand
TCTCACCTATTTTGGTCATGTTGTCAGAAGGGACATTCCTTGGAGAAAGATGTCCTGCTTGGTAGGGTGGAGAGTCGACAAAAGAGGGGGAGGCCTTCAACGAGATGGATTGATACAGCGGCTGTGATGATGGGCTCAAGTATAGCAGGGATCGTGGAGCTGGCGCGGGATCGTGCAGTGTTTTGTTCTGCAGTGCATGGGGTCACTGTGAGTTGGAAATGACTTGTCGGCACCTAACAACAACAATAACAACATTTCTCCTCTTCCTTATCTGCAGGCAGATTTACAGCTAGGAATCTGGGTGTTTAAAAATAAAGATAGCAGATCAACATGTCCCCTCCCTCTGCCTTTCTTGTTTGTTCTGTCCTGTGGAACTCTATCTAAATTACTGGCTTCTCCCATGCTGCTTCATGCTCTAGATGGCAGTGCTCCAAGGAAATGGTTGTTTCAGGCCAGGAGCACCTATTCACAAAGAAGAGGCAGTCATTATGTCTCTGTGCCCCACCTTCAATTTATTCCACATTTCACTGTATTTTGGCAGAGATATTTCTCATATACCTTGTGTTTGGGAATTGTATCCATAATCCAGTTTCATTGAAGATAGAGATTTCTTTTCACTTTTCCAATGATATAATATTAATTTAATTCAACATCTTTCTTGATAGTGCCACATTTTCCTATTAGATTTTTTTCCTTGAGAACTTTGGGCAAAAGTTTATAGAGAAAATCGGATTTCTGTTCAACAATTCATACACATTTTGTTTTGTGACATTGATTTCAATCCCCACAATGTAACAGCACTGTTCCCACTTCCTCCTTGTGTTTGCTGATTCCATTCGTCCTTTTTTCTTCTCTCCCTTTCTTCTGAGCTTTATCCCTGGGTAAATGCTCCCCTTTGATCTCCTATAGTTGATTATTCTAAGGAGTGTGTACCTCCTTGATGTTATTGTTCACCTTTTGCAGGCTGTCTGTTTTTTGGCTGAAAGTTGAATGATGGGGGTAAGTTCAGTTCAGGCTTGAAGGATGTATAGGGTCTCTACCAGTGTTTATCAGGCCAGTAAGACTGGTCTTTTTTATTATCTAGAGTTTTATTCCACATTTTTCTCTTTCTATTTTGATCCTTCTCTTTTGAGTGGTCAACAGTAGTAGCCAGGCATCATCTAGTTTTCTGGTCTCAGGGTCATGGAGGCTGGGGTTTGAGTGATCCTTTAGTCCTTCAGACTAATTGTTTCCCTGTGCCTCTGATTTTCTTCATTCTTCTTTGCACTGGAAGGGAAGAGACCAATAGTTGCACCCTAGATGGCCTCTCACAAGCTTTAAAGACCCTAGTCACTACTCACCAAAATAGGCTGTAGAACATTGTCTTTGTAGACTGTTATGCCAATTCACTTTCATATCCCCTGAGACTATAGTCCTGAGCCCCCTATCTTTGTTCTTAGTGCTGCTATAACAGAAATACCACAAGTGGATGGCTTTAACAAATAGGAATTTATTCTTTTACAGTTTAGGAGGTTAGAAGTCCAAATTCAGAGTGCTATCTCTAGGGGCTGAGTGAAGGCCCCTCAACTTTTGGCTTCATCTCTGCCTCTTGTTCCAGGCCCACTGGCACTGGAGGCATCTCTTCACTCAGGCAGCTGCTGGCTGCTGAGGCTGATGAACCCAAGGTCAGCAGGTAAAATGGCACAATCCCAAGATCATCAGGCAACATGGCAGGCCACAGGTTCCAGTCCAGTAACAATCCCAAGACTGGCAGACACCACAGCAGACCACTGGTTTAAGTCCAGGGACTGGAGATGAAGACTCAGCCAAATGCAGGAACTAAATGTGCCAAAAAGCTAGAGGCCTTTCACAAAGCTTCTCTACATATACTGAAAGCAGGCCATCCCCAGAAGGCAACTCTCTTTCCACTGATTAACATCTCATAGCAGAATCCACCATGGAGTTGATTAAAATCTCATCATGGGGAACAACTTAAATCTAGCTGCCAAACGGCTCAAAACCATCTCCCAGCCAAGTTGACCCACAATCTTAACTACCACAGCCCCCAGGCCCAATGACTCATTCCTTGAGATGTTTGGTTATGGCTAAGAAGTTTTCATAACTTTGCCCCCTGTATGCTGTACTATATTCATGGATATATTTGCAGCACATATATATACATATTTACAAATATCCTCTGTCAGACCTATATATATCCATGAGTGTAGTCCCATTCATCTTCCTGCACCTGTTCAGTTTGTGTGTCTGTCTATGCATCCATGTAGATTATTGTTAGTACTGTTATTATAGGATTGTGTATGTAATAGTATTTACCTTTATTGTCTTTAACTCTTGTATTCCTCCTAGTGTCTTCCTTTGTCTTGATCATTTGTGCTGACCACCCTCCCTTATTATATATTGTCTTTCCCTTCACTGAAGTTAATACTTATCTGCCTTCTAGTTAGCAGTTTATTGTCCCTTCCACTCCCATCCCTAGTAACTTTAGGAGAATGATTCTTTCTGTGTGTAAACCTTTTCTTGACTTTTTACAGTAGTGGTCTCATCGATATTTGCCCTTCTGTGATTGATTAATTTCACTCAGTATAATGCCCTCTAGGTTCATCCATGTTATGAGGTTTTTAACATTGTGTAGTATTCCATTGTGTTTGTGTACCATAGTTTGTTGATCCATTCATTTTTGTTGATGGGTACTTAGGTTGTTTCTATCTTTTTGCTATTGTGAATAATGCTTTCATGAACATGGGTGTGCATCTGTCTGTTTGTGTTGTGGCAGGTATTTCTCTAGGATTGCTGGGTCATATATTTCTATTTCCAGTTTTTTAAGGATGCACCTATCATCTTCCACCATGGTTGCACCATTTACAGTTCCACCAGCAGTTTTATTTTATTTTTGAGCTTTGCTATAAAAGTTGGGGTGAGATGGTATCTTGTTGTTATGATTTGCATCTCTCTAAATCTAATGATTGTTAACATTTCTTCATGTGTTTGTTGGCTGCCTGAATGTCTTCTTTGGTGAAGTGTCTGTTCATGTCCTCTGCCCATTTTCTCACTTGATTGTTTGTCTTTTTGTTGTGTAGATGTTGAAGTTTTCCATAAATTTTAGAGATTAGTCCCTTGTCCAATATATTGTTGCCAAAATATTTTCTCAGTCTCTAGGTTCTCTTTTTACTTTTTTGGGAAGTTTTTGATGTGCATAAATATTTAATTTTTAGGTGATCCCAGTCATCTAGTTTGTCTTCTGCTGTTTGTGCATTTTTAGGTATGTTTGATAGTGTGTTTATGCTATATATATTCCCTAGAGAAGGATATCATGCTTGGTAAAATAGAGGGTCAGTGAAAAGGGGGAAGGCCCTCTATGAGATGGATTGACATAGTGGCTGCAATGGATGGGCTCAGGTATAGCGAGGATTGTTGGGCTGGAGCAGGACTGGGCAGTGTTTCCTTCTGTTGTACATGGGGTTGCTATGAGTCAGAGCCAATTTAATGGCACCTAACAACAACAACAACAATAACAATGGGGCACCTAAGTTTACCCCTACTTTTTCTTTGATGATCTTTGTGTTGGATTGGGTTCTCTAGAGAAACACAAAAACCAGCAAAGTATATATATATATATATCTTAACAAGATTCCCCAGATGATTATGTATGGGAAGACCTCAGAGGCATTGTAGATTTGCTTTCAGACCACTGCAAAAAAAAAACAAAAAA
>NW_006921620.1:5970418-5978591 GCF_000298275.1 Orycteropus afer afer | reverse complement strand
GCTTAGAACTCAGTCATGTGATCCATCATGGGAACCACCACTCACAACTGGAGTCCAGCCAAGTTGACACATCTTCAACTATCACAATCTTTATGGCCTTAGTTTTACTCTTAGTTCTTTGATCTATTTTGAGTTAATTTTTGTATATGGTGAGAGATACTGATCCAGTTTCATTTTTCTGCAAGTGGTTATCAGCTTTGCCAGTTAAATTTGTTAAAGAGACTGCCTCTTCCCCATTAATGGGTTTTGGTCCTTTGTCAAAGATCAGCTGCCCATAGGTGGAAGAATTTACTTCTGGGCTATCAATTCTGTTCCATTGCTCTGTGTGTCTGTCATTGTATCAATACCAGGCTGTTTTGACTACCATAACTGTATAGTACATTTTTGAGATCTGGGAGTATGAGACCTCCTACTTTGTTCTTCTTCTTTAGTAGTGCTTTGCTTGTCTGGAGTCTCTTTCCTTTCCACATAAAGTTGATGAATAGTTTTTCCATCTCTTTAAAGAATGATAATGGAATCTTTTCACAATGTTACCTCTTCCTATCCATGAGTATGGTATGTTCTTCCATTATGTAAATCTCTTTTGTTTCTTGTACTAGTATTCTGTAGTTTTCTTTGTAGAAGTCTCTGGTTAGATTTATTCCTCAGTACTTCATCTTTTGAGTGGCTATTGCAAATGCTATTGTTTTCCTTTTCAGAGCTCTCTTTGTTAGTGTAGAGGAATCTGACTGATTTACCTTGTATTCTGCCTCTTTACTGAATCTTTCTGTTAACTAAAATCGTTTTTTTTTTTTTTTTAATGAGTCTCTGGAATTTTCTATGTATAAGATCATATCATATGCAAATAGAGATAATTTTTCATCTTCTTTGCCAATTTGGATGCCTTTTATTTCCTTTTCTTGACTTATTGCTCTGGCTAAGACTTCCAATATAACATTAAATAGGAGTGGTGATAAAGGGCATCCTTGTCTAGTTCCCATTTGCAAGGGTAATGTTTTCAGTTTCTCTCCACTGAAAATAATGTTTGCCATGGGTTTTGTATATATGCCTGTGGTAGTTAAGGTTGTGTGTCTAAAGCTATCCCATTTGTGGTATATTCCTGACAGAGCAGCACTAGGTAACTGGAACAATGCCTTTAATTATGTTGAAGAATTTCCCTATTGCTATTTTGCTGAGCATTTTTATCAAGAATGGATGTTGGATTTTCTCAAATGCTTTTTCTGCATCAACTGATTATGTGGTTCTTTTCCTCTGTTTTATTTTTGTGTTGGCCTTGATTGTTTTTCTGATGTTGAACTATCCTTGTATACCTGGTATGAATTTCACTTGGTCAAGATGTTTGTCTGTTAGCATAGTGGCTAAGGCACTTGATTGCTAACCAGAAGGCTGGCAGTTCAAACCCACCAGCCACTCCTCGGAAGGAAGGTTGGGCAATCCTACTTCCGTAGTGATACTGCCTCGGAAACCCAAGGAGGGGACGCTATTGATGTTGAACTATCCTTATATACCTGGTATGAATTTCACTTGGTCAAGATGTTTGTCTGGTTTTTTTTTTTATATTTTATTGGGTTTCCTGGCTGGGATTGTGTGAACTTTTAGCTATTGTTATAAAAGATATTGGGAGCTCTGGTAGCATAGTGGCTAAGACATTTGCCTGCTAACCAGACGGCTGGCAGTTCAAACCCACCAGCCACTCCTCGGAAGGAAGGTTGGGCAATCCTACTTCCGTAGTGATACTGCCTCGGAAACCCAAGGAGGGGTCGCTATGAGTCGGGGCCGACTCGACGGCACATAACAACAACAACAACATAAAAGATATTGGTGTATAATTTTCTTTTTTAGTGTGCTTTGACTGGTTTTGGTATCAGGGTTATTCTTGTTTCATAGAATGAGTGTGGGACTATTCCATCCTTTTCTATGTTCTGGAATAGTTTGAGTAGAATTGGTATCAACTCTTCTCTGAATGTTTGGTAGCATTTACCAGTACAGCTATCTGAGCCAGGCTTATTTTTGTTGTTGTTGGAAGCTTTTTTATGACTTGTTCAATTTCTTACTTTGCAATGGGTTTGTTCACATTTTCTACTTCAGACCATGTTAGTTTGGGTAACTAGTGTGTTTCTAGAAATTTGCACATTTCTTCTAGGTTTTTAAATCTTTTGGAGTACAGCTCTTGAGTATTCTGTTATCCTTTTTATTTTAGTTGGTTCTGCTGTGGCATCACCTATTTCATTTATTATCCATAGTATTTGCATCTTCTCCTTCTTTTCCTTTGTTAAATTTTTCAGTGGTTTGTTAGTTTTATTCATCCTTTCAAGAACCAACTTCTGGTCTTGTTGATTTTTTCTGTTTTCTATTTAATTTATTTCTGCTTGAATCTTTATCATTTCCTTTCTTCTGATGGCTGTAGGCTTTGGTTGTTTGTTTGTTTTGCTGTTATTTTTCTAATTGTTGAAGATGTTGGATTAAGTTCCTGATTTTGATTCTTTCTTCTTTTTTTGATGTGTGCTTGTTGCTTTAGATTGTTCCCTGAGCACTGTGTTGCAAAGATTTTGGTATGTTGTGCTTTCATTTTCATTTGATTCAAGGAATTTTTTATTTTTAATTTTTATTGTGATTTGGGTGCAAATTTACAAAGCAGATTTATTTCACTTTCAACAGTTCATGCAAGTTTGGTTTCATGTCCCCAATTACTATCCCCAACCATAAAAACTCCTCCCATCCCCTCCCTGTTACTGCCCTTTCCCTGTGCCCTTCTTATCTAAGCATTCCTGTCTGTTTAGCTTTCCCTCTATGTGAATACTACCCCTCTGATGTCTCATGGTTGACCATTCTGAGGGGTGCATCTTCCTAAGATAAGAGGGTGAATCTTCCTGGGGAAGGTGTTCTGCTTCTAAGTCTTTCTACTATTGGGCTGAGATCTAATCCATGTAAGTGAGTCCACTTCCAGGCCCACAGGGTAATCCAGGCCATAGTCTCAGGGGTTCAACCACTCTCTATCCGACCAGTAATTCTGGTCATTTTTGTGCTTTTGAATTTTGTTCCATAGTTTTCTTCCCACTCTATTCAGGATCCCCATTTTGATCCCTTTCCAAATGATTGACATCCAGGCACCATCTAGGTCTTCTAGTCTTAGGGTTGTGCAGGCTGAGGTCCTCATGGTCCATCATATCTTTGGACTAATTGTTTCCAAATGACTTTTATTTTCATCACTCTTCTTTGCTCCAGATGAGAGGAGACCAATAGTTGCATCTTAGATGACTGCTTGAAAGCTTTTAAGACCCAGTCTTAAAAAAGTAGGATGTAGAACAAGATTTTTATGTACTATGTTGTGCCTACTGAGTCCCCCTGGAGACTGTGGTCCTGAGCCCGTGGGCCTGGTGATTCTCTCCCTCAAGGTGTTTGATTGTCTCTGAGAAGCTACTCCAAGCTTGTCCTCTGTCACTTCTGTAATGTATGTGGTTAATTTTGTAGCACTCAAGGAATTTTTTTTTTAATTTCATTTTTTATTTCTTCTGTTCCCCAACAGTTTTTGACCATGGTGTTACTCAGTTTCCATGTATTTGATTTTTTTTCCTTGATCTTTCTGTTATTGATTTCTAATTTTTTAGCATCATGATCTGAGATGATGCTTTCTAGTTTTTTGATGTTTTAAAATTTATTGAGGCTTGCTTTGTGACCTAACACATGACCTATTCTGGAGAATTTTTCATGTGCTAGAAAAGAAATGTATAGTGTGCTGTTGTTGGGTAGAGTCTTCTGTAGACGTTTTTGAGGTCAAATTGGTTGCTTGTGTTGTTCAGATCTGTATCTTTGTTGAGCTTCTTTCTAGCTGTTCTGTCCGTCATTGGAAATGATGTATCAAATTCTCCTACTAATATTGTGGAGTTGTTTATTTTTCTTCTCACTTCTGTTAAAGTTTGATTTATGTATTTGGAGGCTTTCTCATTGAGTGTGTAGATATTTGTTATGGTTATGTTTTCTTTTATTGAATTGACCCTTTAATCATTATATAATATGCTTCCTGGTGTTTTTTGCTGGTTTTTCCATAATATCTATTTTATCAGCAACTAATATTTCCAATCCTGCTCTTTTTTTGCTTGTTATTTGCTTGATTCATGATCCATCCTTTGATTTTTAACTTATTTTTGTATTTGTGTCTCAGGTATCTCTCTTGTAGACAGTATATATTTGGGTCATATTTTCTTATCTATTCTGCTGCTCTCTGTCTCTGGACTCATGCATTTAATCCATTTATATTCAATGTAATTATCAACAGGTATGAATTTATCTGCCATTTGCTGTATTTTGGACTCCATGGCACATAACATATAAATGTGTGTGTGGTGCTGATGATTTCTTTGCTCCATATTTTTTATGTGCTGAGTTAACTTTATTTATGGATTTTCTTATCATTTCCTTCATTGCTTTTGTTTTAGTGTTCACTGAATCTATGATTTTCTTCTTTTTCACTTAGGTACAAAAGTTTATTAATTTTCTTTGAAGTTGTTGTTGTTGTTAGGTACTGTCGAGTCAGCTCCCACTGATAGTGATGCTGTGTATGACAGAACAAAACACTGCCTGTTCCTGCACCATCCTCACAATCCTTGCTATGCTTAAGCCCATCATTGCAGCCACTCTGTCAATCCATCTCATTGAGTGTCTTCCCTATTTTTGCTGACCCTCTCCTTTTCCAAGCATGATATCCTTCTCCAGGAAATTGTCCTGTCAGAAAACATGACCAAAATAAGTGAGACAAAGTCTGGCCATTCTTGCATCTAAGAAGCATTTGGGATGCACTTCTTCCAAGGAGTGCATCTGGCAGTCCATGATATTTTCAGTATTCTTCCCTGTGGTGGTTATGTTTGTGTGTCAACTTGGCTAGGCCTGGTTGAGTGGCTGGGCAACTAGTGGTAGTTATTCTCCATGATGAGACTAGCAATCAGCTCCATGGTGGGATCTACCACAAGCAGCTGAGTAGCTGCTTTGGGTATGTGGTCTGCTTCCCGTATATAAGAAGCAGCTTTGGGAATGGTCTGTAGCTTGTGGCATTCCTGAACCCTGCATGTAGTCATGTTGTTGTTCAGCAGCTTGCTGTGCTCTGCTGACCTGGGGACTTACAATGGACTTGAATTAATAGCCTGCCATGTGGTTTGGTAATGTCGGGACTGTGCCTTTTTATTTGTCAACCTTGGGCTTGGCAGCCTCAACAGGCAGCAGCTGCCTCGGTGAAGAAACACCTCTAGCTTCAGTGGGCGGGGAGCTGGAGGCAGAGCTGAAGCCCAAGGCTGAGGGGCTTTCACCCTTAGAGCTTGGCGCTTTGAACTTGGACTTAAAGCCTCCAAACTGTTAGAGAATAAACTCCTGTTTGTTAAGGCCATCTCATTTGTGGTATATTCCCATCAGAGTGGCACTAGGTAACCAGAACATTCCCCAACACCACAATTCAAAGGCATCCACTCTTCTTCAGTCTTCCTTGTTCATTGTCCAATTTTCACATGTATATGGGAGAATTGAAAATGCCATGGCTTAGGATAGGAGTACCTTAGTCTTCAAAGTGACATCTTTGCTTCTTTACATTTAAAGAGGTCTTTTGTAACAGACTTGCCCAATGCAATATATCATTTGATTTCTTGAGTGCTATTTCCGTGGATGTTTATTGTGGATCCAAGTAAAATTAAATCCCTGACAACTTCAATCTTTTCTCCATTTATCACAATGTTGTTTACATTGTGAGGATTTTTGTTTTCTTTATGTTGAAGTGTAGTCTATACTCTGTCTCAGCAGAACTTCCAGACTAAGAAAGACTGCAAAAAAGAACAGGGCAATCCACTTCTGAAATAATTGACCAGTAAAAGCTTTATGAGTAGCAGTGAAACACTGTCTGATATGTCGTTGTTGTTGTTGGTGGTGGTGGTATGTGCCATCGAGTCAGACCCGACTCATAGCAACCCTTCCTTGGGTTTCTGAGACAGTATCACTACAGAAGTAGATTGCCCAACCTTCCTTCCAAGGAGTGGCTGGTGGGTTTAAACCACCAGCCTTCTGGTTAGCAGTCAAGTGCCTTAGACACTACGCTACCTTACTGGTAAACTTTATGAATAGCCTGAAGCATTGTCCAATGGAGTACAATATTGGAGGATTCTGTGTCAAAATACTGAATGATTCAGGAAGCATTGAAAGAAAATGGAAGGAAGACATAGAGTCACAGTACCAAAAAGAATTTGTTGACATTCAATCATTTCAGGAGATAGCATATGATAAAGAATCAATAGTATTGATTCGACTGTGTGGATCATAATAAATTATGGACAGCATTGTGAAGGTGGGAATTCCAGAACACTTAATTGTGTTCATGAGGAACCTGTGCGTAGACCAAGAGGCTGTCATTTGAACAGAACAAGGAGATACTGCATGGTTTAAAATCAGGAAAGGTTTGCTTTCACCGTAAGTATTCAATCTGTATGCTAAGCAAATAATTCAAGAAGCTGGACAATATGAAGAGCAATGTGGCATCAGGATTGCAGGAAGACTTATTAACAACCTGCAACATGCAGATAACACAGCCATGCTTGCTGAAAATGAAGATGACTTGAAGCATTTACTGATAAAAATCAAAGACTACCATCTTCAGTGTGTATTACACCTCATTGTAAACAAAAATCCTCACAAATGCACAGTAAACACCATCATGATAAATGGAGAAAAGATTGAAGTTGTCAAAGATTTCATTTTACTTGGATCCACAATCAACACTCATGGAAGCAGCAGTCAAGAAATCAGATATCTTATTGTACTAGGCAAACCGACTGCAAATGACCTCTTTAAAGTGTTGAAGAGCAAAGATGTCATTTTGAAGACTAAGGTGTGCCTACACCAAGCCATGGTATTTTCAATTGCCTCATATGCACATGAAAGCTAGACAATGAATAAGGCAGATTGAAGAAGAATTGATGCCTTTGAATTGTGGTGTTGGTGAAGATATTATACCATAGACTGCCAGAAGAATGAATAAACCTATTCTAGAGGAAGTGCAGCCAGAATACTCCTAAGAAGCAAGACTGGGGAGAATTCATCACACCTACATTGATCATGTGGTCAGAAGGGACCTTTCCCTGGAGAAGGATATCATGCTTGGTAAAGTGGAGGATAAGAGTAAAAGGGGAAGACCCTGAAAGAGATGGATTGACACAGTGGCTCCAACAATGGGGTCAATAATAGCAAGGATTGCTAGGATGGCACAGGCCAGGACAGTGTTTCATTCTGTTGCACATAGGGTCGCTCTGAGATGGAATTGAGTTGACAGCACCTAACCATCACCACCACCACAACAACATGTATTTAATGTTTTTTTTTTTTTTTTTAATGTATGAAACACTAGCTATTTAGAATGTAGCCTTTCTGTGTGCCTGCTTTCTCACTTTTACACATTGGATTCCATGATTAGGATCCAAGTAAGATATTTCCATTAAAGACTGATCATAAAAGGTACAGGCATAAAGCGGGGGAGAGGGAAGGAAAGCCAGGGGGACCAGGACAGAGTGAGCAAGCAGCAGGGATCCAGGTAAAAAGAGGGACCCAAGCCCCACCTCCAAGCGGTAGGAAAGTGGCAAGGATCCAGGTAAGGGGAGGGTGGAGAGGTTTCGAACAGCTAAGGGAGACAAACTTGTCTGTCAGTTTGTCATACTGTGGTAGCTTCCATTTTGCTGTGAGGCTTGACTGTGCCACCAGTGTTTCAAATGCTAGTGGGGTTGCACATGGTGCATATGTTTCAGTGTGGCTTGCAGACTGAGGTAGACTAGAAAGAAGGAAGAGGCCATCCACTTCTCAAAGGATTGGCCAGGGGAAACTTTATGAATAGCAGAGAAACACTGTCTGATACATCACTAGGCAACTTTATGAATAGTCTGGAAACATTGTCCGATACAGTGCAGGAGGACAAGCCCCTTAGGTTGGACTACTCTGAAAATATGACTGGGAAAGAGCTGCGTCATCAGGGTAGAACCAACCTTACTGATATGGATAAAGTAAAGCTTTCAAGACCTCCATTTGCTGATGTACCAAGACTCAAATTGAGGAGAAACAGCTGCAAACATCCATTAATAATTGGAACATGGAATGCACAAAGTATGAATCTAGGAAAATTGGAAGTTGTCAAAAATGAAATGGAACACAT
>NW_006921620.1:5966579-5969966 GCF_000298275.1 Orycteropus afer afer | reverse complement strand
TCGCATGATAGAATTTTGCAAGACCAACAACTTATTCATTGCAAATGCCTTTTTTAAACAACACAAGTGGTAGGTAGGTATACACGTGACCTTCATCAGATGGAACCCACAAGAATCAGATTGACTACATTGGTGGCAAGAAACAATAGAAAAGCTCAATATCTTCAGCCAGAACCAGACCATGAACTGATTGTGGAACAGACCATCAACTGCTTGTACGCAAGTTCAACTTGAAGTAGAAGACAATTAAAACAAGTCCACGAGAGCCAAAATATGACCTTGATTATATCCCTTCTGAATTTAGAGACCATCTAAAGAACAGATTTGATGCATTGAACACCAATGATGGAAAACCAGAGGAAGTATGGATGACATCAAGAACATCATCCATGAAGAAATCAAGAAGTCATTATAAAGACAGGATAGGAAGAGCAGACCAAAATGGATGTCAGAAGAGATTCTGAAAATTTCCCTTGAACAGAGAGTAGCTAAAGAAAATGGAAGAGATGACAAGATAAAAGAGCTAAACAGATGATTTCAAAGAGCAGCTTGAGAAGACAAAGTCAATTATTATAATGAAATGTCTAAAGACCTGGAGTTAGAAAACCAAAAGGGAAGAACATGCTCGGCATTTCTCAAGTTAAAGAACTGAGATAAAAATTTAATCCTCGAGTTACAATATTGAAAGAGTCCATAGGCAAAATATTGGATGATGCAGGAAACATCAAAAGAAGATGGAAGAAAAACACAGAGTCACTGTACCAAAAATAATTGGTTGATGTTCATCCATTTCAGGCGGTGGCATATGATCAAGAACCAATCATATTGAAGGAAGAAGTTGAAGCTGCATTGAAAGAATTAGCGATAAACAAGGCTCCAGGAATTGACGTAATTACCCATTGTGATGTTTCAACAAACAGATGCCCCACTGGAGGTACTCACTCAGTTATGCCAAGAGATTTGGAAGACAGCTACCTGGCCAACTGACTGGAAGAAATCCATATTTGTACCCATTCCAAAGAAAGGTGATCCCGCAGAATATGGAAATTATCTAACAATATCATTAATATCACACGCAAGTAAAATTTTACTGAAGATAATTCAAAAATAGTTGTAGCAGTATATTGACAGAGAACTTCCAGAAGTGCAAGCTGGATTCAGAAGAGGACATAGAACAAGGGATATCATTGCTGATGTCAGATGGATGTTGGCTGAAAGCAAAGAGTACCAGAAAGATGTTTCTTGTGTTTTATTGACTATGCAAAAATATTTGATTGTGTGAATCACAACAAATTGTGGATAACATTGAGAAGAATGGGAATTCCAGAACACTTAATTGTACTCTTGAGGAACCTGTACATAGATCAGGAGGCTGTCATTCGAACAGAACAAGGGGACACTGCATGGTTTAAAATCAAGAAGGGAGTGTGTCAGGGTTGTATCCTTTCCGCATACTTATTCAACTTGTATACTGAGCAAATAATCAAGAAGCTGGGCTATATGAAGAAGAACATGGCACCAGGATTGGAGGAAGAATCATTAACAACCTGTGATATACTGAAGACACAACTTTGCTGAGAGTGAGGATGACTTGAAACATTTGCTGATGAAGATTGAAGACTACAGTCTGCAGTATGGATTACATCTCAATATGAAGAAAACAAAAACCCTCACAACTGGACCTATAAGCAGCATCTCGATAAATGGAGAAAAGATTGAAGTTGTCTAAGACTTCATACTACTTGGTTCTACAATCAATGCCAATGGAAGCAGCAGTCAGGACATTAGACGATATATAGCACTGGGCAAATCGGCTGCAAAAGTCCTCTTTCAAGTGCTGAAGAGCAAAGATGTTTCCTTGAGGACTAAGGTGCACCTGACACAAGCCATGATATTTTCAGTCACCTCATATACATGTGAGAGCTGGACAATGAATAAAGAAGAACCAAAGAAGTGTTGATGCTTTTGAGTTGTGGTGCTGGCAAAGAATGCTGAAAGTACCATGGACTACTAAAAGAACTAACAAATTCATCCTGCAGGAAGTACAGCCAGAATGCTCCTTGGAAGCAAGAATGGCCAGACTTTGTTTCACCTACTTTAGTCATGTTGTAAGAAGAGACTATTCCCTGGAGAAGGATATCTTGCTTGATAAAGTGGAGGGTCAACTAAAGAGGGGAAAGCTCTCAGCAAGATGGGTTGACACAGTGGCTACAATGACTGGCTCAGGTGGAGTTTGCACAGAACTGGGCAGTGTTTCATTCTGCTGTACACAGGGTCACTAAAAATCAGAGACAACTCAATGGCACCTAACAACAACAACAGGTTGAGTAAATGTGTTTCTTGATATAGATTGAGAAAACTGTGACCGGTGGATCCCCAGAAAAGCAATAGAGTCAGGAGCCTGGTATGAGCCAGCTCTTCAGGGGTAAGCTGATACTCCAGGAAGTGGCTGTCCACATAATCTAAAAGTGTTGTGCCATAAATGCCACAACACTTGGTGTGCAAGAGAGGAGAACACCTGACTGCCCTTGATTCTGAGGGCATGGGATCACACTCTCTGAAAGAAATGAGCAAATTGTGTGGTGATCTGGGTCAGCAAGGAGCCAGGTCAGCTGTGGAGAAGTATCAGCTGTGGAGTCATGTGGATCTCACACCCATGTTGGAGGATATTGTATGGCAACTGTGGGAGCCCCTTAAGACCATGTAGGCACCTGACTTCCTAGGCAATTCAACAGGAAGGGGAATTCTCCAGAGAAAGAGATTGGGCCTCCTGCTTATTCAGCAGATGAGTGCTGAAGTAATTACTTGGAAAAAATAAAATGGACATGAGTGCATTTTCAATTTTAGTTATGGAGCAATTTATACAAACAAACTACTTCATTCAGGAAGGGTTCAAGATGCAGTTCTATCTATCTATCTGTCTATCTATCTATCTTCCTACCTGCTACCTATCAAAATGTGATGGTGATCTCTAAATACCAGTATGGGCAGCAGATGCCCAATAAATATCCCCCTCCCTTTTTTAAATTGTGATTTGGTTGAAGATTTACAGAGAAAATTCACTTTCCATACAGAAGTTTACATATACTTTGTCTCATGACATTGACCACAGTTTACCACAATGCAACAGTTCCCCTCCCACTTCCTCCCCATAGTTACCTCTTCCCAGAGTCCATCCCTCCATGGACTCCAGCCCCCTAAGCTGTCTCCCTGTGCATAAGCAGCCCTTCTTTCTCAATGATTGTTCTCTCCAAGGAGTGTATCTACGTAGTATAAATGTTCAACTCATATGCCTGTCTTCTGTTTGGCTGGAAACCACAGGTGTGGGTTCAATCCAGACCTGAAGGACAGCTAGGGTCCATAGTCTCAGTGGTTCCACCAGGCTCT